>NW_008823960.1:40140-52346 GCF_000699105.1 Pygoscelis adeliae | reverse complement strand
ATAGGACGAGAGGAAATGGCCTCAAGTTGCGCCAGGGGAGGTTTAGATTGGACGTGAGGAAAAATTTCTTTACTGAAAGAGTGGTGAAACATTGGAACAGGGTGTCCAGGGAAGTGGTTGAGTCACCATCCCTGGAAGTACTTGGAAGACGTGCAGATGAGGCGCTTAGGGACATGGTTTAGTGGGCATGGTGGTGTTGGGTTGACGGTTGGACTCGATGATCTTGGAGGTCTTTTCCAACGTTAATGATTCTATGATTCTATGATTCTATTACAGAAAGTAAATGAGACAGAAAGCAGTCAGTGGTAGATGATCTCCAGACACAGGCATTTTTTATAGTAGTTATAAGCGAAATCCTTCTTACAAAGAATGCAAATGCAACATAGCATTACATGAAGTTCTCCAGATGTAATTAATTATCTAACCTAAGATAGCAGTATGGGCTTTCACAATCAACTGTGAGAAATACATGCTTTCAAAAGACTATTAACCTTTTTGCTATTGTCTCAAAAGACTATTAACCTTTTTGTTGTTGTCCTACTCCTCTCCACACCTGGGGCCTCACATTTGTGCTTGAACTGTGCCCTGCTTTCAAAAAAAAGATTAATATCCTTCCACCCCATTCACTCACAGTTGGTTCTTAACCTATTATATCAACCTGTATTGAAAGATTTCTCCTGCCTTCCAAAGTCCACATTTTGTCTGACTAGGACTCAGGCATATCATCTACTAGATATGAACTCTAACCAGTAGATTATTAAAATTATGCAGAATATTTAATTAAGGTATGCACTACATATATTTGAAGGTTTATGTTGGATGCGCCAGGAGGATTAGATGGCATGCAAATGTGCATCTTGGTTTACTTTTGGCACATACATGCCTAAAGTATGCTTGAATTGAATTTAGATCATCTAGATTTTTCCTGTGATATCTACACATGGATTTTTTTCACATGCATTAAATTTCTTGGGTTTAGTTTTATGGTTTAGGTTTAAAAAGTAAAATAATTCAGAAATCTGTTTGGTAGAGGAATTTTTCTTCTTTTTTTTTTTTTTCACTTTTCCAGGTTTTTTTTCCTTCCAGGAAGGGGAGAAAATAAATAAGAATTACAAAAAGGAATGGGTAAACAATATTTCATCCTCTTACTTATTTTTCACTCAGTGAAAAAGATATTTTAAACATGTTTTATTACCACTTAAAAATATTTTTATATGAGTATACGTGATTATTTGGACAACTTTTAAAAATTTTAAAAGCTTAATTTTTTAATTTTTTATTTTTTTTTTTGTTAACAGCTTTGAATATGTCCCACATTTGAATGTATATTTCCACTTAGATAGTAAGCTAAAAAAAGTAATTTTCAGTGGTGGATGAAAAATAGTTTTTTCTCACAGTTTCTGAGCATTCTCAATGTTTTCATTAGTGATCCTGAATCACAGTGAAAAGGGGAATAGTGAAAATGTTCAAAATGTGATGATATCTTAAAGATAAAAATTGGACTGAATACATTGAATTTTTAGATTTGTTTATTTTTATTATTTTATTTTGATGAAGATGTATTTTAATCTTTTTATCTTCTAGGAAAATGAATTTAAAAAAATATTTGTGAACAGAATCACATTACTTTTAGTTTAATAAAAAATAAATTTCTTGTCTGACAATTATAAAACTCAGTTTTCACATTTTTATGGAGTTTGGAGGTGCAGAAAGGAAGTAGGACTGAAGATTGACCCAAACTAACATTTTCCTGTTAGTTCCCACATGTTGCTGAAACATTTTGTTTCATGCAGATAGATTTTCCAGCCAAACGTATTTCAACAGTACTTAGAGCACTTAAAACATTCTAAAAATAGTAGTTACTAATGAAATCATATCTAAAGAATAGATTTTTGAGGTGGAAGAGTTTTTTTCCTAGCTTTTATAGCACCACAGGGTATAATATGAAAATACATCCCTAGGTAAATGATTTTGTTTTACCGTAATCTCTGAGATGTTCAGGGGCTTCCTTACACACAAGTTTTCCCTTTCTCCCTAGAATTGCAGTCAATCCATTTCTCACTAGGTTTGTTTATATTGTTAATGGTTCAAAGAGCATTTTGAGTAGGTAGGCAATGAATGATGAGACCAACTTAAAAGCCTTGGAGTTCCTCTATTCAGATAGGCATTGATGGAACTCTATCTTTGTATGCTATTTTTATACTTGCAACTAAGCTTCAAAACCGGTGAGCCTGAAACATGGCTTCCTGCCCAAGGTATTAATGAAGATATTGCCACAGCACCTAAAGTGTCTGATGAAAACCATGAACTATTGTAAATTGAGACCATAAAAAGAATGTGTGAGATATCTGCAGTCTTTTTATCCACCACCATTAACATGGTATTGATTTGTGTTGCAGGCTTTTCATAATGGAAAAAATCTCTCTCTGCTTCCTTCCCAGCTCTCAGAGAAGCTCTGTAATAGAAGCTGCAGAAAAGGAGGGTAGGGATCTACTACTGCCCTTTTTTGAAATTTTAAATAAAGGGAGATGCATCTTCTCTGAATCTGTCCTTAGTTTTTCCTTAATCAGTGATTTTGACTATTAAGTTTGAGTAATAGTTCCTTATTTTGTTTCTGGTTGCTATAAATAGTCTTTATTTTCAGATACATAAAACTATCCCTAAAATTTCCTCTATTTCCTTCAAGGTAAAGACATACTTTATGAAAATCCTTTAACCTCAACACTTATATCTGAGCTAGTCACCCTATTTCTCTTTTTAGGTAACAGTCATAAACTGGCACGTCCAGACCAAGACTCTACTCATCCGAAGTAGATGCCTCTATCTGGTCAGACTAACCTTGATGTAGTAGACCATATTTCTTTCCATTGCTTATAAAAATAGCAATAAAAAAATGGATACTAGCTCAAATGTAGACATCCATATGTGGTCAGAGGAATTCTCATTCTGC
The DNA here is from genome assembly GCF_000699105.1 of Pygoscelis adeliae. NCBI lineage: Eukaryota > Metazoa > Chordata > Aves > Sphenisciformes > Spheniscidae > Pygoscelis > Pygoscelis adeliae. Next base: position 49,396 of record NW_008823960.1, on the reverse strand, counting down.
ATTATGTGGAAACAGGCAAGTGTGTTTTGCATTTCACTTTTCATGTACTCAGAAGTGAATACAGTTCTGGAAGCAGTTTTGCATTAGAAAGTATTCTTCAAAAATATTAAGTACAGTTATTTACCTAAAAATAATTATACAAAGAGTTTTTATTCATCAAGATATTTTATACAGTCCTGTACAGAAGTGTATGTAATAATACAAGCAGAGTATTGTGAAGATTAGTTCCTGGATTGTGGTTCTGATGTTGGAATTCAGACCCTATCAAATTCAGTAAGAAAAAAAGTTTTCACTTGGGCTAGGCTAGGATGTTATTCATAATCTTACCACTATCTCCCATTTACCAGTGAACTGAAGAAAAATCATTTTACCTGTTTGCACGACTGCACTCTTGAGTGTTCCTGGCTGTAGTTGATATAACCTTAGGTCATTTATACCTTCTGGCAAACTATGTCTTTTTGGAACAAATATGTAAAAGATATGTCTGAATGTATACCTTGCCGATGAAAAAAAATTCAGTATGAAAATAATATGTTAAGAGGGGTGATTTTATAAAGAAGATTATGCTTTCAGTGATATACTTGTAGTGTGAAAAAAGACTGACAATGACAGGATGAACAACAAGAACAGATGAGAAACAGAAAAGGAAAAATTAAGAACTATGCAGAAATTTATTTTAATTCATTAATGTTTCACTATTATTTAAATAGTTGTTTACAGAGCAGCAGCTAAGGAAGAAGAAGCTGTCAAAAATGTTCTACTTTTATCAATCTGCATTTTTCATAGGTTTATTTGAAGGTCTCATCTTGGGTACAAACTGACTATAAAGAATATGTAAAAATCAGAAAATAAGTTTAATACTGATGAAGGCAATGTATAATGTTCTCATCTTTTTTTGTTTCTTAATTGTTAAGTGGAACAATATGTTAAACACTTCTTTTTGTGCTAAAGGCATGCTGCAACTTGAATGAAAATATTATGTACAGCAAACTAACAATAATGCTTTATAAATAATCTCAATCATTTTAATTTTAGTTATTTAGTGAGTGATTGGTATTTGGAAAGCCTATGTGTAAACAAGTTTATCTCAGTAAAACAAACAAACAAGAAAATAAAACCCTGGGTTTTGTTGAAAATGTCATCACACTGGAACCAGCACAATGAGTTTATCTGAGTTTATTTCTTATTGCTGTCCCCAAGATGTCGCCTCTCATGTTGCAGTTTCTGCAACATTACAGATAGCAGGCATTCAAATTTTTGCCAAATGCCAGAGATATGGCTCAATGCACTGTAGGAGAGTACTGTGAAAGTCTGATGGTTTTGAGTACTGTTTTTTAGTATTGCTAAATCTTACTGTGTATATAATGTATCATAGTGTAAGAACAGCTACCAGTTTAAAAATGCAATATAGTTAAAAAGGACTAGTCTGGCCCCATATTGTCAAAATAGTAGCTTCCTTGATGGAAGATATGTATGTTCTTGATGATCTATTCCCTGGATTTTATTTTAGCAAACAGTTCAGTTGCTTGCATTGACACTTAAATTTCTTTTCTGGAAAGGCAGAAACTAGTTATTGTATATTTGAGATTTTGATTGCTTTTTTCTGCAACTATTTGCTCTGTAAGGATGACTGCTTGGTTCTAATAATTCCGCATTGTACAAGTTGATGATATGTGGATAAAATCTTAAAACAGAAACACACTTTTCTATGATGCTTGTTTGTTCTATATTAAGTCAGAAGCCAATGTTTAACTTCTGACACAGACATTGCTTCTGGTCATGATCAATAAATCAGCAATACAAGATAGACCACAAGGGAATACTCATATGCCAGAAATGGACAATAGAAATTGGTAACTTTTGTTTTTCATTTCAATAGAATTTCAATAATTTATTCAATATTTTCACAGGCTAAAGCCAACCTGAAATCTAAGACAAGTGAGATCTCAACAGCATCTGTCCAGCTCTAGCGAACTGGACTAATCCAGCTAATCCAATGAGCTAGAAAAACTAGAAAACAAACATGAACCTTGTTATATAATTATATCTAGCTGCACAGTTTTTAACAGATTTGAGGTTGGAGACCAGAAAGTGATAGAAACCCTGGTAACATATGCTAATTGGTCTTAGATACAGAGAAAGTCAAAGAAACCAGGCCTGGGACTACATTCCTAATGAGGCCACTGGCAGTTTATGCTAAAAATCTAGAAAGTAATAAATAGTGAAAGTGATAGTCCCTTAGGTTTGAGATGGGCACCCATGCTCCTGGACATCTGACAGTGTAGAGGGCTGAGCCTGGGTTGGAACTGCTACGCATGGGAGCTGGGAGCCCAGACAGAGCACATGTCCCATTCCTCTGGGTTCATGACCTAAGTGGACCAGAGAGGCAAGACTGTTGTCAGTCTGAAGTGTGTCTCTGTTGTAGAATAGAAACCTTAGACTAGAAATTGCTATCCACCTGCTAGATTCATTCTGCTTAGTAAATGGATTTTACAGTACATGTCATTGAATGATATGGTTTTCTTCTTGTGGTCACCCCACTCTTAACTGCCTGGGACAAGCTTTTTCATGGTACCTACTCTCCTTTTATTCTAAGCAACTATTAAACACAATATGTATACCCTATCCAGATCTCAAAAGTTTGAGATATTATTTGATGCAGTTTCTTTTGTCTCCAAACTCATGGAAGCAGGAAGCTTCCACTGAATGCCTGAGTCTGAAGGATTCCCAGGAATCAAGAGGCCAGTGATGACTGCATGCTGAAGATTCACTTCCCATATGGTCCTACCAGCGCAACTTAGAAGTTGTGACTGTTAGTACCATGGTAATTTCATTCTCTTTTATCCTCCTCTCCTTATGTGTTTCATCTTCCTACAATATCCTGTCTGGCATGCAATTTATAGGACTGTGGGGCCACAGCTACCAATTTTGTGTTGAACGATTGAGAATCTTTGTGTTTCTCCAGCAGAAATAATAGGCAACAGAAGATGGCAAACAATTATCAATATTTACATAAGAGGGATGATGTGTAAAACACTATACAAATAAAATTCTGAAAACAAATATGTTATTGGAAACACCTGATAGTTCTTTTCACCATGAGGAACAGCTATTCGGGGGGTGGGGGTGGGGTGGGAAGATCCAGGATGAAAAATAATAGAAGTAAGGACTTGGAACTTTCAGATATCTTTTTCCTGCAGCTTTCTGAAGAATGGCTTTCTCTCTGCCTCTTTTAAATTCTGTTTTTTTGACTAATAATTTCCTAACTACTGAACAGGAGAGAAGATTTGTATTTCAAGATGATTTTCATTCCGTTCCAAGTTTCAAAGAGAAAACAAAGAAGTTTTAAGTTACTTCAGGATATTTTGAAATTAAAAATGTAACTACTTAAGGAAATGTTTTTGCATATGAAACTTTTACTATGTGAGTTTCTCCCTTTTAAACAGCATGTGGAGGGGGTTTAGCTTATAATAGGAAGGTTTTAAGACATCTTTCCATTTCGCTTTCTCTTTTAGACATTTAACATCTCTCTTTTGCTCCACCACCAAAAAGAAATAATAGAATAACTTTAGGGAAAAATTAATTTGAAACAGAAGGGAAAAAAAATATTATTTTCTAAATCTATATTTTAGAAATAAAATAATTAATGTTTTCATTTTTTATACAAATAAGCTTATTTTTTATTTATTGAAGTAGTTATGAAATTCTCTTATTGGAGATAATGTACAAGGATTTTTTATATCTTTACTATGTTTAAGATTTAGGTAAGGAAGAAAAAAAACAGGTTTTGATTTTCTGAGAATCCAGAAAAACTTCAAAATTCCAATGGTTAGATGAAAGATATTAGTATATTAGAGCATGTTTACTATTTCTTTTATTTACTACCATTTTTGTTTGTGCTGTATACATATATATATACATTATATAAGCTAAATCATGAAACTGTCTCACCTTTTTCTACTTTAAAGTACTTTAATGAGTAGGAAATAAGCTTTAGGATTGAGAGTCCAGGAACAGACAAGAAGCATACAGCATTTGGTCTATATCCTGGACTACCCTGCCAATATCACAACAATTAATGTGATATTCTGAACAAAATCAAAAAGGAGGTAAGTGCATAAAATGCACATCTATTACTCCCATATAGATGGTGCAAATGTCACATCAAGATGTGAACCAAAGACAAAACCTTACATGGTGTCAGTGATTCTTTCACGAAGCAGCCAGTGAATAAGCCTTTCAAAGGAAATGTAGTGTCTGATTTGATATTCTGTAATAGTCAGGAGACCTAGTTTAAAGTCATTAAATGGAACTACCATTTTGTAACACTGATCAAAATGTACGAAATCATTAACATTCTCACAGCAGTAAAAAAAAGCTAAAATATCCACCCCATTTGTGTTAACCTTCAAAAACTTCTTTATCTAAAAATGAAGGAACTTTTAAAAGCACTAAAAAGTACAAAGGAGCAATTAGGTGAATCAAGTCCTTTACAGATGTCATGGACGCTACTGAAAGATACCATAGTGGAAGTGATGGGCTGGTACATACCATATGTTAGGAAAGCCTCAGGAAAGGTTAAAAGCAAGTGTAAACAGCTAGACAACAAGGACATTTGCTATAGCAGAGAAGTTTTCATTTAAAAAGTTGAAAGTCCAGTAAATTAATAGGAAGGTTCATAAACACTTTCAGCTTAAATTAAAACATATACACCGGTCAGTTCTGTTATTGATGTTATGTAAGGTGTCTTCACACAGAAATGCTGTGGGTGAAGACATGGTGGTTTTGGCAGGAGAGTCTGCAGCCACTGGAGCATGCAAATAGCTGACAGATTCATGCCCCAGAGCTGGAGGCACAAGAGAAGGGATCATGGATGAAACAGGGCTACAGCTGCAGATGCTGCCATGGGCTGGACGTTTCAAGCACTTTTTCCCTATAATCTTTATGCCCAAAAAGACAAATAAGGAGTCAGAGAAGTAAAAAAAGAAAAACCCATAGCTGTGAGGAGGGAACACACCTCTTTTAATCTTCTTTCTTTATCTAATAAGCAGAAGGTTGGAAAGGGAGGAAAGAAGAGAGGAGAAGGAAAGCTATGATCTTATAAAGCAGTAGGAACATGGGCAAGTTTGCTCTGCCCCACTCCTTCTCAAAATACATCTTCATGTGTGGGTAGAAACTGCAGGGATTTCCAGAGATATCTCTTCAGCACCAAGTTTAAACCATATTGAACCAAGATTGTTGGCTATGGTCCCAAACACCAGACTTCTGTTGCTTGGTGTGCAGTAATCGGGGTGTTGTGGTATCAGTAGCTCTATTAGGTGTGAGAGCAGGATGTCAGTAGTGTCTGCGCCAGCAGCAGTGGCAGGTTCAACAACAATGGCCTGGTATTGGGATCGTGGTGCTGCAGTGGCAATGGTGGTGATGATCTTCCTGACTTCCTGGCTCAAAGAGGGAAAAAGAGCCAGGCACAGGTGCTTCTTTCTTTTAGTAGACACAATCCACTCACAATGCAGCAAGAACTGGGCAGGGACAGTCATTATTGATGGGCTGCCTAATCTGGGAGATAAGATTCTAGGTAGACATTTTGCTTGAACCAGTACAGCTGTACTTGCATCCTCCTCTCCTCTCCTCTCCTCTCCTCTCCTCTCCTCTCCTCTCCTCTCCTCTCCCTTTATGAATAATCAGTGAGCAATTTTATTTATGTTTAACAGTGCAGGATGATCAGCTCTATCTTTTCATGCATATAATTCCCTCTGGCTTCAAAAACTGTCTTGCATTCTTTCCTTGAGTGTATTTAAAAACACATTTTGGTACACTTTGCAGCCTATGTGATGAATCATGTCAATACAGTTGTTATATACTTCCGTAATAACGTTACTGCTATATCATATCCAGAGTGTATTTTCCATTCCTGTTGCTACCTCTTTGACTTAATTTCTTCCCTGACTTGAATTTATCTTACAGAATACAATTTCAAGATTTTTTTAAAGACCTGAAGAATATTTGGTTGTTTTTAGTTTTCACAGATATAATTACAAGGTAGTTTACAAATAAGTATTATTTTGATGTACAGTAGCTGTCTTTTTTTTTTTCCCCAAGTATCCCAAGGGATGAAAGCAGACCTTTAAAGATAAAAGTGAATTTAGAAATCTAATGGAAGTGGTTTTAATATCTTAGCTTTTGCCATAAGCTTTGCTATATAACCATGCAAATAGAGTGTTTCTGCATGTGGCAACTGTATTGTGTATTATTCCCTCTTGGATAATGTGCTTTCTCCTACTTCAAAGAATCCTAAAATAATTGGACTTGTGTTATATGTGGGAAACCAGGGTAAAATTAATTGAAATTGATGTTAATGGTATTATTTTCTTAATTGCTGCAAATGTGGGTCAACACTGCCATGGACTTCATATAGATTTTAATAGAACTGTGAATTCTAATATATTTTTGGATTTGCTTCAAGCATTAAGTTCTTAAAAAAATTAAATGATTGGATCTCATATTTGAAGCCTTCCCAGTGAAAGCAGATTCTGAATGTCTTTTATGAGAGGATAGTCACTTTGGGAGTGTACAAGACATATGGCTCACTGTTCTACTGCAGGAACTCAAAGTATGTTTTCTAACAGACTTACCTAGCTAGGTGTCTAGTGTCATTTCTTTAGGGTGCTTTGTGTGATACCCAGTTGCTGGTGTCAAAGCTCAGAGATCACACTTAAGTCCTGTGTCACACCTCTCAGCTCTGTGTGAAAGCTTCCATTGCCTTAGGGCGTCTGAAACGGCATTATCCATCTGTGTCTAATGGAGATGAGAAGTTGTAAAGGAGATTTCAATTACTCCATGTAACGTGGGTAAATGTTCATGCAAGATACAAACAATAAATTAGATGTCATCAATAACTGCTTCTTGGAAATAGTAATCAGAGAAACACAAGAAGAGACTTTTTTTTTTCCTAGGGCTGAGATACAAAGCCATAAAAAAATAATGTGTAATAATGACCACAGAAATACTCTGGTTTACCAGAAGTAAAATTCTTAAAGGAGAAAAAGGGTGAGACCCTCAACAGTGAAGTATAAGGTCAATAGAGAAAGCTACAGAAAAATAGTGTGGTTATTTTAAAGGAAAATGGAAAAAAAAAAAGTGGCTACAGAAGTAAAATAAATGTATGTGGCATGAAGAATTTTCAAGGATATTTTTAAAAGAATCTTTTCAGAAAAAAATAATTAATTCAAAAATAAATATTTATTCAGAATAACGTGGGTTTTAACCCAAGAATGAACTTGAAGTAGATAAATGAAAAAACAATAGAGTAGATCAGGAAAAAATCATCAAAGGTTAATTGTCAGAGAAAGGTGGCTATCTAAAAAAAATATGTTTCAAAAAGAAAAAGATGTATTCAAATGAAGAGAGCATGAACTCTAGCACTGTAAATGTGTATCTTCAGCAATGTATGCACTATTACCTCATTTAGACTTCATATATGTACCTCAGTAAAGCAGATGTTAAAAGATTTTGAGAAATCTTTTGCGTGTCAAAACTCCTGATAATTTGTATGAGAAAGAAGAAAACTCTCAAAGATTCCTTACTGCTTAAAAATGACCAAGGTGCAAAAGGAATTAAAAAAGGGGGGTCTCATTGCAAAACAGTGTTCAAAGAATTCACATATGAAATTGTGGATGCACTAATTAATATGAAAATTATCAGTTCAGTTGGCTTAAGTAGCAGAAGTAGAAGAAACCAGTAAGTTTATTAGTATTTTTAAAGGATTCCAGACATGATATAAGGTACAGACTGTGACTGACTAATAGAAGCTTCAGTAAAGAATATGCTTTGTACATTTTCTTTGGCTGTACAGATGCTTTTAGCTATAAAAAAAAGTATGTCTCTCAAAATTTTTGGAGCTTCTTATAGGACATGAGAGGACACACAAGAGAAAAACACCAAAAACTGTAACTACTAGAACCGCATGCCAGTCAGCCTTTACCTCCATCCCTGGGGAAGGTAATGGAGCAAAGAGTTCTGGAAACAATTTCCAAACATGTTAAGGACAAGAAGGTAATTGGCACTGGTGACACATCTGGAGTGCTGGGTCCAGGTCTGGGCTCACCAGTACAAAGGAGACATACACATACTGGAGGGAGTCCACTGAAGATGAATTAGAGTGTGAAATATCTCTCATATGAAGAGAGGCTGGGACTGTTGAATCTGGAGAAGAGAAGGCTCAGGGGGATCAATGTGTATAAATACCTGATGGGAAGGTGTAAAGAAGACAGAACTAGACTCTTCTCAGAGGTAACCAGACATATGGCAAGAGGCAATGGGCACAAATTTAAATAAGGGAAGTTTGGTTTCAATCTAAGAAAATATTTTCTTTCTGTTAGGGTGGTCAAACACTGGAATTTAGGTAGGAATTTGTTGTTAGTTTGTAATTCTTAATCTAATCAGGATGCCATATTTATTTTTCAGTAATACTACAACTTCCCATTGTAGTAATACTAGCTCTTTTAGTCAAAATTAATAAAGGAAAAGCTCATTAATAATGCCCTAAAATTATTAAACTTGAAAAGTTACTAATATCTATGCCCTCTTTTTGACGTTTTTCTCACTTGTCCGTGCTCCTCTAGGCCCTAAGGCTGATCACGTCTCTCTGAAGCAGGGACATGGTGGGGTGTCATTATTAGAATCATTATTATCATTAAGGTTGGAAAAGACCTCCAAGATCATTGAGTCCAACTGTCGACCCAACACCACCATGCCCACTAAACCATGTCCCAAGCGCATCATCTACACGTCTTTTAAATACCTCCAGGGGTGGTGACCCAACCACTTCCCTGGGCAGCCTGGTCCAATGTTTCACCACTCTTTCAGTAAAGACATTTTTCCTCATGTCCAATCTAAACCTCCCCTGGCACAACTTGAGGCCATTTCCTCTCGTCCTATTGCTAGTTACTTGGGAGAAGAGACAGACACCCACCTCACTACAACCTCCTTTCAGGTAGTTGTAGAGAGCCATGAGGTCTCCCCTCAGCCTCCTTTTCTCCAGGCTAAACAAACCCAGCTCCCTCAGCCGCTCCTCATAAGACTTGTGCTCCAGACCCTTCACCAGCCTCGTTGTCCTTCTCTTGACACGCTCCAGCACCTCAATGTCCTTCTTGTAGTGAGGGACCCAAAACTGAACACAGTAGTTGAGGTGCGGCCTCACCAGTGCTGAGTACAGGGGCACTATCACTTCCCTACTCCTGCTGGCCACACTATTTCT
>NW_008823960.1:38886-39736 GCF_000699105.1 Pygoscelis adeliae | reverse complement strand
TCCCCACAACTCTTTGGCTCCAGCCCCCCAGCCACTTTTTTACCCAGCAAAGAGTACACCCATCCAAGCCACGGGCAGTCAGCTTCTCGAGGAGAATGCTGTGGGAAATGGTGTCAAAGGCTTTACTCAAGTCTAGGTAGACAATATCCACAGCCTTTCCCTCATCCACCAAGTGGTCACCTTGTCATAGGAGGAGATCAGGTTAGTCAAGCAGGACCTGCCTTTCATAAATCCATGCTGACTGGGCCTGATCGCCTGGTTGTCCTGTATGTGCTGTATGATGGCACTCAGGGTGATCTGTTCCATAACCTTCCCCACCACCGAGGTCAGGCTGACAGGCCTGTAGTTCCCCGGATCTTCCTTCCGGCCCTTCCTGTAAATGGGCATCACATTGGCCAGCCTCCAGTCGTCCGGGACCTCCCCCGTTAACCAGGACTGCTGATAAATGATGGAGAGTGGCTTGGCGAGCTCCTCCGCCAGCTCCCCAGCTCCCTCAGCACTCTCGGGTGGATCCCATCCGGCCCCATAGACTTGTGAGCATCCAGGTGACGTAGCAGGTCGTTGACTGCTTCCTCGTGGGTTATGGGGGGGGTTCATCCTGCTCGCCGTCCCTGTCTTCCAGCTCAGGGGGTCAAGTACCCTGAGGATAACTGGTCTGCCTGTTAAAGACTGAGGCAAAGAAGGCATTGAGTGTGTCAGCCTTTTCCTCATCCTCGGTGACAATGTTCCCCCCTGCATCCAATAAAGGATGGAGATTCTCCTTGGCTCTCTTCTTGTCATTAATGTAATTGTAAAAACATTTTTTGTTGTCTTTAACGACAGCGGCCAGATTGCGTTCTAGCTGGGCTTT
>NW_008823960.1:38564-38838 GCF_000699105.1 Pygoscelis adeliae | reverse complement strand
GCCTCCACCAGCCTCCACCAGCCGTTATTATGCAGTGACTTTCTCTCCGGGTTTCTCACACCTTTACTGTGTGTGGTATTCACAGAGCTTCAGCTCTGTGAATTGCCCCACAGTAGGGGCAATAGTCATTTGACCACTAGGGAACAGCTAAAACCAGGTCAGGCCAAGTCAAACTCTGACAAACCCTTAGACCCAGCATTGTCTTGTAAGTAAAAAATCTGTGGTCCTTTGTTATTAATGGCAAAAATAATATTTACTGGTTAATTCCCCCCGA
>NW_008823960.1:27999-38522 GCF_000699105.1 Pygoscelis adeliae | reverse complement strand
AGTACTGCCATAGGTGGAACTGAGAACTTAGGCTCTTAAGATGCTTGATTTGTTGACTTGAGGAAGGTCTTTTACAAGGTGATAGTCTGCTCAGGGTTTGTGCAACTTGTCCCTCAGGATTGCCCTCCAGAAGAGAGAGTTTTCTAAGCAGAAGGATCTCAAAACCTACTTACTTAAGAGGCACAAAGGTCAAACCAAGGCTTGAAGCAAATCAACAGACACAGTCCGAATAACAGATTAATTTTTTTTTACCAAATATGTGTGCCTGAGATTTGAAACGGTCTGCCCTTCCTCTTGCTCTGATTATTTCTGTTATTCTCCCTGTCTTTAAAGTCCAGGGTCTGGTACACACTGTATCTTGATACCTAATTTACAAGCTACAAACTGATACAGTTAAAGCAATAAGGCTTGTGATGTGAAGCTGGGAGGTGTTTTTTCTATAAAATTTCACACAGGAAAGTTAAGCAGAAAGGTTAGTTCCCACTGCTATACTTGGCATTATGAGTTGGTTTAGGGGGGTTTGTTCTTAGTGTTTAGCATCAAGGGTTTGAAAACAAAGAGGAAACTTTTGGGTTATTTTTCAGAAGCTTAATTGTTCTGAGTTTTATTTTAAGCATTTCAGAGCCAAAATCAGCCATGAAGAGTGGGTTCTTCAGCAGAGATCAGGGTATTGGTGTATAAACAGCCTCAAGAAAGCAAAACTTTGTTTGTCTACAATAATACATGTTAAAATGGTTGTCTCAAAGATATTTAAGTAATAAAAAAGTGACATTACATTTAGATCTGAAATAATTTTCTTTGGTTTATTGTTTTGATTTTTTTCTCTTTTCCTTGTTATTTTTCCTTTCTGTTTTGTTTGATATTTCTTGCTAAGTAGTAGTTTCATACATCTAGACACTACTTCTGCTGAAGTGCATCTGAAAGCTATTACAAAGCTGAGCACAAGTCAATAACATACTGTTGTGAAAAAAGGAAAAATCTTTTTTCTGTCTCAAAAAAGTTCAGTCTGTAAGATGGGTAAAATAGGTTTTCTGTTTTTCTCCGCACTCTTAAACATCAGATTAACTAGATTTGGGTACTGTACATCTGGGAAGATGGGAGCTAATTCAAGAAAATCCATATCGGAAAAGCAAGAATGGTTAGAGGTCAGGTCAATATGACCTCAAATTTAGGACAGTTTAAACTAAGGGGATATGCTAATATTCAAATATGTTAAAAACTATTTTAAAAAAGAAGGCAATAATTGACTTCCTATATCGACAATAAAACAAGAAATAAATGGATCTAAATTGCAGCAAGGAAAACTCAGAACAGATATTAGGAAAAGCTTCACCATAATATGAAGATTAGCATAGCCTGCCTGGGCTGCTCCTTGCCTAAGTTGCACAGTCAGTATGCTGTGCCTGCTCTTGTACCTTACTGAGCTTGATCTTCCTTGCTTTCCTGGTTTGAGCTCCAGTCTGCCTTTACATTACAGACTTGCATGGCAGTCTGTTGGCTAAACTTGGTTACCATCACTGGACTAACACTGCTCTTCTTGTTTGGGTGCTGTGGGTCTGCACTTTTGTTGGAGGGAGTCATTGTCCTGCCTGCCTGCTGTCACCCCCATCTTATGTTTCCTTACATGGTAGTTCAACCCTGACATCTCCATTGCAGGAAGTCCTTAAGAAGAAGCTAAAAACTTTTGCAAAAATGACACAGATGTAGTTGAGCTTGTTTTGGGGCAGGAAGGTAGGTTACATAAATCTTTTTAAAGCCTTCTAGTTTTGTATTTGTGATTATAATACAGGTCATTCTTACAATAATTTCTATATGTGTTTGATGTTTTTATTATTTACAGGTATTTCATGTGATTACATTTCAGATTATTAAAGGATTTACTTTTTTAATTGTTATTATTGATACAATGTCTATTTTATCTCAATACTCAAAGTGTTTGCATTTGATTTCTCTTTTGTATTTTATACAGGTATCTATTGCCAGATAAAGAATCAGATCTCCTTATGTTCCAAAAAATTATAAAATTTACCGTCAGGGAGAGGAAAGAGAAAGGATTAAAGAACATCTGTGTATGCCAGGCATCCAACAGTGAAACTCTCTGAGGAGTTAACATTACACAAGATACCCCTATTCTAGCAAGTTGCTTTTTGTTCATGCTTTGTAGAAGAAGGTATTAGAGAGATAAAGGAATATATTTCTTTTTTTGTGCAGCTTTTTAAAATACAAAGTCATCACATCCCATTGCTACACTGCACAGTAATTGATCTAAGATAAGATAAAACAAGGACTTGCTAACATTATGAGGGAAAAAAGGAATAAATGTAAAGGATATTCTTTACATTGTGACTCTAAGCATTCCCATCTAGATGGCCAAGGTAAAAGACAATGGGAGGGCTTAGATTTAAAGGAGTTTTAAAAACAACTCAGAAATTGGGAGTCGTGAGATTGCCCTAATGACTTCACCATGATAAGTTTATTTGCTAAGTCACTAGAAAATAGTAATAGCATAAGCAGACAGAGAAAACATTTTCAGTCTTTTCACCTGTTTTCTAGTGTGACCCAGATACTCTTTCACATTGTCTGGTTTCTTATAAATGCTCAATGGATCTTTGTTGACTGTAATTATGTGCTGAATGATAGCAGAAACTAAGTCAGACTTAGCAGCAACATTTAAAACCAGCACTGAGTATTTTTTTAATATTTCAGTGACTGTGTCTTATGATTGTGCAGTTGAGGAATACTTAAGTTCCTTTCCTAAAACTTCTAAGTAGACTGAAAAATCTATTTTTATGTCTCTGGTTTTTGTATTTGTAGATAGATATTTGTATATAATTGCTACAGTAGACCCTTCATGGATCTATCTGACAGTAGCATTTCTCCCTCTGATTAAGTACTTCATGATTTTTGTGAAAAATATTTTCTTTCTCCCCCATTTCCTATATTTGAAGTTTATATTTTAGTTGAATTTTTAGTATCTCCAAAGATGGAGAATCATAGTGTTTCTGAGCAACCTGTTCCAGTGCTGCAATGGTGAAAATAAAAAAATAATCTCTGTAGTTAATTTGATTTTCCCTTGTTGCAACCTGTGTCCATTTCCTCACATTCTATCCCTATATACCTCTGAGAAAAGTCTGGCTCCAACTTCTGTATACTGTGTTGTTAGGTACTTGAAGACAGCAGTAAGATCTCCCTTTAGTTAGCTCCTACTAAGTCTAAACCCAGTTTTCTCATCTTCACTTCACATGGTGTAGTGAGGACAATGGAAACAAACACAGAATGTGGTGAGCCTTGGCACAGCCTGTGGATCAACAAGTGACAGGGGAACAATACCTAAAACTGTGAGAAAGGTTCACTGTGATATCACCATGGGCTGATCTGATTAGAGGCAGTTGCAGGCAACTGCAGGAAAGTTAGGAGTGGCCACCTCCTCCAGCCTCCCCTGCCGAGGACCCTTCTGCTCTGCTGTTGGAGCCCATCCCAGTGCCCCAGGGACCCAGGGTCTCTGCCCAGGCTGAGGAACACAGCTGCTGCTTTCCACTTTACAGGTTCAACCAGCAGCGAAGCTGAGCACATATCCAAGACACACAAACACACAGAGGACAGTGACACGGCCAGTCACACAGACAGTCACAGAGAAGGTGCTCCTCCAGCAGTACCCACATTCAGGACTCACACCAGACACAGGCACAGCCAGCCACGTCCCCTCCTCCTCTTGGGCTGGCAGAGGCAGAAGGTCACTGGTGCAGCACACACACCACACTCGCCAGGTTCACAAACCCACGCACATTCACGGATCCCCCGAGCACTAGCATGGTCTTTCGGCTTGCCCAGCACCCCTGCCCAGATCCCAGCCCCCCTTACCTGCCCCAGGGGTCCCCGACTTGCCAGCTGGTCTATCTGAGTGCTTACTGCACACACGCAGTGTTCACACACTTGTCTCACAGGTACCCCACACTTGTGGGTCCCCCCAAACACCAGCATGGACCCTCCGCCCACCTGATACACCTGCCCAGACCCAAGGAGACCAAGTGCAGGGCTCAGACATATAAGTGTGCTGACTAGCCCTGTTTTACACTTGACTGGCCCCTTTTATACCTTTTTTGTCCATTTCCTCACTTTGTTCCTCCCTGCTCCCTCTTCCCCTGCCTCCTTTATCATTTGCCCCTCAAGTTTGAGTCCCTGTATGTTCTTGTTTATGGCCTCGTCCTCTTCTTTTTTTTTTTTTTTTTAATTGAAAAGGCCCTTGACCAGATAGAGGATATGCTCCTTAGAGGAGCATACGGTCTGCTTTCACATACCCTTACAGTTTCTAGCTGTAAAGACCCACAGTGGTAGAGACTGAGGGAACACTGTTAAGCAGATTTCCAAACCACACAGTGCCATGTCACTGAGTCGATAACTGTGGTGGGTCTCCATTGATGGGTGTGCATGAGTTATGGGAGAAGCTTTCCCCTGACAGCCTATCTTTTGCTTTCTCTGCTTGATAAATTGAACTCAGCAGTGTTGCTTTTTCCCTCAGTGACACATCCTGTGCTCCAACCCCCCAAACATCCTCGATAGCCCTCCGCTTGACTCAATTCCAGCATGTCAAAGTCTTCCTTGTACTGCAGACCCAAAAGTGCAGGGGACAGTACTCCAGATGCCAACTGGTGGCAGTTGGCTTCAGTCTTGCTAATACAGTCTGGCAGATGATTTGCTTTCATTCTTTGCTGTAAGGGCCTATTGATGACTCATGTTTAGTTTCTTGTCCTGCACATCCCTATGCTTTTTCTAGCAGTCTGCTTTCTAATCAACAGGAGCCTAGTCTGCACGGTTGCACTGGAGTTATTCTGCCCAAGTTTCGCATTTGCCTGTGTTGAATTTAATGAAATTCCTCCAGCCTGTTGAGGTCCCTCTGAATAGCAGCTCTCCCCATCATATCAGCTGCTCCCTACAACTGGTTATTGTCTGTGGCATTTTTGAGGATTTCTGTCCCATCTTCTAGGTCTTTAATGATATTAAATAGTCAACAGAGCTTATTTTCTCTTCCTAGAAGGCTATCAAACGGGCCAGGCATGATTTGGCTTTGCTACTTCTTTATCAGCTGTTCCTAATCACCTTCTTGTCCTTCATGTAACTGGACATGGCTTACAGAGGGATCTGGCAGACTGATGAGCTTCTAGTTCCCTAAGATTTTCTTCTTACCCTTCTTAAAGAAAAGAGTAGAGATTTGCCTTTTTAAATACTTGTCTGTTCATACCTACAATAATGTAATGGCAAACCACTGCAGTTGCACTGAACAACTATGGAATAATTTCCATACAATATGCTGCCCACAATAATGAATGTGATTTATAGGATCAAAAATAATTCAGCTTCTCTAACATTGTGTATTTCACCATGTTGTTTTTCATTTATGAAAACTGTAACAACTTCAAAGATTTCTCATGCTTTTGTAGTTTTCTCTCATCATTAGCAAGCAGAATACTCTGTGTCCGTATGACCATGTGACTTCTGCACTACGCATGGGGAGGGAGCTCTGTCCACAGCTCTTCTTTTGGGATGACATTAGTTTCAGCCTTTTTTAACTCCACATCATCAGTAATCAACACTACCTCTGCTCACACTACCATCAGCAAGAGCATAACAACCTTCAGATTGTTCCAGAGTGCTATCATATTCCTGACAGAACAAATTTACAATAAACCATAATCAGCAGATACTGGTTAGAATTCATTCTCACTTATATTGATGAAAATCCAAAGCCAGCTGAACTTGGTTAAAATGTTATCAGCTGACTCAGACCTGAGTTCTCAGATGGTAACAGAATTTGTCAATTTGAACTCTGAAGTATAATTCTTTGAGTTTATGTTGGTACATCTGAAATATTATTGACCTTTGCCAGTCTAGCTGATGCTTGCCAGTGTCTGTCCAGTAGCTCATACAGCACTGTGTTTAATTATAATTATGAATTTTGATGGTAGTATGAAATGCTTCTTTCTCTCTCTCAAAACAAACAAACAAACAAACAAACAAACAAAAAAGGGCAGGTAAAATACACATGGATCTAAAATCTAAGAAATACAATGTGAAGAGGAATGTTCCAGCTTAAGGATTACTGTGAACCTGATCCCATATTAGCTTTACATTGCAAATCACATAAAGAGAGCACTTAATTCAGAACAAACACATAAAATTAATGAAGTCCAGCACTCAATCCTATTAGAAAGAAGTGGTTTAGTAAGCACTTTAAGTTTTTCTGTTTCTTTTAAATCCTTAGCAAACTTTAATATTAATTTCTATATGCAATACAAAGCCCCAGAATTTGTCTATGGACATATGTCCATGTGTCTATGTGTTTGCCTGATTATGAAAAGTAATTGAGAGTTTGGAGCATGAATAGAATGCCTCCAGAGCATCCTCCTTCATAAAAGTTTCAGCAATTTTTCTTTCTTGATGATGATGATGATGATGATGATGATGATTATTATTATTCACAAAGCTGGACGAGAGTAAAATGGTTTTGTTTGAATATGCAGCATGTAGAGGTAGGGACTGATAATATATCTAGCAGTATTACTGATTTCCAGGTGAATCAGTTCTGCAAGCATCAAGCTGCTAATGCAGACAATGATTCTGCCATCTGTATCAAATGTATGTAGGACATAAACTTTCTGATTCAATTCTATGTTAGGGTTTAATATATTCCTGTCAAGCTTTACATATTGTCAAGGCAGGCAAGGCAGGCAACCAAGCAGAGTTAGTAGAAAGAGGTCCAATAATCGGGACTATCCTAGAGTCAATCCTGTGCCAAAAAGAGAAAATTTAAAATTAAGAGAGCTAAAGAATAGTGCTATACCTTTGAACATAGGTCCAAGGCCTAGAGCGTCCCTGGGTGGAGTGTAAAGTGCTTTTTCTTCTGGGCCTTCCTGAATTCCCTATAAAAAAGATGAACATCTTCTCTGAAGCTCAGATCACCCTCAGAAATATTTCTGCCAGCACAGTGAATATCATCAGGAGAGCTCATCTTGACCATGAATAAAAGTCAAATTGTGAATTCTAAAAAAAAAAATGGAATTTCAAGATTTGGACAATTATTGTTTTCTGATTTTAGTTTTTCAAGTTAAATTCTTGCATCCATCTCTCCTAAATTAATGAAGCAAGGCTATACATCTTTCAACACAGAAGAAAAGGTTCTCAATCTTTTGTGCTATGATGAAAAATGTCACTGGTAAGACTTTATGATTTTTAATTCCAGACTATATTTGGGACTTCTTAAACTGGAAAATGTTTTCTTCCCACAACACAGCAAGCGACCTACTCATGAAATTTATTTATTGACATCGTTGGTATTATTCTGACATTTAGTTTACAACTTTTAGGGTTTTTTACAACTTTTTTAGTTTTAGTTATTTTACAAATTTTTAGGCTTCTAGTTCTTACAACTTCAAAAGTTTACAAATTTTAAAGCCTTTAAAATGGTGAACAGTGTATTATTTTCCACTATTCAGTAACTCAAAAGTGGGCTAATGTAACTATTCTCAAAAAAATTGAGTAGCAAAACAAAATTAAACATACATTTATAAAAATATTTCATTTAGACCATGAGTGTTCAACTAAGAAAACAAAAAGATGTGACCCTATGAAAACATGAGATTAAAACAGAAATTATAATAAATATTTCTCTTCATCATTTAAATATCTCATAACGGAGGTTTAGCTCAAAGATGAGAAAATGATCTCCTTAATTAAATACTGAAAAGGTCAGTATAGCTTAGGATAACTTTGGTCACTATCTCTGGATATCTATTTTAGTGAAAGTATATGGTTTGTCTTGTCCAGCATCTTTTATTTTTTCACCACTGTTTATTTTCCCTAAAAAAATCACAGTAAGTGTCAGCAGTATGTCTTTCTAGTTGATCATTAGATCAGTATGGAGATGGCTTTTTCAGTCAGAAGATGAGAAAGTGATGATGTTGCTTTGAAACTTTCACAGTGATAGGAAGATGAGGTTTTTGACAATAAAAAGAGCTGAACCTACTAATTACAGAGAAATAATATAAATCATGATGATAGTGGTATTTTGGTCCTACTTTTCAGATAAGTATAAGCGCAAAATTGTGAAAGCAGCATTTGATATATGAAACCATACACAGTTTTACAATAGACATATATCTGCTTTCATCATTCTAACAATATTTTTATTTTATATATAAAAACTCAAAATATGGGTCTTATTTCTTATGATCACAATGCTGATAAATATTTAATACATAGGCCCATTAAGTTACTCAAAATTCCTGCTTCAAGGAGTTATGCTAACTGAGGCAGAACAAAAGGTACAGTACAAACCTTGATATAAGTATGCTGCCGGATTAAGCACTCTTTAAAATTTTTTAAATTAAGCACTCTTTAAAATTTTTTGCTTAGGCAACCTAGTTTCAAACTTTCACTTTCTACTACCGGAAACATAGCAGAAATTAAATGCTGTTCTGGCACATCTGAGAAATCACTTCCTAGTAATTTGCCTTCAAATGTTAAGACCTAATTCAGGTTGAGATTAATTTCGAACCCGTGTTTAGAGATCTAAAAGTTAGCCTTCAGCATCTGAGCAAGGTTCACTTTGCAATCAATGAAGAGAAAATAAACATCTCCACAAGAAAATTCAGTTTGTTATAAGACAGACATCTACCATAAATTAGATGAGTGTCTTTTGGAGATATTTATTCCTCTCCTTTGGACATAATGAGAGTTTAGGATAACTTAGGTGGCAGCTGGTAGAGATCTAAATTTAGATGAAATTGCTGTGTGCCTTATTACATGCCAGTAAGTTTAAAAGGTTCTTTTCCATGAAATTCAACTAACTGTAAAGCCCATTTTCAAGGAAAAAAAATGCATCTACTCTTTGGTACTTAATCTTCCTTGTCAGGACTAATAAATTAAACATATCCAGGACCAGTTTCTGACATCAAAGCCAGCTGCCACAGAAAGGTTTGTGCCTGTACTGTTGAACTCTGCTGCTCTCCAAACGAGTGTAGGCACAACCACCCAATGGGAACTGGACTCTCATCTGTGCGATGGTGCAGAGTGCCAGACGGTCCAAGCCAGACTGTGCCTGGGATTGTTCCCACGAGTTAGCTAGATAAACAGTCAGTACCACAGCCTGGGAACACTCTGTGACACTAACTTAATTTATGAAATGATTAACACTTTCTTGTCTGTCAATGTACTTTGCTGAGAGTATAAAATACAAAAATACTGCTACATTAACAGATTACATTACTGACGAGCATTATTGTGGTTTTTACCCATGAAACAATTATGTTCACCTTAAGTGAAATGGACAACATGAAGTGAAACAGATATGTTACCAAGAATAGCAACAAACAAGTGGTTTCTTAGTACACACTTCAGCGGTTTTCAGATGCTTAAAAGGATCACTGAAGCACTGTGCAGATTCATTCAGTACTTCAGAGTTCTACAAAATGGTAACACGATATTCCTTTTCATCCTCTAGTTCATAAAGAAAACAAAATTTCAAAATGGATCTTTTTGTTCATACACTATATATGAATTGTACATGCTAGGGTGACCTTAAATTAGCATTTTAAAATCCTGGTTTAGTGCCATGAAGAGCTAATTTTAGGGGCAGCAAACAGGAAAATGCTGGTTTCTGGCCAAGGAAAAGGGCCTCCTGGGTAAGTTACAGAACAATGAAAATGGGAAGTAAAGCGGCCAATATTGGGCTCCGCTTACAAGCCCTTTGAATCAGTAGTCATGCCTGCTACTTGAAAGCAACAACCTGGTGCTAGAATATACAAGAAACCCATCACTTTGCAAGTTTGTATTTCAATGTCATTACATACGAATGATATTTTAAAGACATTAAATGAACATCTGAACATTCAACTGGCAAGTAAAATTTAGGGAAATTTGTTTTCTACCAAAAGAGTGGTACATTCAAATTAATATAATATATAATATATTTTTTTCCTTTTAATTTGAATCAAGGACACATTTCTCACTGATGTGCTTTTGGGGCTTTTCAATGGAAAATTTCATTTGAGCAGCTTTGCTTTATCAAGTTATAATGTGTTTATCAAGTTATAATGTCACTACACTCACTACCCTGGACTTCAGGAGGACAGACTTTGGCATCTTCAGGGATTTGCTTGGTAGAGTGCCATGGGACAAAGCCCTGGAGGGAAGAGGGGCCCAAGAAAGCTGGGTAATATTCAAGGATCACCTCCTCCAATCTCAGGAGTGATGCAGCAAAACAAAGAGGAGGTCAGGCAAAAACGCCAGGAGGCCTGCATAGTTGAACAAGGAGCTCCTGGACAAACTCAAACACAAAAAGGAAGCCTACAGAGGGTGGAAGCAAGGCCAGGTAGCCTGGGAGGAATACAGAGAAATTGTCTGAGCAGCCAGAAATCAGGTTAGGAAAGCTAAAGCCCTGATAGAACTAAATCTGGCCAGGGATGTCAAGGGCAACAAGAAAAGATTCTGTAGGTACGTCGGAGATAAAAGGAAGACTAGGGAAAATG
>NW_008823960.1:26508-26909 GCF_000699105.1 Pygoscelis adeliae | reverse complement strand
CGAGAAGGACTTGGGGGTACTGGTGGATGAAAAGCTGGACATGAGCCAGCAATGTCCAACGGTATCCTGGGCTGCATCGAAAGAAGAGTGGCCAGCAGGTCAAGGGAGGTGATTCTGCCCGTCTCCTCTGCTCTGGTGAGACCCCACCTGGAGTACTGCGTCCAGCTCTGGAGCCCTCAGCAGAAGAAAGACACGGACCTGTTGAAGCAGGTCCAGAGGAGGGCCATGAAAATGATCAGGGGGATGGAACACCTCTCCTATGAAGAAAGGCTGAGAGAGTTGGGGTTGTTCAGCCTCGAGAAGAGAAGGCTTTGGGGAGGCGTTATTGCAGCCTCTCAGTACTTCAAGGGGGCTTATAAAAAAGATGGCGGCAAACTTTTTAGCAGGGCCTGTTGCGACAG
>NW_008823960.1:25257-26433 GCF_000699105.1 Pygoscelis adeliae | reverse complement strand
GGATGCCCCATCCCTGGAAGTGTTCAAGGCCAGGTTGGATGGGGCTTTGAGCAACCTGGTCTAGTGGAAGGTGTCCCTGCCCATGGCTGGGGGGTTGGAACTAGATGACCTTTAAAGGTCCCTTCCAACCTAAACTATTCCATGATTCTATGATTCTATGTTTCTTAGGAAAGACCCCAAATATTTTAGTGCGGAAGAACTAGAAAGAGTCACTAAAGAAGCCACCACTGAGGTTTGTGTTAGAACCATTCTGTGTTGCAGCGCTTTGAGCCAAACTATGGCAAAGGTAATTGTAACTAATTCTGCAAATGCAACTGTCAGATGGTTTGCTTCTGAAATTCCACTACAAACATCAGAACTGGCTGTTTAGTGTTTTCATACTTAAAGGGCAATGGTTTAAATGTCAAATATCTTCAGTAAACACTCTTGTTCAGTAAACTCTTTGCCCTATACTTCAGTAATTAGACATAAGGCCAAATTGTTCTCCAAATGCCTGAAGTTCATGGTATTACAGAATGTAGGTCAAAGCTAATTCATAAAATATTCACATTTTGGGGAGGAGACAGAATGCTTCAGTAAACACTCTTGTTCAGTAAACTCTTTGCCCTATACTTCAGTAATTAGACATAAGGCCAAATTGTTCTCCAAATGCCTGAAGTTCATGGTATTACAGAATGCAGGTCAAAGCTAATTCATAAAAGATTCACATTTTGGGGAGGAGACAGAATGAATTTGGGAGACAGTCCTGAAGGGCAAAGGGGTCCTCAAGAAGAGTACAGGGATCTCGTTAGGTCGTGCAGAGAGGAAATGAGAAAGGCAAAAGCCCAGCTAGAGCGTGATGTGGCCGCTGTCATTAGAGACAACAAACAATATTTTTGCAAATATATTAATGACAAGAAGAGAGCCAAGGAGAAGCTCCATCCTTTATTGGATGCAGGGGGGAACATTGTCACCGAGGATGAGGAAAAGGCTGACACACTCAATGCCTTCTTTGCCTCAGTCTTTAACAGGCAGACCAGTTATCCTCAGGGTACTTGGCCCCCTGAGCTGGAAGACAGGGATGGCGAGCAGGATGACCCCCCCCATAACCCAAGAGGAAGCAGTCAATGACCTGCTACGCCACCTGGATGCTCACAAGTCTATGGGGCCGGATGGGATCCACCCGAGGGTGCTGAG
>NW_008823960.1:14112-24334 GCF_000699105.1 Pygoscelis adeliae | reverse complement strand
ATAGGACGAGAGGAAATGGCCTCAAGTTGTGCCAGGGGAGGTTTAGATTGGATGTGAGGAAAACTGTCTTTACTGAAAGAGTGGTGAAACATTGGACCAGGCTTCCCAGGGAAGTGGTTGAGTCACCATCCCTGGAGGTATTTAAAAGACGTGCAGATGAGGCGCTTAGGGACATGGTTTAGTGGGCATGGTGGTGTTGGGTTGATGGTTGGACTCGATGATCTTAGAGGTCTCTTCCAACGTTAATGATTCTATTATATGATTCCATTATCAGCTACTTTACATTCTTTATATTACTGTACTAGGTCTGTGTACTAAGTGCTTCAGAGTTTATTGAACAAAAGACACTTTTATGGTTTAGTGTATTCCATTTGTTCAGTCTTCATTCCACTGTTCTCCTTTTTCAGCATGCCTTTCCCTTTTTTCCTATCTAACAGCAAGTTCCCTTAGTCTTATTTAAGTTCATGAGATATTCAGCAAGCAGAAATATTTGGTTTTGGATGCCCAAATACTCAGGCATAGTGGCTAATGTAATAATAAGAAAAAGGAGTTCAATTAATCTACTTGTGCATGTGTTTAAATTTTTTTTAGTTTTCCATTACACACATTTTTTATTGTACCTAATAGGAAGGGATCACTTGAAAGATGTTTCGCAAACACAACATTTGATTCAACCTATTTTTTAAAGTAGAAGTTTCTTTCTGCCTTTGGTAGAAGCCAGAAACAAAAGAAATAATGAAATAAAACAGCTAAGGTCACTTATCAACAGCGACTCCATGACATGCAATGAAATGACATTCTCTGTGTCCATTTAGAATATAAAACCAATTCTGCACTGAAATTACAAAGTGTTTTTATAAGTCAAAATGAAAGCCTAGGAAAATGTATCTGCAGTAACTCTGCAAAGCTTTATAGGTTTCAGTGTAGGCAAAAAAAAAAAAAAAAAGCAGATTTAAAGCCTTTTAAGAATGCTAGTAGTGTAACCAGGCAATGAGATCAAACTGAAGCCAGTGCTGCTACTTCCTCGCTGGTGCTGCCACCAGAATTCATATTTCATATTTGTATTTCATATCACATTTTCTTTTCCTGCACAAAGCAATCATCTAACTATCTATCTAATCTATCTATTTATTTTTCTATCACTCTATCTATATCTATATATGTTTTTCTAAATACACACATGTATACACTTAGCACATTTTTTAGATGTTGTAGAACTGATATGTTTGTAAAGGAAAAACCCAAAATTAGTAGGAGTTAAGAAAACCCAAAAAGTCCCACTTTTTTCTGTAAGAATGAAATTAAACTATAAAAGTGAAATTCATAATAGATTTATGTTTATAAGAATAGATACCTACATAGATATATTTAATTTGCAAAAAATAAGAAAATTAAGAAATGTCACTTTCTTACATTTCGTTTCTTGCTGTCAGGATAGTGCTAAGACAGATACAGATCCACACTGTGGACAGCAAATCTTTGTTAACCTACAATATTATAACATTGCAGAAAGCAATGACTGTAAAAGTTATTTAAAATTCCAGCAAGGCTGATACCCAATTAACAGCAAAACCTGCATGAACTATGGCAACAAGGACATTCAATTTTGTGAACAAGAAACAGTTATTAAAAGAGAAATCTATATATGAAATATCATAAAAAGTTCTCCCTGTACTCTTTTCATCAGACTTCAAAGCGACTTTTCTCAAATACGTTAAGAATATACTATAATTCAAAGGTTGCATTTATGTTGTGATATTAGCTGCAAGAAGCAAGAGAACTGAAATATGCATGCTATAAAAAGAGTAGCTTTTGTTTCTTCTGAAGAGAAGTGATAATTTCAGCAACAGACGTTTTCCATGGGCTTTTAAATTTCAAAAGGAAAAGAAGCTTATCCTATATTTTCTGGAACTATCTGAAATAAGACAAAGAAATCAATATAATCTGGATCAAAAGTGACTAAGCCAGTATGATTTTGGTAAAGATTAAAGATTGGATAAAGTGTATAGTACTGAGCAATGAGAAGGACATTTCTGGACTATGCATGGGTGAAACTAATAATGGAATGTCATGGCCAGTTCGAATATCTGCAGTGCGAGAAGAAAGGGTTAGCTGCAGCAGACTCAAAGAAGACCAAAGGAACTATTCTTAACTTTAAAAGCATTCTGAGTAGTTTGAAATGCCACGTATTCAATCATTTTAGTTTAACAAAAAAAGTTAAGGTAAAACTTGATCAACATATATAGAGAATGAACAAGTGACAGCAGAAAACTATTTAATGGAGAAGAAAAGAGAAAAATTACATCTACTGAGATGATCAATCAACAGCAGAAATAATCAGGATTACAGTGGACTTTCTATTACTGACATACTTGGGACAAGCTTGGATATTTTTGAAAAATATGTTTTAGTTGAATTACAAATGAGCAAAGAGAATCCTTATTTTTTTTGTTATATTTAAATATTTCTTTTTGGTTTTTTAGTATTAGACTATACTATGTTTGAGTTCTTAACAAACCAGTAGTCATTAGAAAATTAGAATGTCTTTACAAAACTCTCATTCTATTTTTCCCTTTTTTTTTCGTCTGAAGGATGTACGTGAAAGGTAAGTGACCTATAAGATGTCATTTATTTGTCCTTAAAACAGCTGAAGTGAGGTAGTACAATAAATACTAGTAGTACAGTCTTTCTTAGGAATCTGGTCCTGCTGTATAATCTTCCATAGATTCTAGAGATTTCCTTTACACATATGAATATCCCACCCCAGACAAAGTTGATAGTGAATTGGCAATATTATCCTCACTCTCTAACGTAATAATAATAGCTTGGGTTGTTTGTTTTTTTTTTAAATAGAGACAAGTCTAAACATTGGCTGATTTCTAACTCATGCCATATGCATTCTCACTCTATACAGTTAAATAATTATCTATAATGCAGCATAATTTGTAACATTTTCCAGCAATTGCAATGTAGTTTAAACACTTATTTGCCTATCATCATGTTGATTGTCTATTTATGGATGCATAAAGTAATTTCTGGAATTGAAGCAGGTGTTAAAGCACTGAGGTTTTTTTACTTTATATACTTAAATACCCTGGAAGCATAACTGTGAACAATGACCAACAAATTAAAGGAGGTTTAAAGTATGTACCACAAAGAAGGTACAGGTACAGCAAAGACAGACAGACAGACAGACAGACAGACAGACAGACAGACAGACAGACAGACAGACAGACAGACAGACAGACAGACAGACAGACAGACAGACAGACAGACAGACAGACAGACAGACAGACAGACAGACAGACAGACAGACAGACAGACAGACAGACAGACAGACAGACAGACAGACAGACAGACAGACAGACAGACAGACAGACAGACAGACAGACAGACAGACAGACAGACAGACAGACAGACAGACAGACAGACAGACAGACAGACAGACAGACAGACAGACAGACAGACAGACAGACAGACAGACAGACAGACAGAAAGAAAGAAAGAAAGAGAGAAAGAAAGAAAGAAAAAGAGAAAGAAAGAAAGAAAGAAAGAAAAAGAGAAAGAAAGAAAGAAAGAAAGAAAGAGAGAGAAAGAAAGAAAGAAAGAAAGAAAGAGAGAGAAAGAAAGAAAGAAAGAAAGAAAGAGAAAGAAAGAAAGGAAGAAAGAAAGAAAGAAAGTCTAACAAGTTTTATAACTTTCAGTAAAGGGTGTATGATAATGTATTTCAAAGGTAGATTTAATTAAAAGATACTCAGACTTGAAACACAAGTTACTGTATTCTGTGCTGCACAGTGAAAAAAACAATGGGTCAGATTTGTTGGGGGAAAAAATGGAAAAACCCAAAAAGCAGATGTCAACAAACATTAGATCATGCAGAGACTCATAAACATGTGGAACAGCCTGTGAAGCATAATTATTGAGTCAAAAACATTGGAGCCATAATAACAATTATATGGCATCCTAGGAGACACGCAATGCTAAAAAAGACTTTGATGGGTTGAGTGATCTTTAGTCATTTCACCAATATCTCTATCTTTTATGTTGTTGTTGTTGTTTTTTCCCTCGGCTGTGTAGAGCATTACTTTTCTTTCCATGTGACATAAATTGTCTGGAGTATTGCACAGTAAATTAGGGATTTAGAAGTTCATCTAGAAAAATTCGTTACAGAGCTTTTTTCTTTTTCTTTTTTTTAAGAAAAGAAAAAAAATGAGAAAAGAACCCCGAGTAAACCAAAATTTCTTAAAGTTAATTTAAACAGAAAATTATATTTTGTATACTGTGAAAATACTATTTTTGATCTTTCTCTGTAGGAAAATAAATGAAGCAATTTGGAAAAGTAATGGGATTTCCATTCAATCCACCCATCACTACTAATCTGTATGTTGATACAGATTTATCTGTGAAAAAAGGAACCACCTTAATTGTCTTACTCATTTATGCTAGTCCCAGAGAAGATAATGAGATGAGTCATGTATTTAACATCAGGAGAGTTTGGCTTATGTGTTAGAAATATTAATGGTGTTTGGAATGCTTAATAAGTACTCAATTATAATGAATACTTCATAATCCTTACACCTCTGTTGATGCAAATCCTTAATTCTTTGCTCAAAATATTGATACCTTGTTCTCCTTTCATATAAAATTTGTGAGAATTAAAAATAAATCTAATTTTAAGGACATGTTACAGAAAGTTAAAAAGCTAAAATATATTTTATGAAGACATATATTACTATAAATATAAAATAACAATGTCTTTTAAATTATGAATATTTACAGAAATTTAATTCTCTTTCATTTCATATCATCTACTATATAATTTCTTATCTTTTTTTTTCAATTCTAAAGCTATAATTAATGAAGAGCCCTCTTTATAGTCAGTGAATGTTAACCATGTATTGTTTAACTGTTATTTCATTCTGAGCTAGATAGAATTTCAATAAATTCTTAACAAATGCATAAACATTTGTTAATTTGTTTTCAATATTTTTAGTTAGTAGTAAATTCCTTTCATTTCTCACTCATACACATACTTCCAGTATTTACTCCTAATGACAAACTATTTTTGCTGCTCTCTTTGTGTTGACGTCCACATCCCTACCACAGGTTACTTTCTCCTAAGCCGTAGTACAGTGCTGTATCTTTGGAGGTTAATTTTTAGATTAAAAAGGAAATATATGAACTGCAGCTGGGATGTAAGTCAAGTTATTTATCTTTTTCACAGTTATATTCTATTCTTAAAATTCAGGGGACAAGCAATATGGAGAGTAATTTTCATTTTTCTAGGCAACTCAGCCAAGTCCTTCTTTTTTTTTTTAGAAACCCTTGAAAAAGTTGGCCTGGTGGAAAAACAGTGTTTCAAAATCCTTTTTGCAGTGCTACCTCTCTCCTTAACCAACAAAATCCATCTGGAAAGGAAAAAAAAAAAAAAAGCAGCAAAAAAAGGTACTACACTGAATCAAAACTGTCAATGTTCCTTTGGAAGCTATGTAAAACACCTAAAGAAGCTGGGCCTAAGGTATGAAGTAGATGCAAATTAAGCTGGTTAGAAACAGATTTGTCAGGCATGAGGGATGGCTAGAAAAAGGGACTGCAATGACAGTAGAGGATTAATGAAGAAAGAGGCTTTGAGGAGAACAAGACTGCTCCTTTTGGTGATACTAAACCATTTGGTGGTCTTAGTGGCACCATCAAACTATACTCTTGGGATCTGAGCAAGTAAAAAAGCACTAGTGAATGAGGTCAGGCACTAGATGCAGATCTTCCACACTGCTTAACTGTTTCAGGCCATTTCAGTTAATTCTTTCTAAGGTAATGTCTAGGCATAGCTTGGAGCACGGTTCCCTTCGGTTACAGGTCCCAAAAGGCAACAGGATGCCGTTGCAACAGGACTGACCCCTTCATCCCTACATGGTCCTCTAACATTAATGCTAAAATGCTTTGCACTTTCATATACTCTCACATGCTCTGAAGTCATACTCTAAGACATGCAACATATACCCTCTTTTTTAGAAGCACCACTCAACACGTACAACTGAATCCTAACATTTCAGACTTTTTGGCCTGAAAAACTTTAAAAATAACAGTTATGACTGAGTACCTGTGGTCCGAACAGTAATGGATTCTGACAACATGTTATAAAACAAAGCTTTATTGAGGCAGTGGGAAAGATTAGCAACAGCATGCCCATACAACTCGCCCAATCACCGATAGCAAATACAGGGATCATAAGTGATGCTATGTTTTTAGCAGATTGCCAGGACACTTAGTATCCAAATCATCTGGCAGCAGCAGCCAATCATGCAAATGCCTTTTGAATGCAGGTAAGAATTGTGCCACCCCTTGACTCCACCAGTATGATTTGAGTATCACACCTCACATGGATAATATGGGTGGCATCCTGCCTATGCTGCTGTTATTGGTAAAGGGTCATGGTGTCAGGAGGCAGGGTGGTGGCAGTCTGTCTATGACAATGATGTTGGTCAAGGGGCAGGGTGTTAGGAGGCAGGGTGTCAGTACTGCATGAGCTGAGACGAAACTTGGACTAACATCAATATATTATGGATGCATCTAATCGGCTATAAAAGGGATGAGTTCTACCTAGCCTCGGCTTGAGTCTGCCCATGCCACTTATGTCTGGAGCCAAGGACTAGTCCCTGCCTTTGTTTTATTTAGCAATATAAAATACAGGAATAGCATAGCATAGCCATAGCCTCAGGTTCAAACTTTGTCTCAGTAATCACAGTAGAAACTTTAACCTCAGTTCATGTAACTCAGGTATTGCCAAACTCATCAGGTTACAGCTATGGGCTACAGGCTATACTATCTTAATTTCTCCTTCTAGAGAATTTCTATTTTATATTAATAATTAAATAGTAACTGCCTGTAAGAAAAAATGCTTCATATACCCAAGAAAAGAATTGTAACTGTCAAAGGTAGAATTCTGAGTAATTACTCTTTTTTGTGGGCATGACAACCATCTCTTCTTGTCTCCTTTCACAGGACTGTTTCATTTAATGCAAGTGGGAATTAAACTTCTAAATCATACAGGTAGCTTATGAAAAAGTGTAACATCAAACAAGCTGCCTGAGTCCAATACAATGATTAACCTTGTGGTAGCTACTTGTATACTTGAAACCTATATTGAAAATAATGTCAGAAAAAAGAAATGACAAACAGCTCCATTACAAGCCAAAGAGAATCTTTTATTCTTATTTGAACATTGCTGACAGCATGAGCTATAAAGAAAATAAGAACTGTGTTGTAGAAAGCATTTTTTATTCTATTTTCATTTTTCATTGAATAGTTTAAAATAAGTTTCCATCTCATGTAGTTTGACCAAAAAAATTCATCTGGATTGGAGAATCACTTCCTTGTTGTTCAGCTAACTAAGTTAAACCAGGCCTTCAGAAAATCCATTACAGTATATCAGTTATACCATCTGCACAAAAGTAGTTAGTCATTGCCAAAATGTTTGTTTTACAGGAAGAATGAAAGACAGCTAAGAATAATGATACTGAATGAATTAATTAAGAATCTACAGAATAGGATAGAAGTCTGGATTGGGAAAAGTATTACATACTAGCACAGACCTAGCTATTGACAATTAAAGAAATAGCAGAAATCAGTTCAACTGACTCTTAGTGGCTTCTCACTGTGTATAATTAAGGCGTGGATCTCCTTGTCACAAAGCATTGTGGTTGTTAAAAATTTATGGGGGAAATAATTCCCTTGATGGTCATTACAAAATAAAAATATAACTTCAGGCTCAGGAATTTGCAGATTGCTGGAGGCTGGCAGAATAGTCTGGGAAAATATCACTGCATGTGGGTCCTATTACTATGCTGCTTCACAGTAATCCTGTTTTAGCTACTGTTGAAGACAGAATGCTGGACTGACGGGCCTCTGGGCTGACATGCTGCATAGCTGGGTCATTTATCTGTTCGTTTGCAATTGCCATTTTTTTTCAGTAGCTGAGCTGTCTGTAAAAACAAGAAGTTTTGTGACAATGTATGCCTGTGCATTCTGAAGACATCAAGATAGACTAAAGCTACACTCTGTTTCCAACTAAAGGATAATATTTCCTTCCTCTTGAAGATTTTTCAAATTGTCAGCCTAGCCTTCGGCTTGGAAAACCTCTTGTACATTACATTAATGGCCTATATTAGCTTACAAAGTTTTAGTTAGTTTTAATCTCAGAAAGGCAGATATATTGTTGCTAAAATCAGTGACACCATTCTATGTTCAACAGCAGCAGTATGTGTCTGTGACAACAGGCTGAAGATCACCTTTGTTTTAGATAAGAAGCTATC
Organism: Pygoscelis adeliae; assembly: GCF_000699105.1. NCBI lineage: Eukaryota > Metazoa > Chordata > Aves > Sphenisciformes > Spheniscidae > Pygoscelis > Pygoscelis adeliae. The sequence goes on along the minus strand of NW_008823960.1, from coordinate 16,022 downwards.
AACAATTGAGCGTATCAGCTGCTGGTGTAAATGTTTCTCCCTGAGTTCATTAAAAGAGTTTGAAGGTCTCCCTGAGTTAGCCAGACCAACATGGGGGAAGTGTATACACATGGCTCAGCCCAACATAAAGTTTAAAAACTACACAACTAGCAAAATAATTTTGATGAGAGCAATGGGTTTGAGCTGGCTTCAAACCTTCATGACGACTAGAGACTCCGAGCATTGTGACAGTGAGTATATCATAGATACCAGTAACGGGGATCCCATTGATATTGTGGTTGAACTGTGTATTTCAATTGCTGTATTTCGCTAAGTGTAGCATACATTTGATTGTGTTATGCAGTGTATATTGTATCACTCTGCTAAATCAGAAATCTCGTGTAACACCAACTATTTTTAGAATAAGTCAATTTGATATTAAGCAGTACACCCTCCATGCATGAAGTATCTAAAAGAACCTGGTCAGAGAGTATTGGAATCTGACATTGATGCTGAGGTCTGTTATTATTTTTTGTAATGAACAATATTCCTAGAAAATTACTTTTCTAGGGCATGGTAATCAGTAATTAAAAAAAAAGAAAAATCACGTGTGTCTCCATGTATATATAAACATATATGTATGCATATACACATGTACATGTACATAGTTTTGTGTGCAATATGTAGTGTAGAGAGGATGAACTAATTCAGACAGCTCTGTAAGAAGATTTTGGGTTTCTGACTTCCTCAGAGTCTCTGGGCAAAAAAATCAATATCTATACCTGGTGTCTTGCTTACTGTCATTTCTGTTCATAACACTTCTCTATCTAACCATGGAGTGGTAACGAAAAGCCGATGAGTGATTATGAGATAATGAGATACTGCAAGAGCATCGTACAAATAATGGCATTAATAGTAACTCTTAATTTGTCATATTGACATTAAGAGATTAAGTCTACTTTGCAAAATTGGCTAAAATCAGTATTCCCCTGTTAATAAAAAATGGTGACTGTAAACACAGTATATTTCCAACACTGTCACTTGCAGAATGTTTGTTTGGGTTTGTTGGGTTTTTTTTCTTTTCAGAATAACAGCATAAAACCTTTTTCAGATCACTATGTTCAATGACTGTTTCATTTAACAAAAATTGCCCAGCGCTACTAACTTGTCAAACTAATTATTTATATTTCTTTACACTGAACTGCATTTACTCTCTGTTGTCCCAATTACATAAATAGTCTAAAAGATTTTGAATCTAATTGAATGGTTGCTACTGTTTGCTATGGCTTCAAATTTAATGCTAATTTGGATGCTGTTTTCACTACCATTTTCCAAGCTCTCTATGAGGCATTCTCTGTAAAGCTACATCCCTTGTTAACACAATTTTGTGTTACCACATGGTTGTGAAGCAGCCTTGACACTGAAGCAAAGACTTCCAGGGATACAGAATCATAAGATAATTTTGTTTGGAAGGGATATCTGGACATCCACTAGTCCAACCCCTGCTCAGATCAGGGTCAGCCAGAGGAGGTTGCTCAGGGCTGTGTCTGGTTGGGTTTTGAGTATCATCAAGGATGAACTCCACAATGTCTCTGGTCAACCTTTTCTGAGTTATGGCTATGTCATATTGAAAATGTTTTTCCTTTTATTTGTATCATATATGTATCCAGAAATATTTATCTTATAATCTGTTTCAATATAAGAGAAGCTTCTGTTGCCTTTCTGTTCTTTTCTGTCAAGTTTTGCCAAAATGGCTCCTGTTTAGAATCATAGAATCATAGAATCATAGAATCATAGAATCATTAAAGGTTGGAAGAGACCTCCAAGATCATCGAGTCCAACCATCAACCCAACAACACCATGCCCACTAAACCATGTCCCTAAGCCCCTCATCTCCCCGCCTTTTAAATACTTCCAGGGATGGTGACTCA
>NW_008823960.1:12678-14053 GCF_000699105.1 Pygoscelis adeliae | reverse complement strand
ATAGAATCATAGAATCCCTGGCGCAACTTGAGGCCATTTCCTCTCGTCCTTTCGCCAGTTACTTGGGAGAAGAGACCGACACCCACCTCGCTACAACCTCCTTTCAGGTAGTTTGTAAGAAAAAAAGCTTAGAAGAGAGGAATAAGAGAAATAAAGGAGTGGAGTATGAACAGCAAAATTAAAGGAAGGCTAAGTAGTGTACAGCAATTTTTAGCCCTTGGACTGAAAGATAAATTGGATCATCAGACAGTTGGCTGGATTTGAAGAACTGCATTATCTTTTGTTAACAGATTAACTCTTTGATACTGTTGCATTCTTAAACATAATTTTGTAATGATCCTTCACAATACTGGACTTAAGTATGATGGTTTATAATGGATATTCCAAAAAATTGCTTAATGGACAGAATAAGATGGAAGACAAATAATAAAATATTTCTGCAATACAATTCTTTTTTTCAATAGATGCAGCAATTAAAAAGTGACTTTACAAGTTTCATATATAGGCCCAGTATATTTCAGTAGTCCAGAGGCTGTGTTTTGTGGGTTGCTGATGCACATTGTAAGGTTCCAGAACACCTGAAACCCAGAAAACTAATGCAAAGTTGATAATATTACTCTTAAAAAAATAAAAAATAAAAAATTTCCCCCCCCAAAAAAAAACCCCAGAATTAAATCAAAGTGTTTTGTTTCTTTGTTTTGCTAGCATATGACAAAGGCTTTTGAATTCATTTTTATGTATAGTTTACAACTAATACATTTGTTTATAAATCACAATTTTTGTGGATCATTATAACTCACTTTTTTTATAGCTAACTGTTTTATTTGTTGGAATAAAATAGTAATTTGGGTCAACAAACCTTGTTGAATGAAAACTTCAGAACTGTAGTTTTACCTGTACTTTATCATCCTTTTAAAGATACTTTATGCAAGGGTTTAGCTTTGGTAAATCCATGGTGTAGCTGATGGAAAGAAGCAAGTAGCTCTCAGCATTTCCAGAGAAACACTTGCCAATATTTAGCGCAAGATCTATTGAATTAGACATTCTTCACTGATTAAGTTGAGACTTTATATACCCGGTGATTCACTGAAAATGGAATTTAGCCTCAGATTCAAAGATCTAACCCTAAGTGTCCATGAAGATTTTGTCCATATATAGGTGAAGTGTTAAGACTAGGGCTGCTCACGATTATAAAGGTCCGTATATATTAATATTTTATCAGGATATGTTTGTCTATCTTATGCATTATGACACTATAACCAAAAATTTGTGCTTAAATAAGTGGTGGAGATAGGACGTAGTACTCTAAAACAGCAAGAGTATACAAGGAGAGAGTCTTATTCAGCCTATCAGTATAAACCTATCATCTGACACA
>NW_008823960.1:11199-12618 GCF_000699105.1 Pygoscelis adeliae | reverse complement strand
AACAGGTTGCAGGAAAGCATCTGAAAGTACCTTCAAGTGCTTGTCATTTAAGAATAAGTAAACTAAACTTTAAACATTTGCTACTAATTATTCAACTTTCAAATAATGCTTCGCTTTTTTTTTTTTAACTCTTCCCCCTCACTGCAAAACAGTTATGAAACATAAGATATAATCCCAGACAATTATCCTAATAGGTTCTAATAAAGTGAAAATCAGTGCATGACTATGCACAACTCTTCCTAAACGCAGGTTCTGTAATTTTTTATTGAAACATATAAATGCAGATTTTGTCTCTCTACATCAGTATTATGCCTTCTGTAGGAATCTGTCAAGAGGGGAACAAAGAAGATTAAAAACTTCATATTGCAGAGGATGTTTTGAACGATAAAAATTCATGAATACTCCTGCAATTTCCTTTTACTCATACAGGTATTAAATTTTTTAGTCTACTCTTCCAATGCATGGAAAGAGTCAAGATTATGTTCTTCATCTCTGAACTGAATATGCCATTTCTTTTCTATATGCACAATACTCAGGTTGTAATGACAATGGAAATACTCTAGGGAATAAGGCCTTTCTTTTCTGAAATACTGTTTATGAGTTATGTTTATTCAGTTCTGTATTTAAAAACAATTTAACAATTTTCTGAATGGAAAAAAGTGTAATTATTCACAAAATGAATTCAGAGATAGATTCAATATTTCTACAGAGATAGAGATTCTCTACAAATAAGCTAGGTAAAAGCAATTTTTTATCAGTTTTGCAAATTGGCTTCTAGAGTAAATTCAGAGTTCCTTTTACCTATTAACATCTTGATTGCTTTAGCTGATTGAAAATAAATAAATGGAATAATATATAAAAAAAATGTTTATTAGTTTGATTCTCTTGCTGTTCTCTGTTTGGTATACTCCTGGTTTATATGTAGAAAGTACCTCTGCATTTTTATCCCCTTAGTTTCTCATATCTAATTTTTCTGTTTGCACCATTTTTTTACTCTATTTCTAAGATACACAAACACCTTTATGATAAGAATTTAAATAATTCTGAGATATACTTCTGTGTACACTACAGGCATTTTTAAAGTGAATATGATTATGTTGGAGATGTGACTATAATCTTGAAATCTACCTCTATCTCCTTGGGAAGTAAAAACTGCAAAACAGAATTCTGTTTTTATATTATGCAGGAAAGACACATGGATTCTTCGTCACTAAGGTTCTGTCACTAAAACATTTTAAAAGGGGCTTTTTATTGAGTATGCTGTCTAAATCAGCTTTCCCATCAATTTTGCAGCCATTTGTAGTCAAAAGTAATGAGTGTCTCAGCTCATAGGTTTCAAAGCAATATGTTAGAAAATCAAAGTAAGAGTGCACTGAATGGAAACTGCATTGAACTTCAGAAAGCAATATTGATACTTTT
>NW_008823960.1:9020-11185 GCF_000699105.1 Pygoscelis adeliae | reverse complement strand
TATGGTGAACAGAAAAAAATGGTTTTGATGCTATTAGCTGTTGACAATGTAATTATTCTAAGAATTTTCTTAAGAAGTTCCTTCAAAGTATTAACGTGTTGCACAACACGAAGTTGAGTTGCTTTTTTTAACAAGGAATTATAAACTGCTATTAGATTTCATTTAAAATGTAATATGTATGAAAACATTAACATTAGAAATATGTTTTCTCTGAAGGGAATGGAATTATTAACACCAATGCAATACATCCAATTTTTTAATATATATATATTATATTCAGAAAATAAAGATTGATTCTACCTTCTTTCATATCTATTTCCCTTGCCTTTAAGGACTCAGTATAGATAAGAGCAACATTTTATTTCTTCAATACGAGATGCAAGCAGTGGACCCTTTAAAATCTTAATTCAAGCTATATTCACCATGAGAAAGGAGTGAGAAATTCAAATATATAAGGAGGAAATCAGAAAACAGAAAAAAGAAATATTGGTAAGGAGGACATAAGAAGTATTTCATCCCTGAAAATGGTGGAAAGATGGACCCAGAAGGGTTAAGGTGATGTAGCGAAATTACAAGAAACAACTAACTTGTCATTGTAAACTGTTTGGACTGTATTTTGGAAACATGTTACTTCTGCTCAGAACAATTGGAGTACTTGATCTAGTTTATTGATAACAGTAGGAGGAGCAGCAGAAACAATGTATTTTCAAATTTATGTTGTAAAAATAAACTCAAAATGTAATCAATCTTTCTCATTCCCAGTGATGGGGAAAAGCATTTTTTCCAATATCTGCTAGATAGTTTACCTAAATCACATTAAAAACCCCAGAAGAGTCTTATGCAAATTTCTTAATGGGGAAAAACATGTTTGAAACATTTCTATCCTATTTAACAAAGTTCTCCATTGTAGTTTCCACTTTCCAGTCAACGTTTCTTTAGATCCCTCACAGGCTGAATTTAATTCCGTGTTGACTACATATTCCTACTATGACATTCCTGTAAAAGCGTCTCCAGCACACGTAACGAAAATAGGTGATAGAACAGTTTATCCCCTATTGTTGACCATAAAACTTAGGACGATTGGATGATTCTCTAAAGAGTCTGCCCTGCATAACAAAGAAGGATGCTACAAGGGAGGACTTCTGCAGCACCAATTATCATCTACTTTGTAGGAAAAGAACAAAAGGAACAATTACATAATGGGATTATTTTCTTATACTCTGTCAGTTAAGGAATAGGAGACTGGAGTAGTTGAAAAATGGAGGAATTGCTGAAGTGTTGTTTCGGAACAGATCTTCATCTATTGGTGAGAGGATGTTCACCTCGTATTGTTATGTCTAAGTTTTGCCCCATACGAATGCCACCTTTAAAAAATACAGAATGGGGAAGAGCATGCAATTTAGTTGTTCTTTCTATCTCTGACGTTTCATCTAGGTAGGCAGGAAATAACTGGCAAGATCTTTTGGCCTTTGGATGTATAATTTGTTCAACAACAGACAAAGACCCTTTTGTGGCTGACAATTCAAACCAGTTACGTAAAAAAAAAATTGTTTGTTTGTTTGTTTGTTTGTTCTTTTTCTCTGCTATAAGCTGACTGGAAACAATATAGATATTCTTCTCATGGGATGGCTTGAGTAAGTATTGAATATGGGCACATGGTAGAAAGGGGTGAGTGAGGGGATGCCACCATTGTTAGAGCTGTCAGAAATTTCTGAATGTCCTTTTGCGGTAAGATGTGGAAGATTCCCTAAATTGTCTGTCAAAAAGGACCTACATTTAAATAAATATAAAGTTGTTAATTAATTTTAAAGTATTGACCTGACAGTGATACAACAATGTCGTGGTTTAACCTCAGTTGGCAACTGAGCACCACGCAGCCGCTCGCTCACTCCCCCCGCAGTGGGATGGGGGAGAGAATCGGAAGGGTAAAAGTGAGAAAACTCGTAGGTTGAGATAAAAACAGTTTAATAGGTAGAGCAAAAGCCGCGCACGCAAGCAAAGCAAAACAAAGGAATTAATTCACTACTTCCCATGGGCAGGCAGGTGTTCAGCCATCTCCAGGAAAGCAGGGCTCCCTCATGCGTAACTGTTACTTGGGAAGACAAACGCCATCACTCCAAACGTCCCCCCCTTCCTTCTTCTTCCCCCAGCTTTATATACTGAGC
>NW_008823960.1:0-4085 GCF_000699105.1 Pygoscelis adeliae | reverse complement strand
GAATTTTTTTTTTTTTTTTTTCCCAATTCTCTCCCCTGTCCCGCTGCAGGGAGTGAGTGAACGGCTGTGTGGTGTTTAGCTGCCTGCTGGGTTAAACCATAACAACTGCCAATACTCTTCCTTATTTAGCTGACAACACAGGGACTTTCCCCCCCGAAGATATGTGCAGGGAAAGAATGTTTTTTTCAGTGCTGAGTAAGAAGAAGAGTGGGAAGTTAACACCACTGTCTTGAATACTGTGATTGATACTTGAATGGACACTGTGTTCCACTGTCCCTCCTCTCCCATTTGCCTATGGGAAAAAACTGTACAGGGGTTAATTTTGAAGAAATTCTAAATGCTCCTCCTATATAAACTTGCATATCATTGTATTATTGTTTTCTTCTTTGAGAAACGAACGCAAGGCTGACCAGATGATCATACCACCAACACAGACATTCAGAAATCATGTGTTACATTTTTAATGTCACAATTTGCCTTTTAAAATAATTTAAATACCAATAAGTTTAACATGATGTCACCTGGCTGCTCTGATGCTGGGATAACAGGGCCAGTACCCTGGAATTAGAGGGTAGGGAAGCCAAGCAGCTGGGATTCCTGTCCAGGGAAGGGGGCATTGACAAAGTGGTTGGAAAAGGGGCACAAGCCCTCAGCCTCTGGAGGTGACTCCTGTCAGGTGTGAAGGAAAGGTATCCCTTCAAGGAAGATGTTATATGTCACCCAGGCAAGTGGACCACCATGGAGAGAGGTATCCAGTACCTGAGGGAATTATTCAGTACCTGAACAATGAGCAGTTATCCAAAAATCCAGATGAAGTCAGGTGCACACGACCCATGTGGTGGAAGTTTAGACGGAGCGCACCATTGTCATATGCCAACTCATTGGCAGTAATGACCTGAAAAGACAGAGGGGAACAAATGGTGGATGAATTGGCTGGCCAAGTCTGGCAATATGAAGAAAGTCTCTGTTCCTCCCTACAGGCCTGCATCTCAATGCAGTGAGCAATTGCATTATGCATCAATTATTTTGTATACTCTTTTAACATTATTATTATTATTATTATTATTGTTATTATTATTATTATTATTATTATTATTGTTTCCCCTTCCTTTTCTGTCCTATGAAACTGTCTTTATCTCAACCCACAAATTTTACTTTTTTTTTCCCATTCTCTCCCCCACCCCGCTGTGGGGCAGGAGAGAGAGAACAAACAGCTGTATGGTGTTAGCTGCCTGCTGAGTTAAACCACAACACATGGATACTTTTTATTGATCTAGATCCCATCAGAACATCTTCTGCTTTTTTCTCTGAGGGACAGTTAGACTGACAGCTTAAACAACTGCCAACACCTTTCATTATTTTTGTTAGGACAGAAATTCTACACATTATTCTATGCAATATCTTGCTTAGAAAATCAATATGGATAATTTCAAATGAAACTATTGTCCACTCAATAGCCATAGTTTTAGGGGAAGATGAGAGGTTTTGCAATACTAAGATAAGACATACTTTAGCCAAAAGGATATCAAGTTGTGCCTGTTCAGCACAGTGAATTAATATCTGGTTGACAAAATATCATTGCAGAGTTTGAGAAGCCAGCTGTCAGAAAATTAGAACAGGATTGTAGAAACTGAACCAGACATGCAAAATATCCATGGCTGTTGTTCATGGACTTCTTGATTGTTTCCATATCTCCTATTTCTAATATTTTTTCTAAAGAATTTTTAATGAACAAGTTTGATTTTTGGATTTTTTTGGGGGGAGGTGTTCTGCATGAAAAAGAAAACTTTCTCCTCTACATTTTACTTCGTAAGCGTATGGAAAACTAATCTATTTAATTACGCTTGCTGGCAGATTGTTCACATTCCTTGAAAAAATTAACTATCATGCTAACAGTGTGTCATTTCAAAGAATCAAACTGAGAACTTTTGTTAATAACCTGGAAGTGACCAGAGATAATCTCATATTACAGATAACTTGGAAGACTTTTGTTTCTGTTTCTGATCAAAGACATACTCCTAAGATTTATAGAATAAATGCTTGCAGGAAAACCATGAAAATCTTCCATGCAGCTAAAAGGTAATTTTAAGTACTTGCTTCTGGAGTGGAGGTTAAACAGCTATGATCATTTTAAATGGCAGTAGATGGCTTTATGTGGGCAACTGCATTGAATACCAAATGCTTTTTATTTGTGCTAGGTTTTTTCCACTAATTTACTACCATGATAAGTGAAAGGAACTTTAAAAAGATGTGTTAAGTTTGCACTGGAAGGAGAAATGCAAAGGAGAAGGATGAATATGTTCATACTTTGGGTACAAAGCTCAAGAGTAAAAGTGTAGTGCAGTGGGGCAGGTAGACTGGGAACCTTGTTCAGAAGTTTCTGTGATAAGAAGTCACACATAATGGACAGAAAGCTAATGGAAATAATGTCACACGGAAAATGGAACAAGCAAGCAATAAGAAACAAGCCCTAATAAGTGTAAAATGGTAAAAAGTGTACTATATTGAGGACATGACTTCCTGCTTTCTAAAATCTATTTTCTTGGGTGTAGTAATGATAAACAGCATCAAGGAAAAATTAGAAGGATCCAAAATCAATGCAGAGTGAAGAATTTACTGAAGGCATGAGGAAAAATATGAAGTAAACACAAAGTTTCCATTGTTTCTGCTGCACAGTACAGAAAGGCTACAAAGATCTATGGATTTCCTCTGAAAAAAACTTCCTGAAGGGAGGGAAGAGAAAAGCAGGATAAAAATGTGCAGGCACATTGCAGAGCATAAGAGATTGCCTTGTATGATGGACAGTTCTGAAAACTACTTTTCTGGCTGCTGAGCAGGACTGAACATAGAAAAAAAAAAGAACTGTCTGATGTGCACTTAGAGGGAAGCTGAAAGGGAGAAAAAAATTCTTTTATTTTCTTCAGTGCTGAAAATACACAAACCCATCATATGGTAAAATTAAAGCAAGGCATATGTAGCCTGGACTTTAAAAAAAAACAAAGCAGAAAACAAAACAAAACCATAAAGTACACTATTCCCCACAATTAATTCTTAAAGATCCTCTTTGGTAAGCCAATTCCATGAAATAAGAGCTCGTGCTTTGAAAGAGTTGTGCATATGTTATTATGGGGCATCTTATGTTTCCCATTAGCAAATTTCTCTTCCTCTGGGGAATGAAAAGAATCTTTACTTACCAATCCTTACATTTCAGTACACGATTTATTACTTGTTTTGCCTAAACACAGTGATGCCTTTGGGTTTTCTGGGCAATAAATCATGCTCTGTCACAGAGAATAACTGCGTAGCCAGAAAAAGAACTAGAAGCATATATTGATGACTATTGCATATTAAAAATATTAACCCTTATATATTCCATTGTTGACTCCCTACAAGTAGGGTGGAAAAATTTCTAAAGAAGGATATTTCATGAATCACAGTGACATCTTAAATATGCTGCAGAAAAAAAAATGTAAAAAAGTTGTTTTCTGTTGACATGTTGTTTGTATTTTTTATTATTTCTTAGAAGTAAAAAAAAAAAAAATCTTTGTGAAAAAAATATTTTCCAGTTCCTGTTCCAGAAAGAATAGTCGTCTCTCTAATCTTTCTTCTTCAGAAACCTCAAGGACTTTTCAGACACGTGAGAAACCAAATTTATACCTAATTAGGGATTAAACAACCACATTAATCTTACTGCTGCTATAAAATATGGTCAAGCTACTACAGGTATCAGATACTGCAGTGATACTACACTTGCATCTTAAACAAAACAAAACAAAACCCACAATAAAGTACTTAAATCAGCCTCAAAATACTATGCTTGATATATTGTGGGCTTCATACAAAGCATTTTCATTACTACTGTCTTTTCAGTTTCTGAGCATTGAAAAGATGATAGATACACTGTCATCGAAAAGAACAAAGACCTTCTGCAAAGTCATCTACAGTATAACAAAGCTATTTACAGAAATGCAATAGCAAAGGCCTGAAATTGGCATCTCTAAACTTACTGATATTTAAATTATTTTAAATATTTAAAAAATTTAAATATTTAAAATAGGAGGAACAGAGACTTTCTTCATATTGCC
>NW_008823959.1:117428-119348 GCF_000699105.1 Pygoscelis adeliae | reverse complement strand
AGGGTGGGAGAGGATGAGGGATGGGAGAGAATGGAGGATGGGAGGGGATGGGACACAGGACAAGACGGGACGGAGGATGGGGTGAGATGGAGGACGGGATGGGCTGAGGGATGGGATGGAGGATGGTACGGGATGAGGGGTGGGATGGGCTGAGATGGAGGATGGGATTGGATGAGGTGTGGAGGACGGGATGGTTGGGGGACGGGATGGGACAGGGCAGGATGGGATGAGATGGAGGATAAGATGGGATGCAATAGAAGATGGGATGGGGTGGGATGGAGGATGGGATGGGATGGGAGGGAATGGGATGTGACGGAGGATGGGATAGGATGGGGGGGCTGCATGGGCCCGCCCATGTACTGTCCGCTCCTTAACACACCGCCCAGTCATAACCTGGAGATGAAGCACCTGCCCGGTGCTGACCCCGAGCTTGTGCTCCTCAGCCACCGATACGAGGAGCTGGAGGTGAGCGGGCAGTGCGGCACCCGCCACTGCAGCAGGGTCCGGGTTGGTCGGTGCCCCACGGGCGCCGGGCTGCAATCCCTCTCCGTGTGCAGAGAATCCCCCTGAGCGACATGACCCGGGAGGAGATCAACCAGCTGGTGCAGGAGCTGGGCTTCTACCGCAAGGAGACGCCTGATGCCCCCGTGCCTGAAGAGTTCCAGTTTGCCCCTGCCAGGCCTCTGCCCACCCTGCTGCCCCATCAAGCTCCCGCTGCTGATGGCAAGACCCCACCTGAACGTGATGAGGGAGAACACCCAGACCTCTAGCGAGGGGTGCTGCGCTCAGGAGAGGGTCCGGCAGCCAGTCCCCAGCGCATGGGGACGAGGGTGTTACAGCAGGTGGGAACAGCACCGCGGGGTGGCAAAGGTGCCCCTGCTGTTGTTTGGTGCTGTGTAGCCTCTGCCCCGAGGATGCCCTGAGCAGCTCCAGCCTTGAGCAGGGGCTTCCTGGGCATTGCGGACATCCCGGGGGTCCCGTGTGCCTGTTGTTGCCCTCCCTTCCCTGCAGCCCGGCATCCCCGGACAGTTGGGAGGAGCGGCATTCTTTGTGCTCCCTCACCGTGCCCTGAGATTTAGCTGACTCCCCGCGCTGGGCAGTGGTATCCTACCTGTGTGGGACAGGATGAAACCCTCAGCAGAAAGCCCCAGGTGCTGAGGGTAGATGTGCTGAGTCCCAGAGGTGGGAGAGCTGCCCCCGGGAAGGGTATGGCTTTACACCCCAGCAGGGTTGCCTCGTATCGAGCCCCCAGTAAAGCCCTTGCATACAATTGGCTGCACTGTGTCGTCTTTCCAGGGAGGGCTGGGCTCGGTGCATCCCACACTGCTCTGTACTGGGTGCTGGGAGGAGCTGGGTGCCCCAGAGCTGCTCGCAGAGGCAGGAAGGGATGGCAGGGTCATAGCCACTGCTGGCAAGCTGACAAACGATTCCACGGGCCAACCATGGTGTTCCTGTGCCACCCCCTCCCCGGTGCGATGGATGGACGGGGCACCACGGCTTGGGATGAGCTGCTCTCACAAGGCGCAGGGGGATGGGTACGAGCCCACGAGTGGGTCCTGCAGTGCTGAGCCGAAGCCCAATGGCTGCGCTGGCTCAGCAGGGACATCTGGTCCGTGGCCGGGGGATGGAGCAGGGCACAGCTGTGCCGTCTGCAGACCTGGCTCTGTGCAGCCAAGCCCAATGGCTGCGCTGGCTCAGCAGGGACATCTGGTCCGTGGCCGGGGAATGGAGCAGGGCACAGCTGTGCCGTCTGCAGACCTGGCTCTGTGCAGCCTTGGTGGCCGCGTGGGGGTCTTCTCCACGTACCAAGCTTGGGGGGGGCAGGGGGCAGCGAACCAACAGCCTTTGGTCGGGGTGGGATGCCGATGGTGCCCCTGGGCTTCGGGCATCAGAGCAGGACCTGCCCCACATCTCCCCCCC
>NW_008823959.1:110445-113692 GCF_000699105.1 Pygoscelis adeliae | reverse complement strand
ATTCCCGAATGTATGTGTACACACACTTCCAATCCGGCTCGCGCATCCGGACCATGTCCTCCACGTCCAGCAACTGCGGACAGTCCGCGTGCTTCCTGGGGGCAGGGAGAGAGAGGGGCAAGCCAGTGACCGCAGCCCAGTCGGGGAGGGGAGGACGAGAAAACAAGAGACACGGATCAATGCAGTTCCCGTCCCCCCGCCCCGGGCAGATGCTGCTCTGCTCTCGCATGCTCTGGCTGTGCACGATGCAGGGGCAGGAGGGCTCCGGGCACCGCCGCGCCAAGGCCATTCAGTGAGATTTGGGGGGGCACAAGCAAGGGAGGGGGAGGGCAGGTGAGCAGCGTGGAGAGGCGTGAGGTCCAGAGGGAAGGACAGACGGAGGCAGAAGAGGAGGAGTGAGGTGTTCTGGCACGCCAGGTGCTCGGGGAGCGGGTTCCAGAGCAGAGCGGCGCTCTATATAGACCCTATATAGACCCGCCGGGAGGATGGTGGGGGCGAGCCCAGCCCTCCTGCCCAGCTCCGCTTGGAACCACGCGGCACAGCCCTGGTGCAGGAAGCTCGGGAGAAGACGCTCGCAAGAGCTGGAGGAGGAGGAAGGACGAGAGGCCACCTGGCTTCCAGGCTGGAGAGATCGATGGCTCTCTCAAGTCCACGCACCGGTTCCCCAATTAAGGCAGAGTCCATTACCAGGAGCGCCAAGAGCCAGGCACACGGCTCCCCTTCTCGCTCCACTGAACAGCACCGTGGCACCCAGGGAGCTCACGGGAGCTCCCAGCTCACTGGACGCGCTCCCGTCTCTCAGCACCCAGGAAAACCAGAAGCAAAAGGGGAAGGGAAGAGACTGGAGAAGCTGCGACGGTGTTTGAGCCCCTACGACCATGAAAGGAGGCACCTGGCACAGCCAAACCCCACTCCCCAGGGGCTGCGGTCCCGCACCCGGCACCCCGGGATGGGATGAGCCGGGTAGGCTTGGGGGGCTGCTGCCCTGCCTTTGGGTGCTCTGCCCCACGCCTAGGAAGCCCAGACCCCCACGCCCACCCTCGCCACGCCAGACTCATGGCTCTGTCCACGCAGCCACTGCTTTCGCCCCCGGTGTCCAAACCTTGTTGCACGACACGGAGGGGGGGAGCGATGCTGACAGGTGCTCACCTCCAGCGCCATCACCCCTGTCCATGTCCCCCCTCACCCCGGGCAGTGACCGGGAGAGCCACCCTGAGCCACCCCAAGCCCACGTGATGGCACGAGAGCTACGTACTCTGCGGAGGAGAAGGCCACCTCAAAGTTGTGACGGCGGTTCTGGGGCGTTAGCTGGCTGTAGTCAAATGCCTCGGGGAAGAAGTTGTGGACCAAGGCACAGAAGGCCATGCCATCACTCCAGCTGGATGAGAAGTTCTGGATGTCCACGTGCTGTGAGGGCAGGGAGAGTTACCAAGGGACAGAGTGACCAGCCCTGGGGACGGGGAGAGGAAATGGCACTCACCTCATAGCCCCGGGTCTTGGCTCTGCACCAGTCTAGCAACATCTGCTTGATGCTGTTGGCATTGGGCACGCCAAAGCTGGAGGAGCGCTGCACGGCAGTGTGTGCCACTGCAGGGTTTGGCGAGCTGCAGCAGAAGACGCGGGGTGTTATCCACACAGCGCTTGCCACCCCAGCCAGCCTGCCCCTGGCCCAGCCTCACCTCACGCCCTCCTTCTGCAGCTTCTCCATCATGGCCTTGCGAGCCTGCGAGGCCGATGTCTTGGGCAGGCTCTGAGCTTTCATCAACTCCTTCTTCTTCTCAGCCTGGCGCCGCTCCAGCGCGGCCAGGCTGCTCTGCCTGGAGGCACTCTCGTCTTCACGGTCGAAGATGCTGGGAGAGAGACAGATGAAGCTAAGGGGGCTGCAGGCAGCCCATGGAAGGGCACGTGGTGGCCTCAGCCCATTGCTAGCCCTGGAGCTTTGGAGACCTCCATGTCCCTGGGACAGAACAGGGGTGGCTTAAGGTCCCTGGCTGGCAGACACGTCTCCATGCCCATGGAGGGACCCATGGGGACCGCTGGAGACAGCGAGCATGCCCCAAGGACCAGGAGGCTTTGGGGACATCCCTGCATGAGGATACCGCAAGCTGGGCAGAGAGGGTTTGTGCAAGCACGTGGCTGACACGGACTGTTTGGGGCTGGCCCTGGGGAGGCACCGCCGCTTACCTGCCCGTCTTCTTGGAAGAGGAGCTGTAGGATGATTTGGTTTGAACAAATGTGCTGTTGCCATCTGCAGAGAGAGAGAAACAGGCCTTGGGCAGGAGCTGAGGGAAGCGGCACCAGGCAGGCTGGGGGCTCTGCCCACGCCACAGGCAGGGATGGCTCAGCAGCTGCAATGCCCCTGGGATTACACCCAGAGGATGCCGCGGGGAAAGGGCAGCAAAAGCTCTTACTGTCCGATCTCTTGGCCCCTGAGATTACACCCAGAGGATGCCGCGGGGAAAGGGCAGCAAAAGCTCTTACTGTCCGATCTCTTCATGTAACTTGACTCCATGGTTGTAGTACGGGAGGTCTTGGTGCCATCGCCTGGAGGGGGCAAGGCAATGGGGGATCAGCTGGGGCCGGGCGCAGCGGCACCCACAGACACCCACTGCTGCCAAGCACCCTCGCATCCACGTAGCGCAACAGGGAGAAGTCCCAGGTGGCAGAGCCATGGCCAGGGCAGGCAGAGGGGGGACAGATGGCATGTGCCCCCCAGGCAGAGCAAAGGGGCCAGTGCAAAGGAGTGGGGAGCTGGAGCATCTCTCAGACCTCTGCAGTGACTCTCAGCTTGAGCTACCCAGGGACTGGGAGGGCAGAGGTGTAGGGGACAGGACACAGGCCCAAGGTGCAGACAAGGCCCCTGCCACCCTGACGGGGCAGAGGATCAGGTGGGAAGTCGCCGGAGCAGATCCCTTAAAGATCCCCAGGCAGGCTCTGGGCGAACCAGAGGAGATGCAGCAAAACTCAGCCCTGAACCACGGTTCTGCTCCCAGCATGGTCAAGCCAGACCCAGGACAAGTGGAGAGAGTGGCAGAGAGAAGCTGTGGTGGCAGAGCTCCGGGAAAGACTCTGCACGGCCTCCCAAAGGGCCGGCACACTGGTCGTGCTGGGCAAGCGAGCCCTGTACCCCCGCCCCTGCCCCCGCTCGTACTAGACTGGATGAGACGCTCAGTCTTGGTGATGGTGCTGCGTGCCGAGCCGTCAGCTGACTGGGTGCTCTGCGTGGTGGTGGTCTCTGGGGGGTGGC
>NW_008823959.1:109082-110399 GCF_000699105.1 Pygoscelis adeliae | reverse complement strand
GGGAGACAGCATCAGCAGTGAGAGGCAGGAGCGGCAGGGGGTCCTGCTTGCTGCTGCCGGTCCAGAACTAGCTTGTGGGAAGGACGATGTCCTCAGCCTGGCACAGCCAGGAGTGCAACAGAAGACCCAACGCACCCTCCTGCTTCACCACAGCTGGACGGCCCCACTCCAGCACCCTGCTGGCTCCGCCTGCAATGCCACCACCAGAGCCCCAACCCCTGCAGGGGTCACCATCCTCAAGTACCTCGCTTGCGCTGGCGCAGCTCCCGCATGGCGTTTCGGATCAGTCGCCGCTCCTCAAAGTCCATCGTCCGATCCAGCTGCAGGAGGAGGTGGAGGTCAGCATCACCCCTCTGCCACCAGCTAGGGGTCCTCTTGCCTTCCCCCAGGAGCCCAGCAGCAGAGAAGGTTACCATCTTATCCAGAACTTCCTCATCCTCGATCCTGTTCAGCTCCTCGACGTTCAGCTTGCTCCTTCTCTCCAGCTCCCTCACTTGGACCTTCTCCATGCCATTGGGCAACTCCGGCTCCAGCCTCGGTGCCTGGGGCTGCTCCACCACCTCCGGCTCCATCTACAAGGACAGCACCGTGAGGCTGAGCCCCCGCCATGCTGCTCAGGGTCCAAGCCCCCCGTCGCCCTGACACTTGCCCAGTGCCATGGGCAGCAGGGACCCTGGAGAAGACGTGCCCGTAAGAGCTCACAGCTGGTGGGATGCCGCGGGCATCCGCAGCAATCAACGCAGGCAGGGGAGCGTGACATCCCCCCCTGTGGCACCCCCTGCCCCGGGAGGGCCTGGCAGTCTCTGACCTGCTCCCAGTCTGGCTGCCAAAACGTCCCCAAATATTCCCCACCCCCCATCACTGCAGGCTGCCAGGGCCCTCCAGCAGGCAGGGGCCGCCGGGCTGCTCCAGGCCGGGCAGTGCCTGGTGCCCAGCAGCGGGCAAGGTGCTGGCAAGGCCAGCGTGCGCCATTAGCAGCACAAGGGATTTCCAGGGAATTAAGGGACTTAGTGGAGAGAATAGCTTGTGCAGGAGATCAAGAGCCTCCCCCGCCTCCCTGCTCAGGATCTAGGCCAGCTCGGCCCCCGCCGGAGCAAAGCCAGGACGCCAAGTCCCTTTCAGCACGACCCCCCAGCAATGCGCAGCAGGCAGCGGGCCAGGCCCGGAATAGGGCAGGGAGGCAGCAGAGAGGAGGGGCCGGCATGGGGCCGGAGCCGCACCTGGCCCATGGCAAAGCTGCCGGCGGGAGGTGACACCGGCTACATGCGCCCGGGCCGCCACCTGCACCTTGCCCCTGCTGTGTGCGGGCGGGGGCAG
>NW_008823959.1:107373-107802 GCF_000699105.1 Pygoscelis adeliae | reverse complement strand
CCCCCCTGCCTCCCCCTCCGCCCAGGCCTTCCCGGTGAGGCCTGCCAGCCCCGCTGCCGCCTCCTCCTCCTCCCTGCCAGCTAGGAGCACACCTGGAGGCTGCATCTGCCACCAGGCAGCCAATGGGTCCCGAGCCCCCCTCCCTGCCGGGCAGCGTCACTAATACCTTAATGAGAGCTGACGGGCTGCTTGGGCCGAGCCTGCCCAAGCGCATTAGCACAGGGAAGGCACCCCTCTGCAGGCAGCGAGCTGCCCGTGGGCAGCAGGACCTGCCAGCTAGCGAAGGCAGCACTCGAGGGCAGCCCTGCCAGACTGTGGACTCTGCCTGCTTCATACCGGCAAGGGCTGAGCGGAGGACAGAGTGAGCTAGCGGTGCCACAGCCACCAGTGGTGCCACAGCCACCGGCGGTGCTGTGCCCACAGAGGCAG
>NW_008823959.1:105832-106683 GCF_000699105.1 Pygoscelis adeliae | reverse complement strand
GTCCAGGGTGCAGGGGGCTCACGTGACTGGGGCTGTGGGTCCATGCGCAGACCCCGGGGTCTTTTTGTCAAAAACCAAAAACAACCAAAAAAAAAACCAAACCAGCCAGAGCTTCTGGACCATGCTGCCAGCACCAATCTGCCCGCCCTGGTCACTGCTCCCCACCCCAAGCCCAGCACGCCCCAGGCCATGCCCAAGTGGGGCACGGCCCCATGGCACCCAGCCCCTCTAGGCACTCACCTTGATGACATTGCTGCTGCCACTGCAGACGCTGCTGCTGCTGCTGGGGACAGTGGTGATGCGGACAGGGGTGCTCCGCAGCCCGAGGGTCACCTCTGCAAGGGGAGTGAGAGGCGTGCGGGGTTTGCCCCAGCCCCAGCCTGGCAGGCTCAGCCCTGTGCCTGGGGAGCGACTCCGTCCGGGCTGCCTGGCTGCTGCATGCATCCTGCCTCAGCGGTGGGCACTGAGCTCTGGCACAGGGGAAGGGCTCTGGGGACATCCAAGGGACAGGGAAGCCAGGCCCCTCCTCACCACCCTGGTTCGCCCTCTTCCCCAAGGAAGGGCACTTTCCGCAGTGCTCCAGCTGGAGCCAAGACCCCCTGGTGCGAGGGACGGCCCCAGGAGCATCCCAAAGCAGCCACGTCTGCAGGCAGGCAGGGCTGGATCAGGGGCAGGGCTGGATCAAGGGCAGGGCTGGATCAGACACCACGCAGCAGCGGGGATGGGACGGAGCAGGACAGCATGGACTCCCCTGGACCAGCAGGTCAGTGGGGTCAGAGCATGAACATGGGCCAAAGGATGGGGCAGGGCTGCGGGGATGGGGCAGGGGGTTGGGGAAGGACCCTGGGCAC
>NW_008823959.1:105377-105718 GCF_000699105.1 Pygoscelis adeliae | reverse complement strand
CCCAGCCTCTGCTCTTCTGGCAGTGCCCGCACTCAGCCTCCGGGCCGCCAGCACCCAAATGCCACTGCTACTGCTGACGTGTCCCATCAGTGCCTGCCTGGCCTATCACTACCCACTTGCCCACTGCTACCCACCTGCCTGCTAGTTTCCACCTGCTCACTGGTGCCCACCACCCTGTCAGTGCCCAGCTGCCCACTGGCACCCGTCTGCTCCACTGCCTGACTGCACACACCATACTGCTGGGAGCACTGTCCCTCGGCGCTTACGGCCCTGCCGGCACCTACCTGTCTGCTGGTGCCCATCGCCCCCACAGTGCCCACCTCCCCGACCGGGGCCCCCCA
>NW_008823959.1:102785-104553 GCF_000699105.1 Pygoscelis adeliae | reverse complement strand
CTCTACGATGCATGCTGCCCCCCTGCCCCGGGGTGCCCCACCATGCATGCTGCCCCCCAGGCTGCCCACACGATGCATGATGCCACCCCCCCCACCTGTGTCCTGCCACGCATGCAGCACCCCACGGTGCCCACACAATGCATGCTGCCCCCAGAAACCCCACCGCACATGCAACCCCAACCCCTCTGGCTGCCCTGCCATGCATGCTGCCCCCCCCGGGGTGCCTGCAGCCCTTCAAAGCTTCTGCTGGGACCTGGCTGGGCGTGCACATGGGTGGGGAGGGACGGATGCTGGGCAGGGGGCAAGAAAACAGGTGGGCAGCCAGCAGCCAGCCCCCCTCAGCCAGCAGCATCCTGCAGCATCCTGCCACTGCAGAGCTCTGCGCCTGCCCAGGCTCCACCGGGGGACTCCTGCCACTGGGAAGCAGAGTGTGGAGGCAGCCGCCGCTGGGACCTTACCCGTGCGGCCAGCCGGGCGCGGGGAGGAGGAGGACGCTTGCTCCCACCGGTGAGTGTTCAGGCGAGCCGGGGTCCCCGCTACGTTCTGGGTGGGCACTGCCACTTGGGAAGGGACAGGCCAGATATGCAAGGAACAGGACAAGGGGAGCAGAGAGTGAGTGTGTCACAGGGTGCTGTTGCCATCCCCGCCCCCCTCTCCAAGCACAGCACCCTGGGGTTCCCCTCCCTGTCACCCCACACTCCCCTGAGCGTAGTGTCAAAATCGGGCAGCACTCGCAGGCTGCCAGGCACCCCAGGCAGCTGGCTCTGCCCTGCAGTGCCAAACCACGCTGCAGAGGAGGGCAAGGCAGAGACTGAGGTACCCACACCCTGGCAGGGCAGTGAGTGGTACCTGGGGTCTGTGCCAAGAGATCGGGATCACCCCTACACCCGCCAGGCATAGCAGGGCCAGCCCAGCATCGCCTCTGGAGAGGAGAGCGAGGAGGCTCAGTGGCTCGGCCCCCGCACCAGGGAGCACCCAGGGTGCAGGCAGGCACAGAACAGGCAGTGCTCTGGCCTGGGGCCGGAGTCACTGATGCCCTAGCGCGGGGGCTCAGCCTTTCCCCAGCACCCAGGTTTGAGCCCCCAGGTGAGGCGAGGGGGGTTGGGTCCTGCACGCTTCCCTCTGCCCCAGGGCTGTGCCACACTGCAGCCTACCACCCCTCAGCATCTCCTCAGGGTTTCCGCCTTACCAGGAGCCAGCAGCCCCCTGGGGCTCCTTGGAGGGAGGGGACCTCCCCCTGCAAGGGCGGCTCCGAGTGGGAACCCTGACCCTGGGGGCAGAGAGCTGCTTTCTGTTCCCTCCCGCCTCTGTTTCCTCCTGGCACAGCCGCAGGGACAGTTTTCCCAGCAGTAGGAAGACAGCAGCTGCTGGCCACTGCGATCCCTCAAGGCTGCGGGGAGGACCTGGAGGGTGCTGGGCCCTGGCCGGGCCAGCGAGCACGGCCCCGGGGGGGGGTCGGGGCCAGCCAGCGCCCCTGGGACGGCCCGGCGCGCGCGCCCCGGGGGGGGGGTCGGGGCCAGCCAGCACATGGCTCCTGGCCTTATTGGGACAAAGAATGCAAAAGGCCGGGGTTTGCTGCCGGCACCGATTCCCTTTCATGGCCCTGCTGCTGCCCGGCCTGGAGCTGGGGGACTGGTAAACAGCCTGCCTGGCACCCTGCTCTCCCAGCACCCAGCTGGAGCAGGCACCGCCACCGCACGGCTGGGTGGCAAATGGCCACCGGCTGGGGATGGCCCTTGGCCTGGCCATGTCCTGCCCTCACATTCCT
>NW_008823959.1:99894-102409 GCF_000699105.1 Pygoscelis adeliae | reverse complement strand
CTCCCCGCCAGTGCTGTCCCGGGCTGCCCCGGCTGCCAGCACTGGGCTGGCCCAGGGGAGGCTGCTCCACCCGTTGGCTTTGCCCCTCACCGGGCTCCTGGACGGTGGCAGGGCTGCCCGGGCTCCCTTCCTTCCAGGCTGCCTCATGCTGCCCCTTGGGCTGGGCAGTGCCCAGGGAACACGGCTGGTCCCGCTCCGGCTCCTCGCCACCATCTTTGGGCTCCGGACTGGGCTCCGGGGCTGGCTGCAACTCCAGGAGCACGAGGGTCCCCGAGACCATGGCTGCAGGAGAGAGAAGAGGCTCTGCATGGGGGAAATTTGCTCCTGCGGCCCCACCAGGTGCCCGGCTCCCCTGTCCACACCTTTGGGAGATACCGTGCTGCCCTCTCCATCCTCCCGCCCCTGCCTACAGCTGGCCCTGGTGCTGCTCCAGCCCCGGGCACACACCCAGGCAGGGCTTTGCCACCACCATTCGTGGGGACTCACCCTGGGTGCTGGGTTTCTGGCGTTCTCCCGTCTGCTGGCTGCGTAGCTCCTGCATCCCACCTGGGACGTGCTCCTGCTCCACTGCGTCGTCTTGCTCATGGGCCTGGGGAGAGCAGGGGGTGAGAGCAGGGCCATCCCCGCTCCGGTGTCTGACCAGGTCCCCCTGTCCCATCCCTGCCACCTGGCCAGGGACATGCTGCAGGCTGTGGCCTCTTCCCATGCCACCCAGGTCCCTGCCTACACGCTGCTGGGGATGGACAAGCCACCCCCTGCACAGGGGTCACTGCAGGAAGCTGGTAGGGGGACAAGTGTTTCCACACCTCACTGCCTCCACCAGGCAGGGAGGGGGACACCGTGTCTACTGAAGGGGGGGCCCAAACCCTGTGTACTCCTGGGGCTCCCAGCACTCCTCTGTATGGTGCTGATAAGCACCAGGGCACAGAGCAATGACCTGGCTCTTGGGTCCCCATCCCCCTGTGGCCTCTGCCACGAGTACACCAGCCTTGTCCAACATCGATGCGTACACCAGCCTTGTCCAACATGGATGCCAGGAGGTGGGAGGAGAGGACAGACCCTGCTCAGTGCCTCTGTCCCCTCTTGCCCCTCAGCCCAGGCACCTCAGGGCTCCGTGAGGCAGGGAGCACTCAGTTTTGCATCACCCTGTCCCTGCCCACGGCACCGGCAGCTCTGCTTGGCAAACAACGGGATGCTCTGGGCACAGGACCACATGTTCACATCAAAGTGGCAAGGACACGCAGGTGACAGGTGCGTCCCTGACACACGCCTGAGCAGGGTCAGGGTGTCCTGGTGTCACCAGCCAGGGCACAGGGTGCCAGTCCTGGCTGTGCCAACGCCTCTAGGAGCACTGCGGGCTGGTGCTGACATGACTCAAAGGCGGGGGCAGGTGGAGAGGGGCCCATACCCCGAGGGGACACAGGGGAACCAGGACCCAAACCCAGGCGCCGCTGCAGCTGCCGTTTAAGGGAAATGGCCTGAGGTTTGGAGTGATCGGCCAGACAGAGTGGGACAGCCCTGCCGGCTGCTTGGGAGATGTCCCAGCGTGGCCAGGACCAGGGGCAGCATGCCAGCACGTCCGGACGGGGAAGGCAGACATGCTGAAAGGTGGCACAGGGCCATGTCCTCCAACCCAGCCTCTTCCCACAGCCCCGGGGCAGGCAGAGGGGGAAGCTGGGCTGGGCTGAACAGAGGCAGATACAGTGATCCAAGCCTTCCCACTCAGCTGTGGTTATAACCACCCTTTGTCCCTTCCCCACCCTCTCCAGCAAAGGGCATCTCCACATGGTGTCTCTGCAGGGACCTCCTACCGCCATGAGAGCCATAGTCCCCTGTGGGGTCACCGCCGCTGGGCAGGAAACCCAGGCTTGCGCCTGTTCCTTCCAGCCCTGCCCACCAGCTCATCCTTCCCCCAGCCAGACAGTCCCCACCGTGGCTAGTGGGCACCAGCCACTCTCCAGAGTGAGCCCCGGCCCCTCGAGGGCCAGCAGGAACGACCAGCATGGGGAGGGGGACGAGGGGATCAAGGTTTCTGCCTGTGCAAGGAGACTGATGCAGGCAGCTACCGCAGGCAGGACGAGCAGCCATCACCTCCAAAGAGCGCCCTCCCTGCAGGGCCGCAGCAGGGAGGGGTGCACCAAGTGCACTGAGGGGCCCCACAGACCCCTCGCCCGCAGCACTCACACCTAGGCTGCGTCCTCAGGGAGAAGCCATGGGGCACCCAGGCCTGAGCCTCCAGCCCCAGCTCACCACTGCTGGGGCCACACTGGCACAGCCCAGCCGCATCCCCCATGTCTCCAGAGACCCCAGCTCCACCTGCCCTGGTCCCCTTGGGTGGGCGAGCCCAGTGTGCCCGGGGGTTTGTGCCCCAGGCAGGCTGGCACAGGAGCCCAAGGGAAGGGTGAGGAGGTCTTCGGTGCTCCTGTCTCCCCAGCAGCGCCCTGCGCACTCACCGCTGAGCCTTCGGGCTCCTGGGTAGGGGGCTGCTCTGCAGACCCACCGCAGCCGCTCTCCT
>NW_008823959.1:99356-99865 GCF_000699105.1 Pygoscelis adeliae | reverse complement strand
CCTGCTCTGCATCATCCTGCTGGCTGCTCTCCCCACTCCTGGCAGCGGCCAGGGGCTCAGCGCTGTCCTCACCACAGCTCTCCCCACTCCTGGCTGGGGCTGACAGCTCGGTATCGCCCCTCTGGCTGCTCTTCCCGCTCCTAGCCAGGGCTGGTGTTTCAGCATCATCCCGCCGGCTGCTTTTCGCATCCCCAGGCACAGCGGGGGGCTTGCTGCTGTCCCTCCAGCTGCTCTGTGCGTTCCCAGCCAGGGTTGCGGCTGGATGGGAGCAAAGGTGGTGTTTAGGAAGGAGCTGCCCATGTCCCGGGCTCTCTGGGTTAGCCCCCCCGGAGACACGGGGACAGTGCCTCACCTTCTATCTCCTCAGCCCGCAGCTTGCGGATGGCAGCTCGGATCAGCTTGCGCTCCTCGTATTCACCTGCTGCCCGCAGCTGCAAGAGGGAAAGACCCGGGAGAGAGGGAGGGTCTCCCCGGCACCCGGGGGGCCGCGGCCCGCGGCCACCGCCGCG
>NW_008823959.1:98612-98921 GCF_000699105.1 Pygoscelis adeliae | reverse complement strand
CTCGCCCCGCTCCAGCTCCTGCCGCTGCAGCTCCCTGATGGCCGAGCGGATGCGGCGCCGCTCCGCCAGGTCCAGCGTTGCCTGCAGCTGGGGGTGACAGGGCAGGGCTCAGCACCAGCTCCGACCGCTGCGGCCCCCTGGCTTGGGGCCAGCGCTGCCCTCCGCTGGGCTGCCCACATGCCATACAATGGGGCCGTCTGTCTGGTGGGGCCCACGCGCATGGCGCACGCTGCCCGGCACTGCCTGGCCCCGCGGGGAGCGAGCACAGCCCCCCCGGGGGCAGGATGCTGGGACC
The DNA here is from genome assembly GCF_000699105.1 of Pygoscelis adeliae. NCBI lineage: Eukaryota > Metazoa > Chordata > Aves > Sphenisciformes > Spheniscidae > Pygoscelis > Pygoscelis adeliae. The sequence continues at coordinate 98,626 of NW_008823959.1, read as the reverse complement.
AGCCATGGCGAGGA
>NW_008823959.1:96548-98515 GCF_000699105.1 Pygoscelis adeliae | reverse complement strand
CGCCCAGCGAGGGCGAGGAGGGCCTGCCACGGTGGCACCGAGACCTCCAGGCACGTGAGGGGCAAGGAGACAGGGGCATGTGGCACGAATGCCCATCGGTGGTCCGTGCAGCCACCAAGGCTCGGTTCCCTGCAGCCCTGCCCCCACGTGCCACCAGCACAGGGACAAGCCCTCCTGCCCACGCCAGCCCCTCCAGCAGCAGGGGGGGGGACAGCAGAGGATCTGGTTCCCCTCTCACCCCTATGGCCCCCAGGAGGTGTTAATTGGGAGGGTCCCAGCATCCCACTGAGGAAGGATCCCCCCCGACCCCCCTGCAGCCCTCCCCACCCTTACCCAGCACTAGGGTATGGTGGGCGGCTCTCAGAGCCAAATCCACGAGCAGGATCTGTCCTAAATCAAAGTCCAACCCTCTGTATGTGGGCAGCACGGCCACGACCCTCCCGCACAACCCCCCATGAACATCTCACGGGTGCTGCTCAGCCCACCCAAGGCCACCCACCAGGACCTGGCATGGGCACCCAGAGCTGCTTCCCCTCTTCCAGATCAGGTCCACAGCCGCATCCGTGCTACTGGCCCAAGTGCTTCGAGGGGGCCATGCACAGGCCCCCCCATGCTGAAGCGGAGCAGAAGGCAGCCGGATCCATGGGGAAAGGCCAGCCAGGGCAGGCACAGCCCCACTGTCCTGCTGTGGGACATCGGGACTGACGCGGCGCTGGGAACCCAGGAGGCAATTTCCCATGGAGCTTGTTAAAAATAAACCCCGTGACCCCCAGCAGCTGCTGTCAGCATCAAGCCCCGGCATGCTGGGAGCAGCCATGGCTGTGCCACGGGACAAGAGCATCAGTCCCCTCCCTTCCAGTCCCATGGGCCACTGCCAGGCCACGTATCCGGGCTCTTCAGGTTCCGATGCAGTGGGAATGCAGGGCTGGTCCCTCAGCCGGATTGACTGAGCAGTGCCGAGGGCCCCAAACCACTGCCCACACACAGAAACGTCTGCACAGACCCCCCAGCAAAGCCATCGCCCTTCGCCCTCCCTGCTCGGGGTTTGGGGACCAGGGGGGGATATTTCCATTCCAGTGAAGCCAGCAGGCACAGAGCTGCTACGTGCTGCCCCAGTGTTTTCTTGTGGTCCTCCAGCCCCTGCCAGCCTCAAGGCCCAGCTGGGAGCAGCATCCTTCCCCAGCTGGGAAGACCCTGGCAGGATGCTCGGCAGCCAGGACTGCCGACCCCCAGGGCAGCTCACCCTGGCCAGCCTGGCGCTGAAAATGCATGCAACCTCGGGGGCAGCCACTTGAAGCCAGGGTGCTCCCTCCCACCCTGGCAGCCCCCACCACACCGGCTGGCAGTGTCATCCCTCCCAGCACGCTGCAGCCCGTTATTGCACCCCACAGCAGCGTGAGCGTCTGCTTCCTGGTCGGAGCTGGGGCCTGCAGCCCCTCTGGGCTCTTATCCAGAGCTGGCACCTCCGCTGGCGCGAGGGCAGGGAAGCAGCTGGGAAGAGCAGGAACTGCTGCGCTGCCAGGGCAGGGGGATGTCGGGGAGGACCCCAGCCCCTCCGTTCACCGGGGCCTCCCATTTCCCGTCTGCACTAGGCCTGCCTGCCCCGGGCGGCTGCCTGCACCCTGGGGACGCTGGCTGCCAGGACAAAGGCACTGGGACAGGGACTTTCCCTCTGCCACTCCAGCAGAGGCAGCAGCCACCCTGGCCGGCGAGGAAGCCCAGCTCTGCTGTGCATGGGGTGGCAGCAAGGGGCTGGGGGAGCGATGGAGCCTGGTCCAGCCCAAAACGAGGGGCTGGAGGCGGAGGCCCTGTTGCAAGCACGGCTCTCCCCGCAGCTATGCAAAGGCCTTGAGGACAGAAAAACACTCTTCCGCCACACGCTGGGAGGCTGAGGCTCCAGCTCTTCCCTAAATAAGCTGCTGGTGGTGCGTTGCTTGGCCCCAGCAGCCAGGTCAGGGCGATGGGGG
>NW_008823959.1:94276-96509 GCF_000699105.1 Pygoscelis adeliae | reverse complement strand
CAGCAGCTGCAGGAGCGGTGAGTGCTGGGAAAGGCGGGACACGACAGCCCCACACACACTGGAGCAGGGGACACCCAGCCGCCAGCTCCAGGGTCTGCCCTGCCTGGGAGGCTCCATGTGGGACCTGACCTGCACCCGGGCCCTGGACGGCTTCTCCCCGTAGAAGAAATGGCAGCAGGGCAGGAGAAAGAGCCTCATCCCAAGCCCACGTCAGCAGAGAGCCGGGATGAGGCAAATGAGTGGCTTTGGAGGCTCCATGGCCAGCGGCGAGGGGGATCGTGCTGGAAACCACAGCTGGAGCCAGGGGGTGGGAAGGAGCCGAGGGGCCCAACCCTGCCTGCACGGGCAGGCCCAGGGATCAGCACATGCCAGGGCCCCACCGGCCCTGCCCAGCCAGCCGCAAATTAATGGTTATGAGCAAACGCCCGCCTCGGCACACACACAAAGTGGCTTTGTGAAAAGGGTGCTGGCAAGGCACCCGTGGGCTACTTTCCTGATGATGCCTGAGTACTGTGGTGTTCAGAGCCCCAGCATGGCTGGCGGCTCCTCCGGGAGGGCAGTAATTAGCCCTGCATCCATCCGGCTCCCCGGAGCAGCTGAGCACAGAGCACTTGGGAGGCTGGAGCCCAGCCACAGGGAAACTGCTCTGGGGACAGGAGCCAGAACATCAAGCACCTCCTGCAGCCCCAAGCTTCACTGTCACCTTTGGAAGGAGCCACAGAGAGCGTGGCTGCCTCCCAGACAGAGGAAAGCAGGAAGGACAGCTGGGTGACGGGAACATGGCAGGGATGCAACGCTCCTTGGGGCCATTGAAGCCTTTCCCAAAGGCCACCGGGGGTAAGAAGAAGGGGACCTCATGGCTGTGAGTTTCCTAGCTCAAGCCTGCCCTGCCTCTGCCTGCAAGGGGATTTGCATTCTGCCTGTCTAATTAATCAGGCTGAAATCTGGAGGGGCCGGGAGAGGGGAGCATTCCCCAGCCTGGGGCCAGCAGACCACAGCCTGGAGCTCAGCACAGCCCCGAGCGCTCAAATAACCCCCTGCTTCCAGACACCCAGCTAAGGGCCACCCTGCAGCAGCACCCACGCCGTTCCCCGCAGCTCCCTCCCCGGGCTCCTCCAAGCCCTTGGTCACCTTCATGCTGCACCACAGGCTCATCCCAACTGGCCTCCCTGGGACTGGGATACCAGCAGGCAGCTGGGGAGTGAACCGCAGTGATGCCTACGGGAGGGAGATGGGGGGCAGATGCTCCCCAGCAGCCCCCAGCACAGCCAGCACAGCAACGGTCCCGGTGAGGGGGCTGCAGGGACCTGCTCACGTCCCCCAGCCTCCTTCTTCCAGGACCCCCAGGGACGTCACACGCTGCTGCCGAGGTCTCACTTGCTGGGAGAAAGGAGGAGGAGAAGCAGCCCAGAGCCGAAGGCTGGGGAGAGCAGAGGAGCAGGGAGGAAGCAGTGGGAGAGGCAGTTTTCCCTTATATGGGCTAATCCTCTTCCAGCTGAGCAGAGCCAAAACCTAACCAGAAAGAAAAATAATTCCTTCCCTGCCTCACGTCAGCTCGGAGCAGGCTTTCCCCAGCCCACGCCGCACAGGCACAGGGAGACCAGAGCCGCAAGCAGGATGCTCTGGGGATGCAAAGCCCCAGCGGGTCGAAGTCCAAGCCCTGGGGAGAAGCAGCGCTTGCTGTGTAGGTAAGATCCACCTCCTCAGGCTGGCTGGACACCCAGCCACAACACAGACACAACACCCACCCCATCACTGCTCCTGCAGCTCCATCTCAGCCCAGAGACCTCAGACGGGACATGGCAGAGCCAGAGCACTGGCAGGACAGGGAGAATCCCAGACCACCCATCCCCATACCTCCAGGGCCCCCCGTTGTCACCCCATGGAGAGCAGTGGGCTCCTCAGCCCACAAACAACGCGCGTTGTCACCCAGGGCAGGCTGAGGACGGCACGCCAGGAGGCTCTGGCAGGGCAGCACAGCCCCCACGCCAACCCTCTGCCCGCCCATGGCACGGCGCAGCTCCCACTTCCCGCCTGTGCCACGGCACCCTGACTCTTTCCTGTTCCCGCAGACGTGCCTTCCCGACTGACTCAGCTTCCTGCTGTAACCATTCCCAAGCGCCGGCCCGGGCCACCCCGTGCTCAGCCCCCGGGGCACCCAGCAAACCCCCAGCCCCGAGCCTGTGGTACACCCGGGCTGGAGGGACGGTGGCAGGGCTGCCTCACGCCCGGC
>NW_008823959.1:93632-94241 GCF_000699105.1 Pygoscelis adeliae | reverse complement strand
CAGGTCAGAGCCCAGCACCCAGAGTCACCTTTGGGACACACAGGCGCTCATCCCCCACAAGCCCCCCTGCCCCCGGCAGCCGCAAGGCCAGGGCTTGGCTCCAGCTCTTTCTCCCGAGGGAACAAATGGAGCAGGGAAGCGACTCGGACGTTGCTCCAGCAGCTGCCGTGCAGGAGGGGATGCCCAGCCACACGGGCATGGAGCCTGGGGAGCTGCCCCTGGCACCGAGACAGACCCGGGCAGCGCAGGAGCAGAGACCCGGGCCAGATGGCAGCCAGCACCGGGAAAGCGGTGAGCAGGTAACTGAGCAGGCAGCAGGAAACGTCTCATGCAGGAGCCGCCGGCCAAGGAGATGGAGCCAACGGACAGAGGTTACAGCCTGAGCGCGGGTGCGAGCAAAGGGCCAAGTGTGGCCAAAGCAGCAGGGCCGGAGTCTCTGGAGTCACTGGGGCAGGATGGGGGCTTGTGCTAGAGTTCACCCAGAGTGCCCAGAGCCCCGAGCCAGGCCAGGCCAGCTCGGGCCCCTCCAGGTGCTGCTGCCCGGGACCCCCCAAGCACTGCAGCAGCTCCTTGCCAGCGGCCCCGCTCGTCCCCCCAGGCTGGGGGGCA
>NW_008823959.1:82775-92665 GCF_000699105.1 Pygoscelis adeliae | reverse complement strand
GCGCCCCGGCCCGGCCCCACCCGGGCCCCCCCCGGCCTGTCCCGGCCCGGGGCGGGAGCTGCTCTCGCCCGCAGGAGAAGCTGCTGCACCGCCAGCTTGCAGGGTGCGGGGTGGAGAGTTGCCCAGCACCTTCCCGCACGGGGCCCTCTCCCCACCGCGCCTCGGGGGAGACCACACCATGGGGTGCACCCCTGCACGCTCTGTGGGGCTCGTTTTAGCCTCTTCCTGACACCTCTGCAAGGTTAATTCCCAGGGCACCACTGGAGACCCCATCCTGCAAGGGCTTCCTGGGGACATGGGTGTGTTGCCCCACATGATCCCAGCGCTCGCTCGCACTCAGGAGCTGCTTGTGGTGTCCTCAGCCCTTCCTGGCCCTACACCATCCCGCAGGATTCTGGTTTGGCCCGTACCTCTCTTGATCTGACTTCTGCTGCCCCAGGACAGGCTATAAATACCCCTGTGCCATTCACAGCGGGCCCTCTCTCCCAGCCAAGGGTGGGAGCAACGGGTGATATAGGGGTTTAGGGAGGTATATATTCCTCCAGGCTCCCATCCCATCCCAAATGATGGTGCCAGAAGGACAGCCAAGCCTGGGTGTCAATGTGGAGGGAGGATCCCGGGGAAACCCACGGGATCCCCACCTGCGAGGCTGCAGCCCTGCTCAGCAGAAGACAGACTTGTTGGGGCTCAATCTTGTTTCTGGGCAAAGGCCAGAAACAGTCCCTGGAGAGGACCAAGCCTGGCCCACTCCTGTGATCCCCCTGAGGTGCTGTGGGCTCTGCAGAGCAGGCAGCTGCCACCTGCTTCCAGCTCCTGGGAGAGGGGGAGAGGTGCTGCCCCCTTGCCCTGTCCAGCAGCCCAGATACCAAAGGGCTCCCCCAAAGCATGTCACTGAGATCCAGTTCACTGCTGCTCTGGGAGTTTCCAGCTCTCTGGGGAGGTGCATGGAATGGAGCAGGACCGCAGCCTCCTCTGCCACAGGGGAAGACCCAGACCCACCACTGCAGGCCAGAAAAATGGGGTGTGGTGGAGGTGCCTAGAGGGTCTGGCAGTTTCCATGCTGGGGGCATTGTTGGTTCAGACATCCCACTCCAGGCCTGTTTGACAGTTTGGGTCTCCAGCTGGGCTGGCATCCCAGACCCCTCCGCTCCGTGCTCCCCTCGGCTCCCTGGCAGCTCTCCGCTCTCCAGCCCTGAGCAGCATTGGGCTCCGCTGGAGCATGATGGCCCCTTCCAAAGCAACTGTGCTAAAGCTAACCCCTCTAAGCACTGTGCCGCCCAACAGGTCCTTCCTATTCCTTTGCCAGCCTCAGAAGCAACATGACCTTCACTTGCTGGATGAGCCCTGTGCTGTTGGTCTGCCACGTGTGCCGCACAGGGGTCTCCACTACCTGCAGCTCTGTAATGACACAGCCCCTTGGCTGAAGTTGTGCCTGGGGAGCAGGCACTGGGCGCACATCCAGCTCCGAGATATCGGGCAGCAGAGCTGGCAGCAGCTCTCCTGCCTTCGAGGTGTGTGTGGGACCCCACTGGCAACCCTGAGCTGGTGGGGGCACAACTGGTTTGTTCCCCAGCCCCTCTGCCAGCACTGGGGCAGCGGCACTGAGTACTGGTGCACGGCTGGCAGCGTTAATTCTGGGCTTCCTGCACAGAGCACCCAGCTGCAGAAGCATGCTGAGCTATGCTGATAAAGCAGCCTTGGATGCACAGTTCTCAGCATGTGCAGCGGTATTTATCCCGCCTCTGCTCCCGCAGGTCTGCACCTCTCCTGGTTTCATTCACCCCAGGTAATGACCCAGCCACATCCTCACAGACCCACTACAAAGGGCCAGCGGTAGGGGCCCAGCTGCAGTGCCAGGCGAGGAGAATTCAGTCTCTTTCAATCCCCTGGCCTTTCCCCTGGGCATTGCAGCAGAGACGAGTACAGGGGCAGGCGTTATCCTGCTGTCCTGCCAGTGACGCTCTGGCAGCACAGACCCGCAGGCAGTGCAGGGCTGCACAGGCTGCCGGAGCCCTGGCAGCGGGGAGAGGAGGGTCCCGGGACCCCTCTCTCCTCCCTCCTTCCCCCTGCTTCAGCAGCATGTGGGAGCTTTCCCAGCCTTGTCCCTCCTCCCTGGGAACACCTGACACCCACGGACTTGCGTTGCTCCCGCTCTCCCCATACCCAACACTTTGTGACCACTCCCAAGGTCACAAATTGGCTGGACCTGGCTGGCCCCATCTCCCAGAGGAAGCCAGGGAGGGGGGGACCTGCCACCCCAGGGGGACGCTTGGGCCAGGCACCCCTGGCTGACAAAAGCAGCTGGATGTGCTCAGGGAGGAGGGGGAGGAGGAGGAGGTTAGCTCTTGGCTTCACTGCACCACACTGTTTGTCTATGGCAAGCACATGTGTAGCCTGACGCTGCCACTCCTCTGAGTGCCGAAACCAGGGCAGCTCCCGTGAAGCACCGTGCTATTATAAACAGTGACATCATGCTGGCTGAGTTTTGGTGCTCTCAGACCTGCTTCCCAGAGCACCCCACGGCAGAGGGCCCTGGTGATGCCCAGCTCCCAGGCAGGGGAGAAACGGACTCCCTGGGGCTGCGGGAGCAGCAGGGCTCTCTGTGCCTCCTCCTCCTCCTCCTCTCCTTCCTGGGGATTGCACCCTTGGGTGTGAGGATGTGCCAAGATCTTCCCGGACAGCAGGTCCCTGGGCACCACGTAGCTGGGTTAGTGACGAGACTGGCATGAAGACAGGCAAGAGCAGCAGGACCTGGGGGTGGATGTAGGGCTGTCCCTGCCCAGAGAGGTGGCCAGACCTGGGAGTGGGTGCACCCCCCAGAGACGTGGCAGGACAAAGGATGGGTGAAGGGCTGTTCCCCAGCTCTCCACCTGGGGTGTGGATGGAAGCTGGGCAGGGTGCATGGCCGGGGGACACACACGGAAAGGTGTCCATGAAGGGGTGGGACAAGCAGAGTAGCCGGAGGTAGGAGAGGGCAGCAGCACGGCAGCTCTGCTGTGCCCCCCCCAGCCATAGGGACCATCCGCCTGCACAGAACTGGTGAACTGGTGCCATTTGCTTAGGACAGGGCACTCGTGCCTAAGCACATGTCCCCATTTCTCAGGCGTGACTCACGTCCTGCTGGGAGTCAGGGCAGGATCAGGTGTGATGGATTCCTCACATCCTGCAGCTGGCACAGGCACCAGGTAGCCTCCTGCCTGCCCTGGGGTTGCTGCATCACCCGGGATGGGAAGGAGCCATGTGACAAGGAAGGTCCCACTTCTGGGGCACCACACTGCCCGAGGAGGAGCAATGCTGTTGCGGGCACTGAGGACTCCAGTTGTTATGCCTGGCTGGCATATAAGGGAACCAGCATGCAGAAATCACGCACCGCTTCTCTATGAGCTAGAAGGCAATTTGCCCCAAGTGTGGATCTCCAGGGCTGGGTCTCTGTTGTGTCTCTCTACCTGCACACACGGAAAAGAATGGGCAGGTTTGTCCATCTGTCTCCAGGCTCTGGTCTGTCTGCTCATGCTGCCCACAGAGGTGTGGGCGTGCTGGCCTAAGGCCGGGTGTGCATGGCAGGCAGCTCCGGCGTGCTGCAGAGTGAGGGCATGCTGGGCATCGGTGCATGTCGCTCATCTTGCTGTGCCACGGGCCTGACTCTGCACTGGTGCCACGCTGCAAACAGGAGCAATTGCTGGTGAGTGCCCGGGGCGGGAGCCTCCTGCAGAGGGAGGATCCTGCACCGCACATGCACGCGCTGGGTCAGCCAGCGCTCCCTCTCTGCCTGCACCATGCCCACCCTGGTCCAGCCCATGTCCTGCTGCGGGGGCTGCAGCACCGGGGCACTGAGCTCCTGCCCTGCCACCGCCTTGGCTAGCAGGAGTTAAACCCCAGATGAGTGAATCCATTGGCTGGATCTTTCCCTCTGCTCACCTTTGGCCCTTGTCCTGTGCGGAGTCCCCCGGGGATTGGGACCCCCCCCCAGCCTGTCCCGCTCCCTGCCCTGCCAAAGGAGTCAGCAAAGGGCCCAGCAGGACCATGCAGACCCCTCTGCCAGGGTCTGTCCTGCGGCACCACATCCACCATGGGAGCCTGGATCTGCTCCTGCTGCAGTGCCTCCGACACTGCCTGCTCCTCCCTGGGGACCTCTTGGCCATGAATCCACTTTGCCTATGCCCGCAGGAAGGAGAGGAGATCCCTGCCCTGCCAAAGGAGTCAGCAAAGGGCCCAGCAGGACCATGCAGACCCCTCTGCCAGGGTCTGTCCTGCGGCACCACATCCACCATGGGAGTCTGGATCTGCTCCTGCTGCAGTGCCTCCGACACTGCCTGCTCCTCCCTGGGGACCTCTTGGCCATGAATCCACTTTGCCTATGCCCGCAGGAAGGAGAGGAGAGGGGAAACACTGTCTGTCCCCAGTGCTGCAGGAGCCCCGCCGCCCAGGGATGGACCATAGTGCTGCACAACACCTCGCAGAGTACGACGCGGCTGCAGGCACAACACTGTGTCTGCTGGGAGCAGAGGGAGCTTGGTGGCAGAGGCTGGAGCGGAGCTGGCATCTGCTCAGGACACAGCCTCTGAGGTTGCAGCCTACTCCCTGGCAGTGGGCCTGGGGGACTGGAGTGCTTGAGAATGGTCAGGGCTTTGGCATCAGCATCGCCACCGCCGACAGGGCTGTCAGCCTGTGAGGAAGAGCAGGCACCTCCTTTCCCTGCTGTACGTTGGCATTTCCAGATGGATCTGCCCATGACAGCATGTGTGCCCAGGCTGAGCTCCTGGCTGCACAGCTGCCGCTGCTGGGGTGCCCACAGAGGCACTCTTGTGGCCTCACTCCCTGCAGTGCTGGCATCTGAGCTTGCCGTGGAGCTGCAACCCTGCCCAGCCAGTGCTGCCGGGCTGCAGAGCTTCCCCCTCCAGCCTGCCCAGACCCCCAAATGTCACTTGTCTGCCTTTCCTGACAGAAGGGTTGTAACCCTCCCAAAGTGTGGGGGCACTGACCCACAGCGTCTCACCCTGCTGTGCTTTGCACCTAGAGCGGCTGTGGGAACGAGGGCCCAGGGAGACCATAGCTCCTGGCCATCTCAAAAGCCCCACTTGGAGCTGGAGAGAAAGACCTTGGTGCTTTCAGACCAGAGGGAGGCTCCAGCTCGGCCTCAGCTCTGGGAGCTTGCACGAGGCCCTGGCTGTGTGTGACGGGGAGGGAGGCTGCTTCAGTGTTTCCACAGGCAGGACATTCCTAAGATGTGACCCGTACCTCCCCAGCACCCACCCCCGTGCCGCCTTTCCAATTTCTTTGTCACACTGAGTGAACACAGCTATTTTTTCCCTTTTTGGGACACCTCTAGAGCCCATAAATCACAATGCTGAGATCTGCTGTGGCCAAGAAAGGAAGGGTTTGGAAAAAGGATGGGGGTTCAGGAAAGAAGCCACTTCTGCTAACTTACCCCTAAAACCCAGGCTCCAGACACCCCCAAACATGCCAGCCCTTCCAGGGGCTTCCCAGAAGACCTCACAGCAGCCACCTGCATCTCCGAGGACCTTGCCTGTCAGTTAGGGTTTTTGGCTATCAGGATGTTGAGGGGGAGCCAAGGAATCAGTTTTTCAGACTGCCCTAAAAACTGGCTTCATTCACAAGCTGTGTGTCAAGAACAGAACGACTCTTCTTGCAGGGATGGATTCGGGGAAGGTCCTCAGGGTCACTGGGATTAGAGGAGAGACTTGTAGAAAAGTGGCAGCGCTGTGCCACAAGCAAGGCCAAACAGTCCTGGGCAGAGGTGGCCAAACTCCCTGGACTCCCCAAGTCCACTCTGGAGCCTCGTGCCAAGGTGTCCTGGTTTCGGCAGGGATAGAGTTAATTTCCTTCTTAGTAGCTGGTACAGTGCTGTGTGTTGGATTTAGGAACAATGTTGATAACACACCGATGTTTTAGTTGTTGCTAGGTAATGCTTACACTAGTCAAGGGCTTTTCAGCTTCCCATGCTCTACCGACTGAGCAGGCTGCAGGTGCACAAGAAGCTGGGAGGGGGCACAGCCAAACTGGCCAAAGAGACATTCCATACCATGTGACGTCATGCTCAGTACATAAACTGGACGGGGGGAAGGGGGGGGGGCGCTGCTCGGGGACTGGCTGGGCATCGGTCGGCGAGTGGTGAGCAATTGCACTGTGCATCACTTGCTTTGTGTATTATTATTACATTATTATTATTGTTATTATTATTTTATTTCAATTATTAAACTGTTTTTATCTCAACCCATGGGTTTTTCTCACTTCTACTCTTCCAATTCTCTCCCCCATCCCACCAGGGTGCAGGGGGGGGCGGAGTGAGCGAGTGGCTGTGTGGTACTCAGTTGCCGACTGAGGTTAAACCATGACACAAGGCAAAGAGACCGCTTGTCCCAGAGCAGCAAAACTGCCTGTGCAATGGAAGATGCAGCACCGAGCCCAGGGCTACCCCGGGGGTCCTGCACAACCCACTCTCGCAGGCAGGCTGCAGGCAGCCCCAACGAGGGGCACAGCTTCTTCTCCAGGACTGGGGAGTTGGGGACAAACATGCTCCTGTGAACAGCCCCAGAGGGGCTGCAGGCAGGTGCGAAGCCTAGGCAGGGCCCCTTGTGCCTCGTCGCTCCGTGGCTGCTCTCTCGTGGGCCCCTGGCAGCGTGGAAACAGCATCACAGGCACCAGTGCCACATTGCTCCAAGAAATCTGGAAGCTGTAACATTATGGAAAACCTGTAAGAGACCAGCCCTGGTATTTGGTAATGAGCCAAATCATGTGCTGACAAAGGGCTGTTGGGTGTGCTGCACCCAGTGGGTCATGTCCTGCCACTTGGCGCAAGGCTTGGCTGTGTGTCACATCTCCGGGCTTCCCTCAGCCTGCTGGTTGGTGATGGCTGACCCATGCTCCAGGACTATCATGTCCTTATGGACCAAGAGGATGAGCCTTGCTCTGCTGCTCTGGTGACAGCTCTGGTTGCCTCAGCACCTGTCCCAGCCACAGGCCCTTCTGTCTTCATTTGCCATGTGAACTATTTCAAGACCAGGCTCTTTTCTGATCGTATTTTCTCCTTATATTCACTTGATTCTCCACTGGGACAGTCACAAGGAATTAAGAAAACTTGGCAAAATATTTCTGAGCGTGTGCATCCTCTTCGGGCCGCTCCTCCCCAGGATCATCCTTCCCCTCTCCCGCAGCTCGGTGCTGTGTCCTCTTGCATTACCTGAGTCCCACGGGCTCACTGTGAGGAGACATTTCTTGGCAACGCTGTACCTTCTGTGTGCAAAACATCAAATGTTTTCCTAGTTGGAATAAATCTCACTAGTTACTGTTATTTTCCATTATTTTTATAGCTGTTCATAGACTTTTCTCTGATGCACAGCAGGCTTGAGTACTAACATCCTCCTTCTGTTCCCCCCCCTTGCTTTGCACAAGCTCAAATATGAAAGCTGTAGGTTGGAGACCATCTGTGCAGGGAGCGATAGTCTTGTGCCAGGGTTGGCTTCGTTTCTTCTTGTCTGGTCTAGACGGCTTACATAAGAAAGAACCAAACAGCCGCCTGGTCAGGAGTCTTCCCTGCCCAGCTGTGGCTCTGCCAAGTCCTGCACTGGACTCTTAATCCTCGTCGGTATGTCTAGTCTGCTGCAGGCAGGCTGAGCTATGTTGCATTAAAATGCCCTGTCCACACACAAAGACTGCTAGCACGCCATTTAGCATTTCATATGTGGTCTCAAATTCACTTTGGAGATGGAAGATTAATTTATCCACTGCAAAGCTGCTACAAACAGGTCCTTATCCCACAGCAAATGCTCCCACCAGCACCCCATGTTGCTCTGCTGGCTCCCTGTGACATGCTTTCCTACCCTTTCCTTTTCTGGAGGTCATTCTTGTAAGTCCCAACTTCAATCGCTAAATTGGGGTCATCTGCAGCTCCAGAGTGTGTGGAGGTCACAAACCAGAGCTGTACTCCTTGTGACTCAGTTACAGCTGACTGTTGCATCCCAATCCAACAGGAGATCCCGCGCTTCAGTGATTGCCGAGCTCCTGCTCCAGTTACCCGGGCTGCAAACAACTCAGATGCAGATGAGGACTTGACTTCTTCACTGCCACTACAGCGAGTGTGGCTGCATCCAGCTGCCAGTGCCCCCACAGCACCACAGCCAGCTGCGTGCACTCTGGTTGAGCCAGTGACATGGACATTGGCTGCAGAGTGCATCCAGCGGTCCTGAGCCTGGATGTGCTGCGGGGGCTTGGACCCCGTCCTGGCCAGAACCCCTGGCCTTCCTGCTCTTGAGATAATATTTTCCGTCTCAGGCTCTTCACTCCCAGAATAAAGGCTCTGCCCAGAAGGGTACTGTTTCTCTGTCCTTTTTCACCACACCAGGGGGACAGAAGAGCAGCTGCCTCCTGTCTGTTGTGCTCTGCAGCCTCTCTGGCTTCCCGCCTCTGCCACCATCACCTTCCAAAAATCCAGTACTGAGGGCCTTAGTTAGGGGAGAGACTGTTACCTGCAACAAAGACTATAATAGACCTCCTTTAAAGAAGTTACTGGAGGTGACTTTGAAGTAATTTTTAAATTTATCTTCCATCCAAAGCAAAGGAGCGAGAAGGGTTTCTCTGGCACTGGGCAGAGGAGCGACGAACCTCACTGCAGGAACGCCAGCCTTCCCAAGCAACAGACGCTTCACAGCACCCTCCAAGGCCGATGGACTTTTCCTAAGTGTATTTCCAGTTCTACTCGTAAAAGCCACTGGGGGTTTTACGTTCATAGTTTTGAATGCTGCAGTTTGCTCTCTCTTGAGCAGTTTTGCTATCTTGACATCCCCGCAGACACCTCTTGAACACCAGACATGTTTCACAGCAAAACACACTGTATAACCCAGCTAGAAATACATGACTGACAGCTATCACCTGCCACTACACAATTTCTTCTCTCTGCTCATTGGTACGATGGCATATGCAGAAATCTTACAATAACCTTTCACAAAAACTCTGACATTTCTCACAAGTTGTGCCCACATTTGGAGGCCCCTCGTGCTGTATCTGGTCCCTTGGGGAAGCTGCTCTGCCAGCGACCCAAAATGTGCCCCATTCCTGTCCCCACTCCAGCAGCTGTGATGCAGGACACAAAAACCAGCTGTCACAAAGTGAAGCTTCTCTTGATCCACTCGCAGTGTTTACCTTTCATTCTTACACACGTACATGCCTTCGCCATCCTGCAAATCAGCAGGTTGTTGTTAGAAGCTTCTTTCTCTTCTCACAGTCCACACTGCCTGCTCCCCACCACTCCGTGGGCTCCTCATGTTCATGAGCTCCGAGATCACGTAGCTTCTCTTGCAAGGGCACCTCGTTACTGGCAAGTGCCCCTTCCCCGCACAGCCAGTGCAGGTGGGACAGGGAGGCTCGGCTTTTGCCCCCCAGTTGTCCCATCCTCCTCCCATATGCACTCTTCCTATCTTCCTTTTTCTCAGTGGAAAAGTCTGTCAGATGAAAAGCTATTTTTCAGGATTAACCAAGGATAAATTGACTTTTCTCCCCCTTGCTATGACAGCGGTTGGATTAGGGCCTTAGTCACATGTAAACAGACGGCAGAGTGGGGGGAAGCCCTCGTCATGCCTAGAGCTTGAACCATGTAATCAGGAAAGAATCAAATCTCTGTGAGCGGGGGAAGTACTGTCTTAGGGCAAAATATTTAGATTCTGTGGAATATTGGCCAATTACAATATTTTTCTTCAAATAAAACATAAGAACACTGAAATAAATATTTGAGAACGCAATATACCAAAGCCCTGAGTCATTCCTGATGCAAAAGTTGTCCCTCATTTTTCAGGCAGCTTCCCCATGTAGGGTTTGGAGTCAGGATGGCTTCTGGTGGCACTGAGGTATACTGACAGGTCCGGTGGCACGCATTC
>NW_008823959.1:75961-82722 GCF_000699105.1 Pygoscelis adeliae | reverse complement strand
TGCTGTATGGAAATGGTGGAGCTCCATCGGGCAAGGGTCACCTCCCAGTTTGAGCCAAATGCCTGGGTGTACCAAATGTCTATGGTGGGGTCTGTGAGATTTACTGCCTTGAATTCAAAAAGACACTGCCAGCAGCAGCTTGGGGAAGGGCCTGCGGGCAGCTCTCCCTGGGAGGTGGGAGGAGAGGGCACTTCGTGACATTCCTCCTTCCTCTAGTCCTTTTGTATGGAGGGCTCTGCAGACGGGTGTGGACACATGAGATTCCTTAGAAGGTCTTTTCTGAGATTCCGAAGAACTGAGATGCTAACTTGAGCCACACTTACTGCAGGCATCGTCAGGGAACTTGTTCAGTGGCGCTGGGGGCCGCATGCCATTCCCCTGGCTGCAGAAGCAAGGCAAATCCACCCATATGGCCACAGCAGATTTACTGCCCTGCTCCTGACTGCATCTGATCTGATGCCCACCCCAGCCCTGAACAGCCCCAACCACATGCTTTGCTTTGCCCTCTATTTTACCCCCATTTCCCCCTGCCATATGAACAACCCACCCCAGTTCTTTCCCCCTCCCATCTGATCCCCCACAGGCTCAAGTTTTGCTGATTTTGCACCCTTGTTCAGTAATTACAGCCTTGGTGAGTGATCCCAGTCAGGCAGCACTGCCCTTAGGCACTCTCCATCCAGGGCAGGTCTGACACTGCCTCTCACCCCTTTGCCTGGTTGTTTCTTGCTCTGTTTGCTTAGCCCCCAGTGAGGACTACCCCCCTTTAGCCTCTCCACTCTCTGCAGCGCCTGGCAGTCACCCCTCCATTTAACCTCAGGCCGGGGCCAGCCATCTGCCTGCAATTTTGCACTAATACCATTAATGCTGGTATTTTCCTATGTTTCAACTGCTGCCACAGTTGCTGCAGCATCTAAGCTGACTTTAAGCGCAGGTTGGAGACAGTCTCTTTTCACTGGCTTTCACATACCCACTATCCCACATGCCTGTAGGAAACGTGCCACTACCACACTCCTTGTGAGCCCATGGATACTTTGCTCTTCCTTGTCAGGTCAGGTTAGGTGGGGAGGGGGGACAAAAATAGTTTGGGAGACGCACACAGGCAAAGCCACCTTTACTGAGCAAAGGTCTTTGTCTTTTTAAAATACTTAGGCTCATGTGAGAAAAGCGCATGTACTATTCAGATCATTAGCGTAGGACAAAGCCAGACCCCATGAAGAAGGGGAGCTCAGGATGTATTAAACAAGCATGATGACATCTCCACGCATCCTCCAAATTGGACACTGATGAGATTACAGGATTGCTGAGGACTGGTGACACCATCACAACATGATCCAGCTGTGCTGACAAAACCTTTCCTGAGTTGCTTTCCCTTAACGAAAATAACCATGTCTGGATGAAAGATCTGAGTGACAAGAACAAATAACTTCAGGGCGAAGTTGCTGAAAAAAATGCCATTGCCCCACAGCTTCATTTTTTTTTTGCCTCCTGAGAACCTCCAGGCTTCCCGACAGTCCCGGCTCAGGCTAGGTACAGTCTCTGGAGCTGTATACTGACACAGTGCTGACTGACAGCTTTTCGCTACAATCTGCTGCTATGGTACTTTTGTTCCTCACACCACCTCTTGCCTTCATGTTTGCACATGTCTGTGCAGACTGACCAGCTTTCTGCAAACCATCACATGCCAGAGAAGATGCTACGCATCTGTAAAGTTCCCCTCATTCTCTCCCACCAAGGCAGCCAAGCCTGTTCTCTTTGATGTCAACTTCACATAACGCAGAAGGGCAGTCTGGGGTTCTGGTATAGACCTTGTACCTGTCTACAGCTAAAGTTAGGGGAGATGAACGCCTTCGGAGATGACAAAAGATGTTTAACACATGGTAGCATTCACAGCACACACTAGAAGAGCAGTTATCTATTGTCAGTCATCACTGAGAGATGTTTTAATGGGAAGAACCTGTAGAGCCCAGCACTCCTCAAGCGTGTTCTGTACCAGATGTGGTCATATGGCTGTTCATCTCTTCATTCATATCACAGCTCAATCTACTCAGATGCTACTTCTAAGAGGCACACACACATGAGATTTCTATAAGCTCTGCACTACAAGATCGTGTTTTTGGTTGCTTGCAAGTTTGCCAAACTGAAATTACTTGAGCTACCCATGTTAGGCACATCCATCAGGCTGGTTTAAAAAGACGCTCTGAACTGAACAAAACCCCACAGGTAACATAGTCCACCACATTTCAAATAATGAGACAGGGAAAACTATTTATTCATGAAAAAAATTAACTCTGCTAGTTAGTCACCTTGTTAAGAAGCCTGCACACCTTCTCATGTTGGTAGAGGCCACTAAAAACGTCATGCAATCACAGCTTAGAAAGAAGGAAGCCTCCAGGCTTGGGTCGTTTCCAGCATCCCTGTGGAAAACCATCCAACCTAGGCCAAACTGTAAATCTCTGACAAATGATCAGTTCATGCAATTTGTAACTCTTCCAAGTTTGTCAGCTAAATTCTTTTAAGATGCCACCATCGCTCCTCTTCTACTAGCTTCTTGTGGGCTCTTCTGCACGTCATTCCCACAAAGACACAGAGTATTTTCTTGTCTTAGGCCCAAGGTGGTGAAGTAATGCTATACTGACATTTTACATTTTTTTCATGTCTGTTAATTCCATTCTTTTCTCAGTTCATTAATCAAGGCTGGACTCAGGACAGGGAGAGCCTGACTGGTAGCAGAGGATCCTCACCATCCACCATTCCGCTGACAACTTCCTGGTTCTCACTTCAAGATGTCTCCCTGCTCTCATCCATTCTTACCCTTTCCAGCCTCCTGCAAATTCATATACAAAGTCACTTCTGACAGCCAGTGTCTCACTGAGAATGGTACCTAGACCGAAATAATGAATTTAAATCCATGGTGTGACTTTCCCTGGAGACAAAGAAGAGGCTGAAACTTGGCACTACGGTAAAGGTCTCTGAACTTTTATGCCAGTGCCTCCCATACACGTTTAGGTACTTGCATTTGAACATCGTGGTCTGCATGTCTTGTAAGGATTGACTCACTGACTGCTCATTAAATGACTGTTCCAGAGAGAAGAAAGGCAGGATTTAGGTCTCCCAACATAGGAGAAAAAGATACTTCCATGAAGAGAGGTCTCGCTTCATGACTCCTTTGCATTTAGTCAGCAAACTGCTCTGCTACTTGACATGAATGACGAACAGGCTGGACAGACGTGATTATGAACACAAGAAACAGGTCTACCCCAGGTCACATAAGGCAGAACTCCTTACTAGGAAAAGCCGTGGGAAAACACTTCCTTTTACTAAATTCTTGACTTCATGGCTTGTATTCTTGTATTGTATTGAGTCGATCCTGAGATTCAACTCATGCCTAAGAAAAGGCAGAATGTTTTGATGAATAATGCAGCTCTTCTCTGTGAGTGAAACAGGCACGCTCCATTTAAAGAATACTTTATGCTGTTTCGAGGGAGTAGCGTATTTCATGGCAGGAAGTTTCCGTTCTGTCCAGGGAGATAATCAGAGTGAATCACGCAGCAGAGCCAGTGTTTGGCACAACACGAAGGAATGAACCAAAAAGCTGCAGGCCAACATGATGATTTCATAGCCCATTAAGGGAAGGTACTTTGAAATTCCTTCTATAAATTCAGGGCAATGGAAGAGAGATCCATGCCACTGACGTTACTGGGGCCTGTAACTGCACCCAAACTTCTTAAGAGAAGTATCTCAAAAGTGAGCGCTCAGTAGAAAAACAGCACAGACCTAGGACTTCAGCAACTTCTGTCACAACGTATACAGAGGACCTTGTACCCAGAGACAGTGTTGGATGCTATTTTTTCCTTCCAGAAAAAGGAAGGATAAAGGAAGGACCAGTAAGTCCCTGAGGATTACTGGTGATTTATTTTTCACTGCCTGCAGTGATTATTTCACTCTGACAGTGAAAACCTCATTTATACAATGCAAAGGTTTACGTTTCTTCGTGTGCATAAACACGGAATAAAGCCACTAACAGTTAATTTGGGAAACCTCATAGGAGTGTGGAAAAGACACTTTGCTACACTCATGGCACTTGTCTGGTGCAGAATATAGTACTTAGCACTATGGCGACTCACCCATTAAGTACTGGCTTGGAAGTCTAGTTTCTTAAAAATTAGGGGAGAAAAAGAATAACTGTTGATTCAAGGCCCACACAGGTGTTAGAAGCAGTTATCTCCAATTTTCAGAACAAGGGCCACATAAATAAACTGTTCAACGACCTCAGGCTATGGCCCAGACTCCAGTGGAAAGAGGCTTAGCAAAATACTATGCCAGACTAAGGACCCAGCAAACACTATTCAAGACTGCTTGGGAACTCTCACTCCCCAACCTAGAAACACAAAATTTGACCAGTGTGGAACCAAAAGACTAGTTTTACAAGGGGATCTGGGGATTATTTCAGAGTAAGAAACTCAGCCACGGGTTAAAGAAGAGCAGTACAGTTTGCCTCAAGCTCCATGTGCACAGGCTGGACAAACCACCAATCCACAGGTCACTTACCAGGAAAGTTATGTGTACCAGAGCAAACTGCTGCTTTCTACTGCAACAAGAGCCCCTCAAGGGTGGGAGGGTATTGCCTGTGACACTTAAGAAACCAGACTTGTTCTGCCCGTTCACGTAAGATGGCTGCAGAGACCCTGGTGCTGAACAGGAACTCAGGGAAATGGCGCTGGTAGCAGATCGAAAAAAAAAGAGAAATTGCCTGTCATAATCAGTATAACAGAGAGATTTAGAACTATTTAAACAAAGTTTAGAGAGAGAGTTTCCAAGATAAAACAGCTGCCCCAAAAGAGGATAAATGTGAATTTGCAGCGGGTGGACTTCCATCTCAAAAGCACTGAGGGACTCAGCAGTTTGCAGCAGCGGCACACAGGCAAAAAGACCGTATCATCTCTCCATCCACTGACAGACAGGTTCCCATCAAAGAATAGCTCTGCTGTGGCCAAGGTAGAGCTGTGGTGTGATCCAAATGCTGTTTTGCAAAAGGTAAATTCATTTCATTACTCCTTGGGATAATGCCTGGCAGTTCAGAGTACCAGTGAGCAATGATATAATCCTTTCAAGACTTGGGCAAGAGAGACCAAAGAGCAGAAGTCAGAAACATGTCTGAAACATACTTCAGAATGGCTATGTAAAGTATAAGAATTAAATTTTCATTTCACTTTTGTCAAAGAAAATGAAAAAGACGTAGAATTCAACACCACCAAATGGTGGGATGGAAAAGAGTAATTTCCTGCCTGAGACTGGCCAAATAAAATGGAACTGCAATGTACTGGTCTTGTCCCAAGGGTCAGATGGAAAGGACTGGCATCCAGCCAGCCAGTCCTAGGAGCAGGTCAGATCCCACAGGAGCAGCAGGAAGGTGTCCAATTGCTCTGTTCCAGAGCGCTGCAGTACTCTGTTGATGTTGTCAACCTCTCCAATGTCAGGAAAGGAACAGCAGTTCCTCCCCGAAGGTAAGGTGATGAGACAAAGCTCCTGTTAGGAAAAGAGGAGGTACCCAGAGTACCAAAGAGGGCAAGGCTGACGAGATGCGCAAGTTCAGATTCATGTTCCTTAGGAACATGTATCTGGGTAGTTACTTTGCCCTTACACTGATGGGATTTATATCCATTGCTTTTGAACATCTGCTTCTAATATTGACTGCAATATGATGAAATAAAAGCTGAGCACAATAGATGATGCTACAATCTTTAGAAGAGTCAAGTAGATATGTTATATTGTCAAAAACTTAGTGGCACTTAAACACAGTTGTTGCCAGTAATTTTCCTAATTCTTTCACGCAGCTTTGATGTTCTGCTGAGTATAGCTTTTCAGAGATAAGGCCTAACAGAGTCACTGCATGCACGTATGCAGTGACTTTTTGATGACTACACATGTACACACAGAGCAATCGGAATGACATGACTTGCTGGCTTGAAGGAATCTTTAGACCTGAACAGGTTGAACTGAGGATGTACAGAACTAAATGCGGTGCTGGGAAGTGAAGTTCAGGTCAAAGCTGCAGACTTGTCAGCTCTGGCTTGCACACTGCTGGGGACCCATTTCACACAAACACATAGACCGGAAGGTATTGCAAACAAAATGGCAGGCAAGCAACTCAAATATGGTGAACGGCTAAAATCTGAGCTTCAGTCACGATTAATAGATCATTAAATCTAACTTTTCACCACATAGCTCGGATACACCACATCAGTTTCTGCACAGACTGAATTCCTTCAGATTTTGGATCTTTAGTTCAGATTCCTATTATCCGAGACACAGGAGATGCAGCCATCCTGTTTTAAAGTCCATTTCAGAAGGACAATTTGATATGTTTTTCCACCGGGCAACTCAAGTGTTCAGCAAAGTATTTCTGGCCTTCAGGATTCCCGGGTTCAGCCTGTGGCTTACAGGGGGACAAGGTGTGCGCAGCATACAAGGACAGCCCCACTTTGCTCAATCCCTTCGGATTTCAAGGCGAATCAAAGGCACAGGATTGAGGCAAGAATATTTATGATTTTATACACCCTCTCTATTAATATATTTTAATAAGTACGGGCACATTCAGCCGCTTCTCCTTAGTGACTTCCCAGAGCCTTCACCAACTGTACGCGCTGCCAGCCGCAGGAACCAGACAGCCGTTGAAGTCCACACCCCCTCTCGCAGGCCAGAGGCCGGCAGGCTCCGGACGGATTTCAGCGGCAGGGTCTCCATCCAGCTGCATCCCTCTG
>NW_008823959.1:72065-74699 GCF_000699105.1 Pygoscelis adeliae | reverse complement strand
GTGCGGGGGGGGGCCGGCCCCCGGGGGGGGGCTGATGGGAGGAGGCGGGTGCAGCCTCTAGGTCAGCCGTACCCTTGCGGCCGCGCCTCGCTGGAGAAGCACGTGCGCTGGCCGTAGGGGCTGTCGTCCCTCCGCGGCGTCTCCTTTCATTTGTGCCCGAATATTTTGTGCAGTTGTATTTCAAGCAGGAGTATGACATTCTTCTTCTGATCAGCTTTTTGAAGCAGCTGTGGCTTTTGCATGTCACTGATGAATCCGCCAAAATAAAATCTCCTGAGAAGAGACAGAGTTCTTTAAAATGGGTTACTTCTGAGCGCATGTCTAGAAAATGGGAAGCGCCACCAGGAAACGGTGCTTAGCAGGGTTAAGCACCCATCAGAGACCTGCCTATTGCACGTAAGCCTTGTAGTGCCATGTGCCGAAGAGTTTAAAGAAGGAGCTTCTGGCCGAACTGCCCTGGAAGAACAATGTGAACCACACTCGGTGTTTCTTCATTTTGATCAGCTGGTCACCGGCATAAGATTGCCTTCTAGCGTTTTGTGGAAGAGTTGACTCTTACTGTTACCATCAATAGAAGAAGAAATAAAGCGCAGGCTTTATCTTTTCACTTTCCCTTTTCAATGTGAAGGCAGGCTTAGGGTGAAGGACCGCAGTGGTCTGCAGCAGTCTAAAGACTTCTGATGCACCGAAATATGGCCGACTTGATTTCAAAGTAGATCTGACTGGTTTTGTTGGTAACACAAGATACGTTTGCAAGAGCAACTAAGACGAATCTGACTTACATATGCTAAGAGCATTATGATCCATTTCTTTTCAGGATCAGGGAAGTAATGGGTTTTGCACAGGCGAAGAAACCCAGTTAACAGCCCAGTGTCACCCTTGGGTCCATGTCCTGTGGCTTCACTCTCTGGCTTGGCTGGTAGTGGTTGCATGTGGACTGAACAGTCTGGTGCCTGAAGATGATGGACAATACTGAGTCACGTTCCTGGTGCTGTTGTTGATTTGTGAAATTCTCATGTCCAGCTGCAGAAAACAAACGTTTTTATGGATTGGAAGACCGTATGGCAGAGCTCTGTCAGCAGCTTGTGTTTGACTGCAGAACACCAGAACTCTGGCCATCTACATAAGAAGATGATGTCAGTGCTGCAGAAAAGGCTGATGTGCTGTTGCTGCCCTGAAGTATTAAATATTAAAGCTACTTCAAGTTCCCACCATGCTTTCTGTTCTGCTTATGCTGCTGGTCTACTGCTGGTGTGCTACACGTCTGCAATGCATAACTGCATCACAAAATTGTTAGGAGGAGCTGGAAGCTAATGCATATGAATAAGCCAAAGCCAGGGCTTTTCGTCCATCATGAGTGAAGAGCCTTTTGAGGTTATGGGGATCAATGCATAAGCCAAATGCTTCCCTAAAAAAGGGAATGGAAACAATGGAAGTCATTTTTAAAAGCAAAAAAACCGCAAACCGACCCATGACAAATAAACAACCCCCCTGCTCCCCCAAGAAAAAAAGGAGGAGAAAAACCAACCCCAAAACCAACCCAAGAACAGCATAGGGCTTTTGATAATGGATACTCTTGTCTTTTGGTCTATTCTCTCTTGTTGAGGAAAACCATACCATCTCAGACAAATTTCATTTCAATGCTAAAGATCTCCTTATAGTCATGGAGGTAGAAGCTCTTTAAAGTGCAGTTAAAAAATCAGCTATCTAGCTGTTGAGGTGCAGAAGGAAACCATGACTTATTTTTTTTTCCTCCTTTTTTAAGATTTTCTTTAGGAAAAGTTTTAGTATGTCTAATACAGAGTACTCCAGACTGAAGTGCTTTACAGAAGCCAGTTTATCTGGTCCCTGAACTTGAGGACTTGCAGCAGATCTTTTCAATAGCTTCTTAATGCTTCCATGTCTGATGGCAAATTTCACAGCATATACCTGAATCACTTCAGTGGCCGTTTTATTTAATAAAAATACCACTGTGCTTTTCCGAGTTTTCCAAATACTTTTCTTGATGAATAGTTGAGTGGGGACAGACTTTGTAGTAGGGCATATAGCGATAGGACAAGGGCTAATGGTTTTAAACTAAAAGAGGGTAGATTCAGACTGGATATAAGAAAGACATTTTTTATGCTGAGGGTGGTGAGACACTCAGGTTGCCCAGAGAGGTGGTGGATGCCCCACCCCTGGAAACATTCAAGGTCGGGTTGGACGGGGCTCTGAGCAACCTGATGTAGTGAAAGGTGTCCCTGCTTGTGGCAGGGGGGTTGGACTAGATGACCTTTAGAGGTCCCTTCCAACCCAAACTATTCTATGATTCTTTGTGAAAGTTCTTTTAGATCCTAGAATGAAAATCACCGTGCGTAAGCACGTGAAAATTACCCGTGCGTTGTTTTTATGACTTCCCAGAGGCACCTGCTTGCCTTCATTTTGGTTTTCCTTAAGAATTAAATGCTGCTACTTTAAGATACTTCCGAAGCCATTAATTGAGATGATCACAAAAACACAGCCCAACCAGCTTGTTTTTGCATATTTTGAATATTTGTAATGCAAAATTGAAGCTTGTTAAAAATTGAACAGCTGAAATTGTCTTCTAACAGTAGGTAGGATTTAGCTTGTGATTGAGCTTGAGGTTTTTTCTGT
>NW_008823959.1:68456-72024 GCF_000699105.1 Pygoscelis adeliae | reverse complement strand
AAGGTCACTCAAATAGAAAGACTTCAAAATAACTGAATGGTGGACTTGAATGCTAGCAATAACAGACCAACAACATCTCCCCACCCTACAAGCTCTCCCATTTTTTCTTCTGCATGTTTTCTGTTATGGCCTGAAAACGTAGTGCAATACTGAGAGGATAGCTCTTGTTCCTGAAGCAGATGCCAAACGTAAACATTTTCCCAGATGTGGCCTCCTGCAGAACAAAAATGAAGTCTTTTGTCTTTCATCAGCGATTAGGTACTTGTCTGACTATGCAGGATCAGGAATCAACTGGGTTCAAACAGGGGTGATCCTCTAAGAACCGCTCACAAAATAAGCTTTTCTTCCCTTGGGATGTTACTCCAAATGGTTGGTTGTAAAGGTGTTTGAAATCGGTCATGTTCTACAGTCGTCTGACTTGATCTTTCGTAACCCAAATTTCAATAAATTGGCAGCATTGAGCTTCCCTGTTCTGTTCCTTGTCAAGCCTGCACTCCAGCATGGACCTGTCTCGAATGAAACTTGGAAGTTGTAGGAAGGTCCAAGCCAGTCTGCTTCTGCCAAGATGAGTTGTTGCCGAGACTACAGATTTTGATAACACTTCCCCCCCCTTCCATGTGTCATTTCATCAGTTGTATGACCAGTAATAGTTGTGTTTCAAGGTTACTATTGCCTCTGACGATGCCCATCTAGCTCCCGCTTAAGTGTTTCCAGGTTATGTGCAAGCTCTGATAGACTCCATATTGCCAACAGCTTGCCTCATGTTTTTTAAACTTACGTTGCAAGTAAAATAATGCCAAGCATTTTCTGGGAGATGGGGGAAAATTGTCACCAGTTGGTAATGGTGGATGTTAAGTATTTCAGGCGCTTTTGACCGTTAAGGCAAGACCATGGTTTTTGTTAAAGCTGAGTTGATTGAATCAGGCCAAAGCACTTCATGTGACTTTAATTAGATATTGACAAGATAAGTGTAAGTGTTGAGATTAATATACTGAATAGAAGATATTTATAGTGTATATAAACTTTTGTTAGTGATAAATAGCTGGAGTGGATTTCACTTGCGTGTAGCAAGGTTTCACTTTGCCTGTCTCAGCGCAAGAGGTTCCAGTTTTGGTAGATGTTCAAGTTCAGTATGGTGTCAGGCTATGTGGGAGCTCATGTTTTCTCTTGCCTCTCTTCTTATCGTCTACAGCTATGTTTTCAGCTATTTTGTTCCAGTATCTTTCTTTGGAAATCCCTATTTGTATCTTATTTGCATCTTTTCCTTAGTTTGAAGTATTCTTTAAATTGTAGAGTGAAAGCTGCTAATGAAGCATAGTTACTTGTGCTAAAGCATCCATTTGCTTATGGGTTTTTCCTGACATGGTTTACTTCCTAAATAAACTTCTGGGATGTTGATTTGTGGAGCTGAATAGGTGCTTGTAAACTCGAGGAAGCACTTGAAATCTGTGTGCAGGAAATCCCGCTCAAAGGAAAGAATACCAGGTTTGAGCTTCTGTGGAAGCTTTCTGATTGCAAAGATAGTCTTCAGAACACTGTTCCCTTCTGTCTCTTGTCTCTGCGTGGGCAAGTGGGAGCTTGCAGAGATGGAAATCTCCATTCTTGTGGTTCTAGTAATAACTTTGAAAGCTGATGTGTTTTACCTTTGAGCTGCGTTGATGGGTTAGGTGTCATGACGTTGAAGGTGGATATGAATGTTCATTTCGTGATTATTAGCGTTATAGACAGCTATATATTTTATGTGTGGAAAGTACCTATGTATCTTTCTTCAAAAGTTGAAAATATGAGTAAGTATCGCTTTCTGTTTTGTCACCTCTTGGCCTTTTTGTGTAGTAGTGAAAGCAGGTTGTATGTGAAGAGGTTTCATGCAAACTGAAATGTGTTGATAAAAACGGTTTCTGAGGACTCAGTCAACTGTTTCTCCAGGTCATGTAGCTGCTGTTAATATTGGGGTCGATGTGGCTCATCGGCATTTGAAATAATTGTTAGATTTTGAAGATAGGTCACCAAGTTGGGTGTTCAGTGGAGATACTACATTAATGCTGGCAGACAACGTATTGTAATGATTTTATTAGCTCTTTAAGGTTTTCTCACCATGTATCTTCTTTCAAGGTTGAGGCACATAACTAAAGGCTTTGAAACGGGTGCTGCTTATAAATGGTGGCAGTTAAGAGGCTGGAAACTAAACATGGCTTTTGAGATTGTGCTGAAGTGGCACCTGGCTAGATGATATTAGCGTTGAGTTTGGGAGGTAATGTGGTACAATGGTGGCAGAAGACTGTCTTTCTCTGGATTAGGAGCAGTTGCAGATACTGGAACTCTCCCAGGATCTGGAAGCTTCTTCCTGTCAGAAATAACTTCTGCGAAGTGAATATGTGCATGGGAGAGACGGACCTTATGCATAATCCTCATTTATTCATGTTTTACATATAGGCAGTGTTTAGGTGCCCTGAAGAGACCTGTCAATGTGGTGAATAATTAAGGATTTATATGAATTGTTGACTGGTTTATAGGCTGGTTCATTAGGTCAATAATTTTCTCCGTTGTGTCCGTTTACCATGCGATGTTTTTTAGACCATAGTGAGCAGCAGTTTGTTGAATCAGACTCTCCATGGGGCAGCCTGTCTGCTGCGTGTCTTGCCTCTGGTAGACAGCAAAACGCTCATTTCTAGTCTGCTGTCAGCAGCAGATGTTAGTAGTGTAGACATACAATTGGATTTGTTTAAAATGTGGTTGAGATTCTTGTTTATTTAAAGGTCTCTCTTTTTAAGTGTCAGTGTAACCCTGCTGATTCTGTGTTTTGTTGCAGAACTACCCATGAGTTCTTGTTTGGTGCCCTTGCTGAACTTGTAGATAATGCCAGGTATGTGCCTGAGACTGCCTAATTCCCAAGGTAAATTCAGTTAAGATTTAATTAGCCCGTCTATTTGTTGATCTTGAGCAATTTTCATTTCTAGTAGACTTCATGAAAAATACAAAATAGAAGACTTTGCTGCAGTTTAGTATGAGAATTTCCCTTGGTCCTCTTATACCACCACATCTGCCCCCTAAAAAAAAAAGTGTTATTCCTGAAAAGGTAAGTTTGAATGAATCATAGGACAACTCAGATTGGAAGAGAAATTGTTAGAAGACACAAGATTGATTTAAGGAAAAAATAAGTCTGCCTTTTTGTTTAAAGAAAATAATAATTACTGGAGCTGGGACTCAAGATACTTAGATAATCCTTGACTCTTACTATCAAGCGTGGTGGTAGGATGAAAATGAAATCAGAAGCGGGATGCTGAAAAACAGAGCAAGAACATTTAGAGCAATTGTGACACTTGAGAGGAGACTTGGTATTTGGAAATTGCAGGTTTTAGGCCACATTTCTCATGTTTGCATTCAGGAATCCAGGCTATAGCTGTGTCCCAAGCCTTGCATACTTATCCCTTGAGCTTCACAAAATATTCTGATGTGGCATTATGGAAATATTTTGAGATTGCTTTCTATCAAGCGTCAGTTGTCACACTATGCAGTTCGTAATGTAAGGAGCTGAAACTGGAAGATTTCTGTTTGGGAAAAATTCTGT
>NW_008823959.1:61797-68424 GCF_000699105.1 Pygoscelis adeliae | reverse complement strand
TGTTGCTGTTTTCACTTCTGCTACAACTTAGTTAAATGTAGTGTCTTTGAGATTAATGGGTGGTTTTCTCTTCAACCTCTCGGTTTCTTCTCTGGCAAAAGAGAGGTTGGCCTTCTGGGAAGGAGGTAGCTGTACTTGGCTGGAGATACAAAGACAAGAAAAAGTGACTTTGGCATTTGGGAAGTGGGGTTTTATTACAGCACAACACCTGCACTCTTCTGATCAGCAAACCGAGGGTGTGTGATGGTCTACGTGAAAAAAAATTAAAAACTGGTTTTGAGAAGAGGGCAGTAGTGCTTTATATGCTGCTTTTTCAAATACAGAGGAAGGTGCACAGTGTATGAAGGGCTTTTCCTAAATGATCTTGTAATGACAGTTTCCTATGACAACCTTGAATGTATTTGGATGGAATTTTATGTGGAGTTACTAAACTTTTCATAGGCAGCTTGACAAAAAATGTAGGTATTGTTTGTTTCATACAGGAGGGAGCTCAGAAGTGTGTGCTTATTTGATTGCCCCCACCCCCAATATAACTTTTGTTAAAAAGCCAGTGATATCACTGTAA
Organism: Pygoscelis adeliae; assembly: GCF_000699105.1. Lineage (NCBI taxonomy): Eukaryota > Metazoa > Chordata > Aves > Sphenisciformes > Spheniscidae > Pygoscelis > Pygoscelis adeliae. The sequence goes on along the minus strand of NW_008823959.1, from coordinate 67,859 downwards.
CTAGGTTTAGTTGTGTGGCAGCAATGTCTTGTGCTGGAGTTTGGGTTCAAGTAGACAAAAAGTAGAACAATGTGTCTTTTAATTGGTCTGTTAGTGCTGACTGTGGGGCCTTTGTGGACTTTGATCTCTGCAGCCAGTTCATTTTGGAAATCATTGCATGTGCCTGGATTTTAGTTTCATTTCTATTTGCAATTTGAATACTAATTGTTTTTTTTCTTGCTTTGTAGAGATGCAGATGCCACGAGAATAGACATTTATACTGGTAAGTCACTCCTGCTGCTTCCTTGCATGTCAGCAGTTAAGTCAGTACTTAACTTGGATTTAGGCTGCAAATGTGTGTTGTACCTGGTAGAATAAGAGTGAGGGTGTTTATGCCCAATACTGTGTTCAGTTTTGGGCCCCTCACTGCAAGAAAGACATTGAGGTGCTGGAGCGTGTCCAGAGAAGAGCAATGAAGCTGGTGAAGGGTCTAGAGCACAAGCCTTATGAGGAGCGGCTGAGGGAACTGGGGTTGTTTAGCCTGGAGAAAAGGAGGCTGAGGGGAGACCTTATCGCTCTCTACAACCACCTGAATGGAGGCTGTAGCGAGGTGGGCATGGGTCTCTTCTCCCAAGTAACAGGCGATAGGACAAGAAGAAACGGCATCAGGTCATGCCAGGGGAGGTTTAGATTGGATATTAAGAAAACTTTCTTCACTGAAAGGGTTGTCAGGCATTGGAACAGACTGCCCAGGGAAGTGGTTGAGTTACCATCCCTTGGGGGTATTTAAAAGACCTGTAGATGTGGCGCTTAGGGACATGGTTTAGTGGTGGACTTGCTAGTGCTAGGTCCACGGTTGGACTTGATGATCTTAAAGGTCTTTTCCAACCTAAACAATTCTATGATTCTACTGTTTGTCCTGTGCCCCAGTTGCCTGTTGTCTTTCAAAAAGTAGTACCTTTACAAATAACTCGGGCAAGCACTTAGGTCAGCCTTCAGCTAAGGTCAGGTAAAGTGAGTACCTGTTTATACTGGATGCTTAAGAAACCTGCTTTTACAATATACTCTTGTAGCTATACTCTGTATTTACTATACTCTGTATTTACTATATTCTATACTCTGTATTTACATACAGTTTAAAGTGCAGGAGAAGTTCTTAGTCATTCTGTAACAAAAATCTGGTGCTCTTTCTTACAGCTTAGCCATACTGGGGTTGTGAAAGTCCTGTTTGTTGTGTTACTTTGGTTGTGAACACTGATTCCATTTTGTGGGACTTTAAACTTTTGCTTGTGGGAGTAGTGAATAACTCTTCTCTTGTAGAGCGACAGGAAGACCTACGAGGTGGATTCATGCTGTGTTTTTTGGATGATGGAACAGGAATGGATTCAAGTAAGTGATAGGAAGTTACACTTGCATTTTCAATCTGAGGTTTCATGTTACGGCTTAAGCTGAATTAACAGCTTGGTTCTGTTGAAAGGGGCATGTTCCATGCCTGGATACATGTTCCTGCCTCTGCACTGGCTCTTTTGCACCGTATCGTATATCAACCTCTTCAGTTGCAGAAAACTAATCTGGCCAAAAGAAAATTGTTTTGCTGCATTATAGCGTTGAGTCAGCCTGGCCTGTGGTTTTCCGGCACACCAAAGTTGGCCTTGGGGCTGGAGGGAGAATGGCGTAGCCAGAAAAGGGAACAAGCACAAGCTTTGATGGGCATAAGCCTTTTCCCTATTAGAGGCTGCCAAGCGGTTAGTGTATCTCAGCTCTAATAAGAAAGTGTGCCATGGCAGAAATTGAAAGCTTAGCTTAGAAAGCATTTTGCCATTGTTTCATCATTGGCACTGTGATTGGCATCAATACTTGACAATATAAAATCTTAGGAGTATGAGAAGAATGTAACAAATGTACTTCTGCCTTGTTGTAAGAATTGATGTCAATACGTGTTGTATCTAGCAGCAGAAAAGCCTTCTTGCTTTGCTTCAGCATCAGTGAAGAGCACTGTCAACCCATACCACCTTCTTTGTGTCTTGAAGATGGGTAAATCCTCCTGTGAGGAGCTCTCTACTGGGCAGAAAAGCTGGGCTAAATTGGAAGGTTTTGGAGAAGGCGGGGGAGATGGGTAAATAAGCATCAACTAACATTTTTGTTCTGATTCCTCGGTATTTTAAGATCCTCTTGTGATATGAAGTATTTAATTCTGTTTATTAATGCTTATAAAAATACATTAACATCTTTGATATGCAGATTTGTGACATGCATGAAGGAATTTAGTTTGAACTCTAGATACCTTCTGTATATTCTCTGGAATACAATTAAGGATGCTAAACAGGTCTTTTGAGAGTACTTTTCTGTCACCAATGGAATTGAAGGAAGCAATTAAGCCCCATCCATAAAACAAGCTCAGAGACTTAACTGTGGCCTTCTCACAAGCGTTTGGATCAGGGAGAAGAAATACAACCTTTTCTGCATGTCTTGAAAACTACATGTTTGTCTCTGGATTGAGAGTAGAAGGTGACAAATGTCTGTTCTAGTGCCGCAGAGTCTAGTAGCAGTTTTCACGCTGTTGTTGCTCCCGTACTGCTGATTTTGTGACAAAGTGGGATTTAAGTATTGGCTAAGTATTGAGTTGCTTCTTTTGACTGATCTTTCTGCTAAATCTTGAAGGATTTTATCCTGACTTTGGTAGTCTGAGATACTCTGTAAAGGAGATTGGCAGATACTGTGGGTTGTAGTGATATTTCACAGCACTATACATCATATACAGCAATACCATATAATTTATGTCCTTTGACTGTCTTGATGCTTGCATCAAAGTGTGGATCATTCTGTGTATGAATTTTTTTTTTTTATATTTTAAATAGGCTATGAAGTTATCTTTGCCCTTTTCCAGTACGTTGCTTTTCAGAATGTAAAACTGGTATGCAACTGTCCTGGTTTTGGCTGGGATAGAGTTAATTTTCTTCCTAGTAGCTGGTACAGTGCTGTGTTTTGGATTTAGTATGAGAATAATATTGATAACACACCAATGTTTTAGTTGTTGCTAAGTAGTGCTTACACTAGTCAAGGACTTTTCACCTTCTCATGCCCTGCCAGTGAGAAGCTGGGAGGGGGCACAGCCAGGACAGCTGACCCAAACTGGACAAAGGAATATTTCATACCATATGATGTCATGCCCAGTATATAAACTGGGGGGAGTTGGCTGGGGTGGGGGGGGTGACCGCTGCTCAGGGACTGGCTGGGTATCGGTCAGTGGGTGATGAGCAGTTGCATTGTGCATCACTTATTTTGTATATTCTTTTATCATTATTGTTATTATTATTTTCCCTTCCTTTTCTGTCCTATTAAACTGTCTTTATCTCAACCCACAAATTTTACTCCTTTTTTCCTGATTCTCTCCCCCCATCCTACTGGGGGTTGGAGTGAGCAAACGGCTGCGTGGTGTTTAGCTGCCTGCCAGGTTAAACCACAACAGCAACTTTGTTTAGCACTTTCAAAAAAGCCCTTCTTAATTTTCAGTAGTCTGAGACATCATTTTGATGCAGAGTCTAGCTCTAGCAATCACATCTTCATGGCTTCAATGCTGGATGGTCATAGTAAGCTTGATATGCATTTGAAAGTCACTTGACCAAGGGCAGCCAGGTAGAAACTCCATTTGCTGCACTGTTTGTCTGTCAACATGGACAAAAGTAGCTGGGGAGAGTCTGTTATTCTAACTCCCTACATGGGCCTCTCTCTGTTTCTGTCGCTGGCTACAGGGGTCTGAGTTTTAATTTCTCATGATGCAGGATCTACCAGTTTTAAAGACATCTTGAAGACCTCTTATCTGAAAGCTGATTTTAGGAGATGTCAGAAGAAAACCATTTATTGGACTTTTCTCCCTTCTTATTTTGAAAACAACATCAATATCCATACAGACCTTCCTTCAACAGAAATCATAGAGCTTGAGAGTGTTTTATTTTTCTGCATGATAATTTTAGTTAAGGATTATTTTTATTGTACATAAAGCTGATGTGTTAAAAAGAATAACTACATGACTTGCCGTAGTGCTGTTGGAGCCCACACTAGCATGTGATCTTCCTGAGTACGCTGAAGGGACAGCTTAGAAGGCTGGATGAGGCATCGTCTGGGAGGATGGGTAAATGAACCCAGGTATCTCTGGGTGCTTTCACACAGAGGGAAGAGCTGAACGGCTGAAGTGAACTGTTCCATTAACACATTCTCTGTGTTACTCTCTCCTGTTCCTGTTCAGTCTCATTGGTCTTGTTCTCTGTTGGACAGTTCTAGATTTGTCTGGCAAGCTGTGAAAAGAAGAGAAGGATATAGCGAGGCAGTAGGCCAAATTTGAATGCTCTGTGTGATAGCTCCTGATTGTCAAGCCAAATAGCAGCTCCTCAGCTAAAATTAGTGGAAGGTATAAGTCATTAGCATTTCTAAAAACTAGGTATGTTTATCAAATGACTCCTGCTACAGTTGCATTCAGAACTTGCTGCATTGGCTCTCTTAATGATCATACTGGATTGTGTGGTCTGAAGATCAAAATATGTTTGTAGTCAAGCTGCAAACATGTTATGCTGTAGAGTCTTAAGTTATCAAAAGATCTGAGGATTCAGTGATGCCACAGTACAGATATTTTCTAAAAAAGTATCGTGTCCCACAGGGAGATATTAGGATAATAGTACCGGTCCAAAAGTTTGGCTTTTTCATAAGGAACTAAATAGGAGTCAGTTAGAAAACCAAACAACAGGTCTCATGCAGCACATCTTGGATTTCCCATATTGTCAGTGGCATCACTACTGAGGATACTTAGGCTTGAGAATTTTACCTACTGCTTGGGCTCTGAAGGTGCTGCATGAATTTAATGAATCAAAATGTAGGTTGAATGATTCAGTGAATCAACTTGTGGGTTGAAAAAGTATAACAACTAATTTAGGAAGTGATCTGTAATTGTATTCTTAAAGGATTGAAGGAAATAAGTCTTTAACTTGATTTTAGAATCATAGAACAGGCCAGGTTTGAAGGGACCTCAAAGATCATCTGTTCCAAGCTTTCGTGGGAAAGGGAGCCTAGATGAGATGATTTAGCGCCCTGTCTTGTCACGTCTTGAAAGCCTCCAGCGATGGGGACTCCACTGCATCCCTGGGGAGGTTGTTCCAGTGATTGATTGTTGTCACTCTAAAAAATTTCTTTCTTTTATTGAGATGAAATCTCTCCCAGTGCAACTTGTACCCGTTTGCCCCTTGTCTTTTCCATGTGGCTTCTTGTGAAAAGAGAGCCTTCATCTTCTTTGTAGCTGCCCTTTAAGTACTGGAATACTGTGATGAGATTCCCCGAGCCCTCTTTTCTCCAGGAAGAAGAGACCTAGCTCCTTCAGTCTTTTCTCACAGGGCAGGTTCTCCAGCCCTTTGATCATCATCTCCTTTGGGCGCTGTCCGGTCTGTCTGCGTCTTTCTTGAATTGAGGAGACCAGAACTGGACACAGTTCAGGTTCGGCCTGACAAGCACTGAGTAGAATGGGATGATCACATCTCTATCTCTGTAGTAATGCCCCTGTGGATGCAGCCCAGGATCCCATTTGCCTTCGTTGCTGCAGCGGCACACTGCTGACTCATGTTTAGCTTGTCCACCAGGACCCCCAGTTCCCTTTCAGCAAGGCTGCTCCCCAGCCACACAGATCCCAGCCTGTATTGGGCTCTTTGGTTATTTCATCTCAGGTTCAGGACCTTGCCCTTCCCTTGAACTTCTTACAGTTCTTGCCTTCCCACTCTTCCAACCTTTCCAGGTCTCTCGCTAAGATGGCTGTCCCTTCTGATGTGTCCAGCTCACTACCATCAGCAAACCTGGTGAGGGTGCTTTCGATCCCATCATCCAGATCCTTTATGAAGATGTTGAACAGCGTGAGGCACAGCATCGATCCCTGGGGGACCCCACTTGTGACAGCCTGCCAGCCAGAGTAAAAACCATTGATGATGGTTGGTGAGGTGGTGGTGGATGAGAGAGGTGGTGGATGCCCCATGCCTGGAAACATTCAAGGTCAGGTTGGACGGGGCTCTGAGCAACCTGATCTAGTTGAAGATGTCCCTGCCCAC
>NW_008823959.1:55074-61104 GCF_000699105.1 Pygoscelis adeliae | reverse complement strand
CTCAGCATAAGAAGGACACGGACCTGTTGGAGCGGGTCCAGAAGAGGACCACGAAAATGATCAGGGGGATGGAACACCTCTCCTATGAAGAAAGGCTGAGAGAGTTGGGGTTGTTCAGCCTGGAGAAGAGAAGGCTTCGAGGAGACCTTATTGCAGCCTATCAGGACTTAAAGGGGGCTGATAAAAAAGATGGCGGCAGACTTTTTAGCAGGGCCTGTTGCAACAGGACAAGGGGGAATGGCTTTAAACTAAAGGGGGGTAGATTTAGACTAGATATAAGGAAGAAATTTTTTACGCTGAGGGTGGTGAGACACTGGCACAGGTTGCCCAGAGAGGTGGTGGATGCCCCACCCCTGGAAACATTCCAGGTCGGGTTGGATGGGGCTCTGATCAACCTGATGTAGTTGAAGATGTCCCTGCCCATGGCAGGGGGGTTGGACTAGATGACTTTTCATCTAGTCAAGGGAACTAAGTTCCCTTCCAACCCAAACTATTCTGTGATTCTATGATTCTGTGAAAGTGCTGCCTTGTTGTAGAAGGTGACCAGATCAGTCAGGCGTGACTTGCCTTTGGTAAATCTGTGCTGGCTTATCCCAATCACCGCGTCATTTGGCTTGTAATACTTTTTAAGAGGACTCATTCCATTGCTTTCCCAGGGATTGAAGTAAATATATCAGTTCTTGCTCCTTTAAACTGTATTTTTGAAGTTTGGAAGCTCAAAAGCTTTTGTTTTACTGGGTGCAGTTAATTATGTCTTGGTTACTTTATTAGATCTTGTATTTTTAAACACTGTTTATCCAAGGCTAACAACGGTGAGGAATGATGTTTAAATGTAACTGGGATTCTAGCACTTATTTTGAAGTGTGTGTACATGCTTTTGTGTGTAGGCAGTGACACTCGGGGGACCACTCTCAGGGGGAGTGGTCTACATATTTCTCAGGGGAAAATGTCTGTTTAACCTTGTAGCACATTGATGTTTCCTCTCAAGTTAACAGATTTTTGAAATAAGTCGCAGGAATGTATATCAAACTGATTTGTTAATCACTAGCTGTATTCAGCCATTTCCCTCAGGTGGCTGGGTATCTTGTGTTTGTCACGGTGATGAAAGACATCAGAGTTTCTCCTCTGTTCCCCTGTCCCAGGGAAAGCTTGACTGGAAGTAACCTTGGTTTAGGCTGACTTCCCCCAGGTAGTAAATTAGATATTTGGCTCTGGGATATTTTTTGAGGATGCTGTCGAGTCCACTGCAAGTACTCTACCTAATGCAAACGTAGCAGATGAATTTATGGAGAAGACAGGAAGGATAATTTTCTGTGCTCAGATTGGGACCTTCTTTAGTGTGTTCTCAACTGGAGAACTTGGAAATATGAGAGGACTCTCCTCAAAGGGTGAAGCCAGGTCTGACTTCAGTGGCTGCCTTGTGACCCATAGTGGGGGAGCAGGGAGGTATGGCTAGTGACCCATAGCGGGGGAACAGGCAGCTGCCTGCAGGGATGCCAGTGGTGCGTTGTGCGTCAGCCAGTGCATGTGCTGTAACAGCCTGTCTGTTGTTCAGGAGGATGCTCTGTTGTTGTCCTGGAGGACCAACAGTCAGGAACTAAACAGCTCCATCCCCCAGTTCTTCATCCCAGGCATCTGATGTTTCTTATTAGGAAACTTTTTATCTGTGCCCTTGATTCCTTTTCTTGGTCTCTGAAGATCAATCTGCCATCCTGAGTGAATTCCTTCAGATTGTTCTTTCTCTCATCTGTTTGGCATAGATCACATTGCTCCCCTTGTTGTTGCCAGGGAGTTTGTTTTTTTTTTTTTAAATCCAGTAACTCTGAGACATGACAAAACGAAAACAGTGTGACTAAAATAGCCTTAAGTGAAACTCCCTCCAGAGCCTTATCTCAAAAAAGCTGGAAAAAAAATAATTTGTACCTTGATTCTTGGGAGGAGGTAAAGATTAAATTTCTCCCAAAGGCAGCAAGCCTGAAGCAGAGAGAGATGCTCCCTTGCTCCTGAGTAGTCCCCTCTGCTCGGCATCATCTTTGTCCCTCTGCCCAGAAAGAAGAATCTTTATAGGGTGGTTTTGGACATCCAGCATTGAGTGATAAACCATATGGTCACTTTTTCTGAGAGAGGAAATGCTTCGGACAATTACTCTTTACCCTTTTTAGGCTTCTCAAAGTTTTCTTAAAGTAATTGTTGATACAACTTTTTGTATAGCAAAAGTGTTCCAGTAGCCTTCTCTTCTTAGAATATCCCCTATCCCCTTTTCTGACCAGGCTTTAAAACTAACACAGTAATAGTAATAGTAATAATAATAATAATATCATCAATATCCTCACCCAGATCTCAAATACGAAATAATCTAACGTTTTCTTTGTTCGGCTAGAAAATGCTGTAGTAGGCTGAAGGAAAGGAAAAGTTACTCTCATCCAGTCAAAAGTTGGTTTTGAAATAGTTGTGGACCTCCATTATGAACCTACTGAATTGAGGCAGTGAGGTGCTTGCACAGTTGTTCTGTATTTTTGCCTTGTAATTTGTGGCTTTAAATCTGAATGTCATTTCAATGGAATATGGCATTCTGACACCCAGCTCAGTGATTTCGTGTTAGACCAATAGTGTCAGTACTAAACATCTTACTGTAAAAACTCACTGTCAGTACTGGTGGACCTAGGTAAGTCTCCTGTATGTTTAAATCCAGCTTGTCCACGGGCTCAGCCTCCATGTAGCTGGCTGGTGGGATGTCCCATGCTCCCTCACAGCTTGTGTATGCGTTTGAGGGCTGTAATTGTTGTTAGCCTTCCTGTTAAGGCACTTCGTGTTCCTTGTCTCTGGAATTGCATTTCATTTCTCCCGGTAAACTCAATGGTGAAATGATTGCTATCTCTTGGGGGAAGGAAGAGGAATTGTTCTGTCCTATGGATGATGTTAAAAGGCTTTATCCCTTGAACAATAGAAAGGCTTGAGCTGAAAATGACAGACCCTCTCAGCTGTAAAGCCATCACGTCCTTTCATTTTGTCCTGTGCTAATAAAATACTCGTTAATTGCTGCGGTACTTGCTAGTACTGCCTTTTCACCCACAGCTGTCCTGCTGTCAGTAGTCCAGCAATCTGCTGCGAAAATTAGCTTTTGTCTTACTAGTGCATTAATTAATCATAGTGTTCAGTTCAATGCCATGAAGAAAAAGTAATGTTTATCCCGAATTCAAGACTTTTTTTGTGGTACTGACTTATGCTCTAGTGGCAGTGGTTTTGAGGCTGTGGTGTCAGCAGTACACGCAGTACAGCAGAGCTGCAGTGTCCCAGGGTATGTTTTGGTTTATGAGCATGTTGATAATTGCGGTGGACAGAACAGATCATCTTGTGGACATTTTTTTGTAAAAAGAAACGTCTTCATGCAGTTTGGATGGGGCATTGGGCTAGTTGGAAACTTAAAACTCTTTTTGTCAGCATAATGGCATCTGTACAAAGCTTTTGATAATGTAAATGCCATCGAGCAATGTGTATCTTACAGGGCTGTATGGTAGAGCTTCAGGATGAGACTTTGGCTTGGGCTTCTGGCTTTTTCCATGCTATAGTCTTTCTGTGCTACTTACAGTGGTGAATAAGTTTATCTAAAAGATATGTGTGTGTGTCTGTATATTTGTCATGGTTTAACTCCAGCTGGCAACTAAGCACTACACAGCCGCTCACTCTACTCACCCCCCCGGTGGGATGGGGGAGAGAATTGGAAGAGTAAAAGTGAGAAAACTCGTGGGTTGAGATAGAGTTTAACAGGTAAAAGCAAAAGCCGTGCACACAAGCAAAGCAGAACAAGGAATTCATTCACTGCTTCACAGTGAATTCATTCACCTTCACAATGAAGCTGGTGAAGGGTCTGGAGAACAAGTCTTATGAGGAGTGGCTGAAGGAACTGAGACTGTTTAGTCTGGAGAAGAGGAGGCTCCAGGGAGACCTCATCGCTCTCTACAACTACCTGAAAGGAGGTTGTAGGTCGGTCTCTCCTCCCAAGTAACAAGCGATAGGACGAGAGGAAATGGCCTCAAGTTGCGCCAGGGGAGGTTTAGATTGGACGTGAGGAAAAATTTCTTTACCGAAAGAGTGGTTAAACATTGGAACAGGCTGCCCAGGGAAGTGGTTGAGTCACCATCCCTGGAGGTATTTAAAAGACGTGTAGATGAGGCGCTTAGGGACATGGTTTAATGGGCGTGGTGGTGTTGGGTTACGGTTGGACTCGATGATCTTAGAGGTCTTTTCCAACCTTAATGATTCTATGATTCTATGCTTCCCATTGGCAGGCAGGTGTTCAGCCATCTCCAGGAAAGCAGGGCTCCATCACACGTAACGGTGACTTGGGAAGGAAAATGCCATCACTCCGAAAGTGCCCCCCTTCCTTCTTCTTCCCCCAGCTTTATATTGCTGAGCATGACGTCCTGTGGTGTGGAATATTCCTTTGGTCAGTTGGGGACAGCTGTCCTGGCTGTGTCCCCTCCCAACTTCTTGTGCACCCCCAGCCTACTTGCTGGGAAAAGGCCTTGATGCTGTGCAAGCACTGTTCAGCAGTAACGAAAACATCTCTGTAGTATCAACAGAGATGATGTGTTTTCAGCACAAATCCAAAACATAGCCCCATGCTAGTTCCTATGAAGAAAATTAACTCTATCCCAGCCAAACCCAGCACATTCTCCACCCCTTATTCCATACCATTTATGTCATGCTCAGATCCCACACTATCCAATACATCCTCATTAACCACCACCACCCTTCCTACCTTTCACAGATATCATTCCCTTAGTCTATGGACCACCTGTATAAAATGTCTTAAAATGTCCACAAAATGTCCATGACTTTGGGCTCCATCTGTTATGATGGTCACTCAGGACAGGGAGAGGTGGTGTGTTGTGTGGAATTATTGGGCACCAAAGACAGCTCAGGTCGGGTCACTGCTGCATTTGCACTGCTTCTTGTAAGGCTTGTTCTCCATTGTTTCAGGTGGTTCCTTTTGGTAGTTCCTATAACATGCAACTCAAATCATGGGTTACAACAATTTAAAGGTATTTCCATTACAGTCTCCCCCCTGGTCCCTTTGGGCCAGGTTATAGGGTTTAACATTGCAATGAACTCCTCCCCTTGCTCCTTGCCTGGCTAGCAACAAGGGGTTCCTGCTATAGTAATTCCCATAACATGCAACTCAAATCCCGGGTTACAACAATTTAAAGGTATTTCCATTACAATCTCCACTCCTGGTCCCTTTAGACCAGACCATCGGGTTTAACATCGCAATGAACTCCTCCTCTTGCCCCTGCTCCTGCTTGGACTTATCCACAGACTGCAGTCCCTTAGGGATGTACCTGCTCCAAGTGGAGCTTTAGCTATGAGCCACAGTCTCTTCAGGGGTATACCTGCTGTGGCATAGACTTAGCCACAGATGCTTTGAGGTGTACCTTCTCCAGCGTGGACTTACCCTTGGGCCACAATCCCTTCAGAGGTGTACCTGCTGCGGCACAGACATAACCACAGCCACAGGCGCTTAGAGATGTACCTGCTCTGGCATTGGCTTATCGACAGCCACAGACATTTCTGGGTGTCCTGCTCCTGTGTGGACTCATCCACAGGTCACAGTCCCTTTGACTGGAGTTACACTGGAGTTCCAGCCTGTCCAGTACAGCAAAACGGAAGCAGCAGCGATGCCCTGGCCATCTGCCAGCCCAGGTGCATGGCCATTGCTGTTATCAAAATGTTCCCAGGCACAGCAGAGTAAGATGATCAGCACTGCAAAAAGCAGCCACCAACGAGCACTAGACTCTAATATACAGTGAGGCAAGCGAGCCCCATGGCAAGCACAGGCGCCTGCCAATTAATAGCTAAACAGCAATAACAGCTATAAGTTTGATCTAGCACATTCCAGTCAAACCTGTTGTTACCTCGAACCCTTCGAGCCCCATGTTGGGTGCCAAAAAGGATTGTCGTGGCTTAACCCCAGCTGGCAACTGAGCACCATACAGCTGCTCGCTCGCTCCTCCCCAGTGGTGGGGGAGG
>NW_008823959.1:11918-54899 GCF_000699105.1 Pygoscelis adeliae | reverse complement strand
GACTTGGGAAGACAAACGCCATCGCTCTGAACGTCCCCCCTTCCTTCTTCTTCCCCCAGTTTTATTGCTGAGCATGACGTCCTGTGGTGTGGAATATCCCTTGGGTCAGTTGGGGTCAGCCGTCCCGGCTGTGTCCCCTCCCAACTTCTTGTGCACCCCCAGCCTGCTCGCTGGTGGGGGGGGGTGGGAAGCAGAAAAGGCCTTGACCCTGTGTAAGCACTGCTCAGCAGTAACAAAAACATCCCTGTGTTATCAACACTGTTTCCAGCACAAATCCAAAACACAGCCCCATGCTAGCTGCTATGAAGAAAATTAACTCTATCCCAGCCAAAACCAGCACAATATTAAAATAAACTTTTTTTGTTCCCTGTCTCTTGTTCCAGATGAAGCTGCCAGTGTTATTCAATTTGGTAAATCAGCCAAGCGATCACCTGAGTCAACTCAAATTGGGCAGTATGGGAACGGCTTGAAATCGTAGGTATAACAAAAGCCAGCCTCCTGAGATTATGGAGGCTAGAGCTGAGATAGTAAATGTATTTTTTGTTTGGAGGTGTATATCTTTTTTTTTTTCCAGAGAAAAAAAAAGCAGATGAAATCTAAATGAAGATACCATGGTTTGGTAGACAGGAGCTCTATGAACATCTGCTCTAGTTCTTCAGTGGCAGAGAAGTCTGTCCAAAGCTGATGACAGTGTTTTGCCATTATGTTTGCATGATGCAGAGGATACAGATCAGAGCTGGGGAAAAAAAATGAAAGCACAGGAAACAAAACCTTAATATGCCTGTGGCAGACAGATAGTAAAATTGGAGCAAAATAGTGCTGCAGCCTCTCACTAGGAAAGTTGTCTGGTGCAAGTCAGATGGACGTAAACCTTTTCTTTTTTTCTTAAATCAAACAAGTGCATGGAGAAGAAGGGGAATGATGGAAGGAATGAAAGGAGGAGTGGGATTAAGTGGCAAAGGAACAGAGCGGGAAGGAAATCTTACAACCAGTAAGATTACTTACTTAAGGAGGGGATTTGCTAGGAAAGAGAATGGTGTTTGCTTTGGTGAACTGATGTCTTTGGGAAAGTTAGAGGGCTTTTATGGCTTACTCTGATCGGCTGTTCTGCTTTATGCTGTCATGTGTGGCTTGATTATTTATATGCATCCTACTGGGGAAATCTGTGGGACTCTGTAATCTGGGGGAAAAGAAAATAAGGGGATGTAAGGGATCTTGAGATACTATTGATTCAGCTGCAGTGCAGGACAGATCCCAGATCCTGCCTGTGCACTTCCAGAGCAGATCTCTGTCCTGTTCTTAACCTTGAGCAAGAGGCGTACTATATTACAGCTGAAAAATGCAGACTGAAGCCTAAACATGCGAAAGGTGAGCTTTGGTATTGCATTAAGGCAATTTAAAGAGAACTGAACTGACAGAACACTAATTCTTCTTTTGATGCAATGTTAATTTTTCTCTGTTAAGGTTTTTTGGACGAGTTGGGTAACAGGGTAAAAGAGAAGATGGGGAAGGCACTACTGGGGATAGGAGAGTGGGGAGGAAGATGGGACTGTCCCTTTTCGTGACAACTAGCTGCTAAGTTGCATTAGCTGAAGTGGCAGTGAGTCTTTCGAGTTAGACATTAGGAAATAAATTGTCTCTCTCTCAGAAACTTGTTTGCTGCTATTCATTCTGTGTACAGCCAAATGAAGTGTGCATTTGCTTTCTCACTTACATTTCTGCTCATATATTTGAAGGTTATTGTCACATCTCTTTTTTTTTTTTTTTTTTTTAAACTTTCTACATAGTATGAGTCTGGAGAGCTGCGCTGTACTTCTGCACCGTTTAATTGTGACTAGTGTTAAATGTTTTGAAATGTTACGAAAATGTCCAGATTGAGATGCCTTTTGAAAGGAATGAGATGTTTAGAGAGAAATGGTAGTTGCTGTTTAAGCCCTTCTTCTGCCTTACCTGTTTACATCTCATAATTGAATATAATAGGAAGAAAATTCAGTAATGTGGTCTGCTTTCTAGAAAGTGTTGTGCATCAGGTGTAACGTGCAGCCTGACATCTGTCTCCAGGGGTTCCATGCGGATCGGGAAGGATTTTATCCTGTTCACGAAGAAAGACAACACCATGACTTGCCTCCTATTGTCACGGACGTTCCATGAGGAAGAAGGCATCGATGAGGTTTGCATGTACTTTGTTGTAATGAACTAATACGGTGAATGCTGTCTCAACTGAACTTCACCAGGTCTCACAGGAGAAGAGTCTGTGTCAGTGTTGGTTGCCACTCTGGTTGGATCAGTGTATGATTTTCTCTTGGTGATACACTTGTAGGGGTTCTGCAAAGTCATCAAAGATCTTTTCCTTTTGGTTTTAATTCTGTTTGAGAGGTCTCTCTAAGCTACAGCAAGTTCGAAGGGCTTGTTTCAATCACATAAAGTTGCTCACACTGAGTTCAGGACATGCCCAGACTTCTTGCATTTTCCTTTTCCCACAAAATTTGAGTTTGAGATGTATTTAAATTTATTGCTCTGATTTGATTTTCTGTAGAGAATTAAAGGTGTGCTTGAAGTTGCTACCTGCAGGTCATAAACTCCAGACATGTCTCTTCTTTCGGATCTTTTTTTTTAAATAAAAAATCAGTGTGGTTCTACCTATGGAAAACTTGTATATCTTAATAGATAATTCAGGCATTGTTGTGCTGTATCCAGACTCTTAACATGGAAGTATTACTGTGCTCAAGCACAAGTATTTTCCAGGCAAGGCCGATAATGAAAAGTTTTAAATTTGCACTGGGATCGTATCTAAGAAAGCATTTTCCATTGTGATAGTGGAGGGACCTCTAAAAAGAAGCTGTTGAGGGAGTGTCGTGGTTTAACCTCCGTTGGCACCTGAGCACCACGCAGCCGCTCGCTCATTCCCCCCCCACCCGGTGGGATGGGGGAGAGAACTGGAAGAGCACAAGTGAGAAAAACTCGTGGGTTGAGATAAAAACAGTTTAATAATTGAAATAAAATTATAATAATAATATGATAATAATAATAATAATAATACACAAAGCAAGTGATGCACAGTACAATTGCTCACCACCCGCCGACCGATGCCCAGCCAGTCCCCGAGCAGCGGCCCCCCCGGCCAGCTTTCCCCAGTTTATGTACTGAGCATGACGTCCCATGGTGTGGAATGTCCCTTTGGCCAGTTTGGCTGTGCCCCCTCCCAGCTTCTTGTGCACCTGCAGCCTGCTCAGTCGGTAGAGCACGGGAAGCTGAAAAGCCCTTGACTAGTGTAAGCACTACCTAGCAACAACTAAAACATGGGTGCGTTATCAACTTTGTTCTCATCCTAAATCCAAAACACAGCACTGTACCAGCTGCTAGGAAGGAAATTAACTCTATCCCTGCCGAAACCAGGACAGGGAGCAATGCTTGCTAGTGGCTGACTGATGGCTGAAGCAAGTTGGGAACAGTGAGGTAGTTCCCACAGCGGCTCTGGAGGCAGAAATTTTGGTTTGACCTCAATTCTAAAATGAGGACGGGATTCGCTGTCCTTGATAGGCAGCTGCAGGCTATAATTCTATCTGTGTTTTTGTTCTAAATGACAGAAAACACCAATAAGCTTGCTAGAATCCTGTAAAAATAATGAAGAGTGAGATCAGGATAAATATGAGTGAAGGATATTTGAGTTCAAGAGAGAAGTTAAGCACAGAGGTTGACTTTTTTAAAGAAGCAAAGTTTGGGTGTTTTTTAGTATTATGAAAGTTGTTACAAGAGGAGGGGAAAAAATACATTAAGTGTGTGAGTAGTCAGTACCATACAGGTTACTTGGGAATGTTTCAGTCTAAGACTAGATGTTGTAGGAAGGCAACTCAGAGGTTGGCAAAGAGGGGTCCTCAAGCATTTGACAGACGTGCAAACCACTGAAAAGCTAGGAGGGACTTTTGCAGTGACTTAGGGGGCTGTCGGAAGGGGTAAGTTGCTTGGCCGTGATCCACAGAAGGGGCTGACTGGGGTGGGTGAGCCTGAGTCGCTCTTGGTATGATGCAATTTGCAGGTCATCGTTCCCCTGCCCACCTGGAATGCACGAAGCCAGGAGCCTGTGACTGACAACATGGAGAAGTTTGCTATTGAGACAGAGCTAATTTACAAGTATTCCCCTTTCAAATCGGAACAGGAGGTGATGGAGCAGTTTAATAAGATCCGTGGTGAGAAAGGTGTGTATGGACGGTGCTGGTTACGGGCAAGGTATTCGGGGTTTGGCTGGGATTCACCTGATCAACTTGTTACTTGCTCAGGCACCCTGGTGATCATCTTTAACCTCAAACTGATGGATAATGGAGAGCCAGAGCTGGATGTGGCTTCTGACCCCCGAGACATTCAGATGGCAGAAACACCTCCGGAGGGAACGTAAGTGTGATGGGTGTTACAGGTCGTTGGGCTCTGATCGAATTATGTGTAGGGTTTGGCTATATACTGCGTGCATGTGTTTTTTAAAAGCTCTCCTTCTATGGTGAATTGGAGAATTCAGAAGATCTTTAGTTTGTTCTTTAGCAGTTTGGAGTTCATGCCTGTAAATGGCCCGCAGGCATTATGGTTGTGTGTTTGGTGTGAATGCCTGCGTTGGCTTGTCTCAGCTTAGTCAAAGCAGCAAACTCGATGCCATTCTTTAGGCACCTTAAAACAAAGGAGCCCTAAGCTATAGGTTTAATTTTCTACACTCATCGAAGATGTTTTCGTCAGAATGACAGCTGGTCGTGAGTCTGTGCTGCTCTCAAACTGATGTTCAGTTTTGTGATTAAATGAACCCTGGCAAAATGCGAGGTGCTGCGCGGGTCAGCCTCCATGAGGGAATGGTATGGCTGGGTGCAGGTGGGGCGTATCACCATGTCTTTCTGGAAGCAGGGGCAGCTCCTGGGCTTCCCTGCAGAGGAGGAAGAAGGATGTGCTCAGAAGGCAGCTCGAGGAGCAGAGGGTCCTCTTCAGCGAGAGCTGAGTGTCTGCTGAGTTGTTCACCTGTAGCCTGGAAAGGAAAAACTGAGCTGAACTGAGCCAAATGCTTGATTAAATCCCAGAGCTCCCTGGACACACCTAGCAAGCTTTACCTTGTTTATGAGATTACACGCTTCTTCCCTGAAGTGCTTGAATTTCCCATAGAAATACAGTTTCAAACAGTATAAGGCTAGCTATTTCTGTATGTATTAGCTTGATGTTATTGAGTACACAGGTGCAGCAAACTCCTTGGGGACCTCCAGGGATCTAATATGCTTCTCAGTTTCTTTAATGCCTGCTGGTGAGCTTTCATGATTACCACTGATCACTGGAAGGAGCTTCTTCCTCCTGACCTTGTGATACCATTTCTGTGTGTGATCAGTGCAGTTTCTGTTGGAGCATACCTCTGACTGACCGAAGGGTAAGAGAACGCACTAGCAAGTGGGGCACACACTTAGTGTTAAATGGTCCAGTTTATAGGTTTGACCTTTATTATCCAGCTGTATTCAAAACATCCTTTTCAAGCTACAGTAATATGTGCATCAGTGTTTCGTAACAGTATTTAAAATGCACAGCTCAATTTAAAATCTCTGTAGAAGACAGGTAGAAAAAAATTAAAAGAAAAGCCTCACTTAATATAGGTGCATGGTAATTAAAACAGAAAGGCCTTTTCTTTTACCTAGCTTTCTTGCTGAAGGTTGTCTCTTTGGCATGTTTTGAAGCAGATGGCTATGAGCTGAGATGGTAACAGTTACAGTTGCATGAGGTGTGAATCCTGCCATAGGTGCTTAAAATACATCAGGGGTAGTGCAGAGCGGCGTGGGAGATGCTTCTGTTGGTCACTTGGCTCCTGGGTAGCAGTTTACTGGGATATGAGAATCTTACAAGTTTTGTCCATGGAGAAGCCTGTTCATTTGGTTTAGATAGAGGAGGAGGCTCTGTGACAGTAGTATGTCATGGCTCTTCTTAATTGGAGGGGAATGAAGGGGAAAAAACTGAAGGATAAGAGGAAGCAGAGTGCAGACTAAAGGAAACTCCAAGATGAGCACTCTGACTAAAGAGACACTGAGTGCTCAGGGGGTGCATCGGTGGAGTCATCTTCGGACTACACGGACCAGACTGGGAGAATGTCTGCTGGTAGTCCTACAAGGAAATGCTGAACAAACTGCTCAGTCTGTGTACGCATCCCTCTCTTGCAGAAAGCCTGAGCGCCGCTCCTTCCGTGCCTATGCTGCTGTGCTTTATATTGATCCCAGAATGAGGATCTTCATAAATGGACACAAAGTACAAACCAAACGGCTTTCATGCTGCCTGTACAAGCCAAGGTAAGTGTTGGACCCAAAGTCTGCAGGCATGTGGGACCTTTTGGAGTTTCCTTACAGAAAAGGTTTAGCACTGCTCTCCAGGTGTATCCTGCATAACTCATGTTAAAGCCACAGAAACAGATCGTAAGAGAACGGGATGTGGTATTGACATCATGGAAAAAGAGGTAGATAGTGGAAAATCTAATGCCTTTGAAAATCACATGAGTAATTTCTGTACTTTGGCTCCCTTTCAGAGCAAACAAAGAAATGAAGATACTGGTTGTTCAAAATGCCGTATCCATACAAAACTGTTGGGTAACTGTTTTTTTTTAAATAGGACAAGGAAGTACATATGGTGGGTGTTAGAATTATTACTGAAAAGAAACTAGACTGAGCACTTTGAAACAGTTGCTTTGAAAAGTAACTTTTATATGTAGCTGATCTAGGCTTGAATAGAGATTGGGAAATACCTTTCCCTATCTTTCTTTTAAATTCCCTTAAACAAAAAATTTGGAAGTGAGCTGAGGTGTGCTGCCAGTTGGCTTAACAGGGACTGGAAAAGGTTATAAGGATGGGAGGGGAAAGGAAAACATGTATTTAAGTCTGCTTGAGGCAATAGTGTTGTTATGTCCCTGGGAGCACACAGGCTGCATTCTAGATAACATGATTTGTCTTAATAAAATAGTAGTAATTTTACAGAGTATTTGTGGATTGTTTTAATATAGCATTTCGCATCGCAGTAGTGTTCCAATAGTATGGGCCCACTATCAACCCGTCAGGTACTTTTACTAACTGCAATCTGATGTCACGCCATCAATTGCTGCCCTAAGAGCCTGGCCAGTTTTCAGCTTACAGCATGGTCTGTCTGTCAAGCTCGTACTTCCTCAGCTTCTTAAATGAAAATGTGTGAAATGGTACCAGAAACTTGACCGAAGTCAAGGGAGATTACATCCACTGCTCTCCCCTTGTTGACCAAGCCAGTTGTTTCATTGTAGAAGGCAGTTGGTAGGTGCAGCTTGACTTGCCACTGTAAATCCTGACTTCAGAGAATCTCTGAATTTCTGACTGTGTTTTACCTACATGTGAGTGCCATCTGCTGCTTCCTCTTGTGCCGCAGTCCAACAAAAGTACTATGGAGAGAAAGCAGAGAAGGAGGGCACAGGTTTTTATCTCATCAGAGACCAGCTTCTTGCGAGACTCAAAGGCAGGATGCTATCGCTATGGGATGGTGCTAGCATTGTCATGATAATATAACATGGACCAGGTCACCCCAGATGTTCATCTGCCTCAGTATCTTCTTTTTTAAGTGGTCTGTAGTCGATGCCTGGGGAAGGATATGAGAATTTTATTCTATACCATAGGACTGTTTTCTGTTGAAAAGAGACTGTGTTTTTAGACGATTTGGACAGCAGCTCTTCTGGGTCCCTATCATCAATTCTGTATCTGCTTTTCATTGTTTTTGGGGAATAGTTGCAGCTGTAGAAGGGGAAATTCAGGTTATAACTGCTCAGCAATAGTAATTAATGACCAAGGAATGATCTGGCATGGAGGGCAAGAAGGCCGGACCACAGAATGGGTTGCACTGGCTGATGAGATAAGAAATGCTGTGGTATTGTCTCATAACAATGGTCTAATGCCAAGTGCTCAGGGGCCAGTTGTGGTAAACGGAGCTGGTGCTGGGGGATGAACCCAACGCTGGGCTAAAGTGCCCCATGCTGACGCTTACGGGATTGGTGCTGGTGCAGATGTATAACATCTGCTTGTGCCGCATCTTTGCAGGCTCCTTGTAGATCTGCTTATGGTGGTAGGCTAATAAAAATTCCCCGAGACTGTAAAGACATTTGCATTTAAAATCCCCACTCCTGCAGCAGAGTAGGAAAGACTGTGCAAACAAGGAGGGCCTTCCTGTAGAGCACAGTGTAGATCTTCTTGGACTTGGGGAAATACAGCCTTACTGGGTCTTTCTGGAGAGTGTCCAGACTGCTTCCTTTTGGTCTCAGACTCCTGACGCCAGGTTTGGGCTCCAGAAGCTGCGTGGCCATCAGGATGAGCCATTAAAGTCTTCACCGTGGGTTCTGAGAGCCAGCACAGCCCTTGGGGTAGGTGCCCACACTGTGCCCTGGACAGGTTGTGGAAACTCAATCTTTTACCTTCAGACACCTGAGCAGAGCTTAGTCTGCCCTGGGTGGCTCTTTCCCGAGGGAAAACCAGTAAATCAGTCCATTCTCAGAGTGGAGTTACTCTGCTTTTACAGCTACAGGAGATTTTTTTTTCTTTTTTTCTCCCTGAACCTGCTGAAAAGCATTGCTTATGCCAGGGATTTTCCCTTTAGAGTTGGAGCCAGAGCTCACGCATCGCCATTTAGCTACTGGGCTTTGAGTGCTCTGCAGGTTGATATTACTCCCCTGCACTTGTACAGGGACTCCGATTTGTATGGGGGTGCATGGGGGAAGTGTACCACCGTTAAGGTGTTCCTTTAGAGGATAGTTGATGCGGCAGCCGTGCTCAGCTCTTAGCATAGCTGTTTTCTGCAGAGCCTCAGTAGCCTAGGCCAAGTAACTGTTGAACTTTCCTGGTCCAGCAAAGTGGTTAACAGGCAGTGAAGGTTCTCCTGTCTTATAGCACAAGTAGATGGTGTGCTGCATGTGGTACGTACTTGAGGGCACTTTGCTCATGTTTGGGGAAGTGTCATGATGCCTGAGCCTAAACAGGTGTTAATTTTGTTCATATCCTCCTGATAAAGGCCAGTGAACTACTGTAAGGGAATGCCGTTCATCTGTTGGTATGGAGACGCCTCTGTCCATCCATACTGTTGGTTTTATAAGAAAGTCTGTTATAAACCAGCCTGGCATGCAAAGGGCAGGTCATTACCTGATGGTGAGCTGACAAATGACTCCCGATTGCGGTCTTTTTACATACTTCTTGGCGAACTTTGGGCAGTTGTCTTTCTGTTTGAAGTGATGCTTTCATGCCTTACGTTGGACATTTGGTAGGTACAGCCATCAGCTTGTCTCTCTGCCCTCTGATCTGCTTTCAAGATCTGCTCAGGAGGATTGCCTTCAGGAGGTGGTGGCTCCCCTTCTACAGGAGGGCTGTAAGTCAGATTGCCTTCATCTCTGAAGGAAAAGCTTGTACAGTGGCTTGTCTGCAGGTGAATGTGTTGGTGTTAGAGAACAAAGAATGGAAATCCATTGTGGGCTTTAGGGTATTTAAGTGCCTTTACTGAAATTTGAGGTTTTGCAGCCATTGCGCTGTTCTTCATCAGGAATAACAGCTTGTCTCCAGAGCAGGGCACCTGTTTTCCTTTTGTCATCTGCCCTTTCTGGAAGCCGTGTTTCTGTGCGTAGAGGCTTTTCCATACCTTTCTGGAGCCTGTAACGTCCTGGTGGCAGGGGCAGGCTGGTTTTGTGCAGATCCTTCACCAGTGTTTGCAGGTGTGATACCACAGTACCAGCCTCCCTGGAAATGGTTTGTGTCCCCTGAAGGATTGCTTCCATCTGTTCCCTCCCACAGTAACTGTTTGAGCTTGTTTAGCAGCGTGGGCCGTGCAGATAAAAGTGGCCAGGCCACGTGCAAGGGTGTCCCTTCACAGGGGCACTCCAAGGCAGTTGTAATGAACATCTTGAAGCTGGGAGGGTGTGTTTTACTGTCGTGTCCTGCAGACTTCTTGTCTGTCTGACCTGTTTCCGTACGTCTTTGCTAGATACGCTGTTCCAGAGCACTTGAGTATAGGGGCTTTCTTGGCTGTGACTGAAGTAATTTGGTGTTGGAAAAGAAAGTGAAACAGGAGGGCAGGCATGGTGATGGCTTACAGTGCCTATCTGGGACACCCTGCAATTGCTCGCACTGCACCGTAAGGTCCCCTTCAGGTACTGCCCTGCCTCACAAGCTGGGCGTGTTGAGGTAATTCAGCTTCACCCTGCTTCTCTTTTTTTGCCTCAGGAAAGGCAGATGGGATGTGGATGAGGTAATTTAATTATGCCAACATGTTGAAAGCAGTCTGGTTTTCAGTATGTGTTCTCTCTCTTGGCCCCAGGTAGCTTTAATCGCCCTTAAGTAGATTTGAGGAGATGGTGCCACCAAAAACCTGACTGTGCATCTCCTAATATGGTTATTGGGTGATTTCTGGAAGAGTTAGCACCTGCCTGCTTTTTCCCCAGTGAGAATATCCTTATGAAGAGCAGAAAATGAGTTCAGTAAATGCAGAAATGTATTTAAGTGGACTGTGCTTGTGGTGTGAATTTTCTGGATTTGGGAACAAGAGATTTCTGTTGGTGAGACTATTTCTGACATCAGTATCGGCATCCATGTGTGCTCGCCCACAGAAACATACCTAAATGAAATTTTTCATCTGTGCAAGGTGATTTCTCATGGATCCTGATAGATTTGAGGGGACCTTGTCTCTCACTGGGATCTAAATGTGGTTGCTCCTACATTAATGAGTTGGTCATCCTTATGTGTTTCTGCCTCTCTCTGTAAAAACAGCATTTCTAGTGGCTTTTGCTTTGGCTGAATGCTGGAGAGATTTATTTTTTCATAAAAAGTTATTTGGGATGGGATTTTCTTCTCGATACATCCAAAACCTTGTGTCTTAAGGCGGTTTGAGTTCCTGCAGGCTCTGATCATCCTTCTTGGTGTCAACTCCTCTTTCCCAAATACGTGCCTCTGTTCAGAAGTGACGCATACTCATGAGCTTCTGCCTCTTATACACGCCTGTCTCTTTCACTCTGCAGTACCCAGTCAGATTGTGATCTGTATTTGGCATGTTATGATATAGGGAAGGTGAAACAAGCCACTGCAACTCAAGCACAAGTTACAAGGTTGTGAGTCAGATGTGTAGCATACGGAAATGTCCTGAAACTTCAGAGCTGAAACTTGAAGCTCCGTTCAGAGAGTTGCTCTGCCGCTTAGAGGCTTTGAGCTAGCTCTGTGTGGAGATGGGCACTGTCAGACTGCACCTGTGGACAGCTGTTCGTAGGAGGAAGGAAGGGTTATTTATCTGCAATGGGAGATTTTTCAGAAGCTTTCCATATATATTCACTCCTCCTTTCCGCTTCTGAAGAAGTTATTCCTCTAAACCTTGGGATTTCCTCCAAGAATATGGATATATTTCACCCCCGCTGGCTAATGCAGAAGGGGGTATTGTGGTTGCAGCTACTATTAAAGCATCTCTGACTTAAAAAGTTTTGTGTAACTGTATCCAAAAATGCCTAGTTCCTGATACGTAAACCTCCTTCGCCATTTATTGAATCTATCGAGAAGAGTAGAGTAGCATGTGGAGACCCTATTCTCTCATACAGTGATGAAATCTTGGTTTGACCTTACTGCTGAGTTTGCTGATTAATAAGTTTTGATCGTCACAGGATGTACAAATATACTTCAAACCGTTTCAAGACCCGTGCAGAGCAAGAGGTGAAGAAAGCAGAGCACATGGCAAGGATAGGTGAGTCTTCGGGGTATGCATGCATCCTGATTTTGCTGTAGCGAAGGAAAGGACTGAAAGAGGCTGCCTTGCTGGATATGACCTGAAATTGCTTGCTTCTGTGATCATTATGGTTGCTCAGGAGATTAGTTATTACAGCGACTACAGATGACCCAGAGTTACTTCCATGCAATGGAAGGAACGTACATTGTTCCCTAAGACCACTTCCTCTGGGGAATACATGTACAGAATAACCCTTGGAGTCACAGCTTTCTGCCCTTGCTCCATCTGAAGCCTGGCTAAGCTGCTGCCCTGTTACCCTGCAGTTCTGCTCTCACCTTTTGCATATCGTTAGCTTTTGGTTCTGTTCTCCTTCTGCTCCTTCCCTGTTGAGGCAGTTGTTCAAAAAATGTATTTTTATTCTGTCACTTGATGTAAGTGATTGATCTGGGTGTACAAGGGAGTCCTGGTTTGTTTCTTGTTTTTTTTCCCCCTTCAAGACATACCTTTTGTCCATCTGATCTTCCCTTCCAATTAAGTACGGTAGTCCTCAGGAGAAACCCAGTTTGACATTATTGGATATTCAGCATATAGAAATTACATAAGCATATAAATATAGCATATAACTTCATTAAATTTGCACAAATTTAACATACAAAGTGGTCTCCCTAATCCCTGATGGGGAAATGCCATAGTGAAGGAGGAATCTTGGAAGTTGTAAGACATGTTGACCTATATCTTCTGGTAGGTTTCATAAATCAACTTCATAAATCAATCAGAGGCATGTGTCCTCTGTCGCTGTGTAAGAGCTGCTCTAGGAACACGTGTGCGTGCAGGTCAGATATGTAAGTGACAGTGCCATGTTCAGCCTGTGTAGAGTCATTAAGGGCAGCGTGATTTTGACAGTGCCCAAAGCAAAGCAGCAAAATGAAATTGTGTAAATTGCTATGTTCCCTATTCCTCCTTTATGAAGTACAACCTAACAAGGTAGACTTGAAATTATGAAGTTTAAGCCGATTTTATCCTGTGCCTGAATCCTCATAGATGAATTTATTTTTTAGATTGAGTCTTTGTCATGGTTTAACCCCAGCCGACAACTAAGCCCCACACAGCCGCTCGCTCACTCCCCCCTGGTGGGATGGGGGAGAGAATCGGAAGGGTAAAAGTGAGGAAACTCGTGGGTTGAGATAAAGAGAGTTTAACAGGTAAAGCAAAAGCCGTGCGCACAAGCAAAGCAGAACAAGGAATTCATTCACTGCTTCCCATGGGCAGGCAGGTGTTCAGCCATCTCCAGGACAGCAGGGCTCCATCACGCCTAACGGTGACTTGGGAAGACAAACGCCATCACTCTGAACGTCCCCCCTTCCTCCTTCTTCCCCCAGTTTTATTGCTGAGCATGACGTCCTGTGGTGTGGAATATCCCTTGGGTCAGTTGGGGTCAGCTGTCCCGGCTGTGTCCCCCCCCAGCTTCTTGTGCACCCCCAGCCTGCTCGCTGGTGGGGTGGGGTGGGAAGCAGAAAAGGCCTTGACCCTGTGTAAGCACTGCTCAGCAATAATGAAAACATCCCTGTGTTACCAACACTGTTTCCAGCACAAATCCAAAACACAGCCCCATGCTAGCTGCTATGAAGAAAATTAACTCTATCCCAGCCAAAACCAACACAGTCTTATAGCCAAAGGAGGTGTTCAGCACACACTTGCATTGCATTCAAGAAGGTGCAAATAGCATGAGTTAGAGGCTTCTTTCTTGCAGCAGTCCATGAGGCCTTCATGATGTTTAAAAGGTGAGCTTTAGTGTCTTGACACTGAAGAATACTGCCATTCAGTGTCCCAATGCTAAGAACAGATACCATTGGCACGGAAACGTAAACTCATTTTCATCACCAAAGCTAGCCCGCTGCCTCTGGTGGTGAAGTGGGGGCTGAGCAGAGGGCTTTGAACATAGTGGTGAAAACTCACAGCAGACCTCAGACTGTTTTCTGCAAGATTTGATCACATGAAGCCTCCAGGACTAAAACATTCTTGTAGCGTTAATCTCAGCTTCAATGGCACAGATCTCGTTTCTTTGCCTCTAGGACAATGAATTTAATCTGTAACAACCAGGTTCTCTTGTTTTGCTGTTGATAGAAAAGATTAATTTCTTGTCATCTCCAGCATATGTTTTCTCTTGAGGATGCATACCGCTCAGGAGGGATCTTCACCAGGGAATGATTTGCAGTTTTCTCCTTCAAAACTAGGGACGAATTGTGAGAAATGGTGGGTCTCAGCTGAGCTAACCACAGTTCCAGTATACTGTGGCTGCCTGCCAGGGATGTTGGAATCCATCATACTGTAGAATTCTACTGAGGGATTGATGAGTCTCTGGAAGTAGCTTATGACCTTGTGGAACCAAAACTTATGATAACCAAAAAATAGCTATAGGGGGGAAGTCAAAAAAAAAAAAAAAAAAAAAAGAATGGGCGGCTGTGACTGTTGGTGACATGGCTTTGGTATATTCAAAAAGAGCCACGGCTCAGGAGTGAAGACATACAGATATTTAAGATGAGGAAAAGCCACTCTTCATTCCCTGGGAACTGATTTCCTGCCTCATGTGATAAGCTGTAGCATCCAGATCCCTAAGTGAGCGGATGGACCCAGGAAAAAAGTACCATTCCTGGGCAAGGTAGCTGTGAAAGACTGTCAGCTGCTTTCTGTGTATTTCTGAACCAAGACTGAATACTGCACCAAGGCATTTCGGTATTGCCATTGCCTAGTTTCAAGAAATCCTCTTAAAAAGTTGGAAAAGCAAACAAACAGAAAAGGTGAGGAGTTACGTGGGTGTCCAATACTGAAAGTCATTAACAGCTATGTTCTGCACTGGATATCAGTCTGGAGTATTTCAGTGTGTCCAGTTTCTTGCTTGGCAGTACCATGGGCATGCCATGCCTGTTGTCCCCTGGGAGGATGTGAATGCGGATTCTAGCTGCTGTATGCTTGTCGTCCCGCGTAGGGCATGCATTTTTTGCCCATTAGGGCCTCAACCCTCAGACCCGTAACTGAATCGTTCCCTGTCAGCCATGCCTTCTCAGTTGTCATTGCGTTAGTGGAGCAGGTTTGACCTTCATTCACAAATGAAGTCGTAACCAGGTCACTGCTGTGTTCTTCCCTCTAGACACAGCTGCATTTAGCCCACCAGCTTCTACCGTACAAACTTTGATTTAAACGGACCAAGTGTTTTAACCAGTCTCCAAACTCCTGTGTTTTCACGGTTAGCCAAGCTGTCTCTTGATGATGAAGTCGGTCGCACAGTGCAGTTCTGCTGTGACTTGCTTGGTAAGCTGCTGTGAACCTCAGAGTGTGCTTCTGTGGGACTTAGTGGAATAAAACTCAAATGTAACACTGCATAGAAAGGAAAGGTGGTTTTTATTGTAATGGTCTAAGTTGACTGTGCCCATTTGCATTCCTGTACTTGCACACACCAAAAAAGTGCATTTCCACAAGTAATGCTGACTGTGGCATGGGGGACGGTGGATACCAGTTATCAAACACTGGCTACAGCATCTGGATTCCTTCTGACTGACAACCGAGTGCTGCTTTTTGGAGAGGTGCTTGGTAATCTCTAGGACCCAATTGCTATCCTGTCATCTTCCTGCTTACCTCATCCTCCGTAAATCTTAGGCAAGATCACTCCTCCACTGTTGTGTTTCCTTGTTTTGGGTGTCTCATAGCTGCAGTTTGTCTCCCTGTTGGGAGCGCAGGGAGGGAGATGGCTCGTAGGGCATGCTGCAACTGCGCTGCTGCCCTCCTGCTACGGGGGTGCAGGCCTGCTGCTCACCTTCGTGTAAGCCACAGCATTCCTCAGCACATACTGGTTGTATTTCCAAATCGTGTCTGTGCCTGTCAGCACATGCCACTCTCTTAACCCGTGCTTTATCATTTCTTCTAGTCATCTTGCACGTAAACATTTCCATTCGTACTTTATTTATACCAGTCTATTTCTCTTAGAAATCTCTACAGTTCACGAAGGCTGAGGTGTCACTGCATCCTCTTTCAGAAATTTCCATGCTCAGAAGTGAGCATGGGGAGCATCGCGGCAAGGTCAGTGCTGCATCCACAGCACGTGCCCAAGTCAGGTGCCTGCAGGTGGCAGCTGCAGCTCCGACGTTCCCTGCCCAAGCAGGGCATTACTTGCCAGTCCATGTTTACCCCTGTGGACCCAGCCTGTGGGACGGAGGAAGATTACTCACTCAACTAGTTCTTCTACAGCTGTGAGCAGAACAGGCTTCTGACCTGAAAGGCAATGTGAGAGGGTTGTAGCCAATGCGCTTTCGGATGGAGAGCATGCAGATGCAAGGTACATGGTGCTAATTTACCAAAGCACCTTGTGTACCAATTTTAGGAAGGGATCTCCTCGCTGAAAATGAAATTTATTGAATGAATCTTAAGCAATACAAGGGTGATGTGTACCTATTGCCAGGCAGTCTTGGTAGTCTGGGAGAGAAGCGAAAAGGGGAGTTTCTTTTAAGTGGTAAACTTTGTACGTGCAAAGATCAGGTGTAGTGGTAGGTTTTTTGAACGCTGTGTCTTATCTCGTGTGTAGCACAGATTTGTCTTTTTCCAGGCAAAAATTAGCAATTATCAAAAATAAAAGTATTTCTGAGAGTAGTCCTTTCCCTTCATCTCTGCAAGAAAATTACCTCTTTGTAACCTTTTCAAGCTTGAACTCAGTCTTTGTTTTGTGAGAGCCTTTCTCTGCCTTCACGCTTCCAGGCAGAGCAGGCAGAGCCACTTGCATACTTACTCTTTCCAGTTCCTTGCTAACTTCCTCATGGATCCTTCCTTTAAACATGCTTTTGTAGAGTTTAGCCCTGCTATTATGCCAGTGTTGGCTGTGATCTCTGAGCAAGTTTAACATGGCATATCGGTGGTGCCCCCTTATATGTCAGATTTTATTTTGTACCTTTTTGTGTTATCTTTGTACCCTTGTACATGTCACTCCAGCAAAGGCTCTCTGGAAATTGGTCCCATCGGGTGAATGCCTTATGATATGCTGTTTGTACTGAATGGTTGACATCATCCTTTTCCCTGTGTGTTTCAGCGGAGGAGAAGGCTCGTGAGGCGGAGAGTAAAGCCCGTGCCCTTGAGCTGCGCCTAGGAGGGGATCTCACGCGGGAGTCCAGGGTGAGCCTTGTGCTTTGGCAGCACGTCATGTTTTAGGCACTGAGGGATGATTCAGAGCGCTGGCTTTGGAGCAGCGCTGGCTGGTCAGCACCCAGTGGTAGCACCCGGTGTGTAGGTTAAGCAGGTGGCAACTTCAGTTGGCGGTGAGTTGCCAGCAGCGTTCAGGCAGCTCTGTGGTCTCACCACCACTAGATGTGCTTCAACATCTACATGTGTTTCCAGCCCAAGTGGAAAGCATGCTGACGTTCCCCTGCCCACAACCTCCAATGTATCCTGAGTGGGAAGGCAACCCCCAGCCCCCAGGTGCTTTGTTTGATGTCAGCCTCTGCAGAAGAGGCCAGGGGAATGTGAGGTATTTGAACAGAAGTAAAATTGGGTGCTTTTTGGCTGTTCCCCCTCCCTGCCTGCACAGCTGGCTCCAAAGCATTTGGGCAGGGGCTTTTGGGGAGGAGCTGTTTGCTTCCTCCCAGTGGAGGCTCTTGGCGGGGGCAAGGCTGAGACCCAGCCTGCTGCTGGGTGGGAGGAGGGCTTGCGGGGACGCCAGGTGGGTCAGCAAGTGACACCAGCTTAAAATCACTGTACTTCCTATTGGCCTCTAATGGAAACAACAGTATTCCAGGTACCCTGGCTGTTTCCCTGTGCCTCCATTACCCTCTGGTTTCAGTTACCTTAGACGTTTAGTTACATTTAGATTTGTCTTCCAAGCAACTGTGTATAACTGTAAGCTTAAACAACCCAGCAGCAAGTGCTGCCTTAAATAAAGTAACGGTGTGCTGATTGTCACCCTCCACCATTCATGAATTCTTTACATTTAAAACATATCTGAGATCTTCCTGAAGGGGGAAAAAAATCGTAGAAGTGAGTTAATTTCATGAATTTCACAGCAGCAGTTTTACTGTGTGATGCCTGTTTGCAGGTGACGCTACGTCAAGTCCAAAACTCTGCAATAACCATGCGCCGGGAGGCTGATGTCAAGAAGAGGATCAAGGATGCAAAGCAGCGGTGAGTGCAAGGTGGTTAAAAGCTCTGATTTTCCCAGGCTGTTCACTCCACGTGCTCAGATGTCTCTCCTACTTGGCTTGTGTGGTGGAGGGAGCAGTTCAGCTCAAAGCTTAAATATCTGTGGGCATCCTGTATGCCCTGGCTGTTAAACCAGGGGGACTGAGTTTGCTGTTCTGGTTGCTTCTGCTATTCCCCTCTTACTTGCTGAAAGGCATCTTTGGATTTGGCTTGTTTTCTGTAGATGTTTACCTGGTTTTCACATCAGCTTTTTTCACTCTTTTGCTTTTTCATCTGCAGGTAAGATTCATGGAGGCAAACAAATGTTGGCAAGTTACAGTGACATGACTTTTAGAGTTGTAGAGATGTTTTCTAAAAACTTGCTGAGTTCTGTTATAGTCAGTGCTGTGAAATCCCAAAACATTGTTCTAACTTAGCTCTGGTTGCAATTAACTTTGCTATTGATGTACTCACAGGAATATTTCACTCTTTGTATACAGTTTTTTTGCAAATTTGTCATACGCATTTCACAAATGAAGTTGTAACCAGAAACAAATGCTCTTAAAACAAATGCTGAATCTGAGAAAGTTCGGGATTTGTATATACCAAGCCTCCATTCCCACCTAGTTGTTTTGCATGATAGTTTACATGGCTGCTTAGCTCAGAACTATCCCAGACTTGTTGCCAGAGATAGATCTAATGCATCTTAAGATGCTAAAAATAAATAAATAAATACAGCTTTAATTTAAAAGTGCTAGAGCTGTGATCTGAAGAATGCAGAAACTCTTGGGAGAAACTGTTTTCTTCAGCTTCTGTGTACTTTTCCATGTACAGCTTGTCTTCTAATTCTTGGGTTTGATGACATTAGTGCACGAAGTAAAATTTTGTGAATGGTCCTCTGGCCTTCCTGCCAATGAGCAAAATACTTTTTCCTTTTAAAAAGCTGAACAACAAACGAAGAACTTGGACAATACAGGTTTGTTTGAAAATAGCTTCTCTATGCCTTTTACTGACTATTTGGAAATGAGAGATTCCAAGTTTTCTTCAGCAGTTCTTTCTGTTTAAATCTAAGAGGGTTTGTAGGCCACAAAATGTAAACCATCTGGTTTGGAAGAATACCCCAATTGTAGATACATCGAAAGGTTATCTCTAGTCAGGTTTCAAATATGTGATGATGAGGAAAATAGATGTATGTGACAGCTAACCAACAGCAGAGGGAAAGGCCTTTCGCCTGGATTTCTGTACAGACTCGGCCATGTGTGCTCCCGAGTGAGAGCTGCTGGGTGCTCAGCCAGCTCTGGGCAGGCGTATGACTTTCCCTGTGTCCCTGCATTTGTCAGTGGTGATCAGAAACAGTTCAGAGGGTCAGGCTTTTCCATAATCTTGTACTTTATCCATAAAACAGAAGAAATCCCTGAAAAATGTGTATAGTAGGAAAGCTTCTGTACGAAAAAATTTCTGTAGCCTCTCAGAAAACTCTTGAGTTACAGAGAATGTCCTAGGACAGTTTTCTGCTGTGTCTCTGGTGCTGGGTGCATCAGTGAAAGAAATGCTTTCTGGTTTCCAAAGCCTGTGTAAAGTCAGGTTATAAATCCAGCAGATAGGACAGATATTAAAGTCCTAGTAATAAAATCCTGGGCTTTTGGCCCACCAGTTAATTTTCCATGCTTTGGATGATAATTTGACTTCTGGTCCTCTCTGATAAAAATGAGGAGATGCCCTTCCTATTTTGTAGGTGAGTGCGTGTTGTTACTTGAAATGTAAGGCTGCACGTTCTTTTCCAGAAGTTAGAAAAAGAAAATTAATCCCTGAGATGGGTGTTTTGCCACACATACTCATGCTCTGAAATTGCTGTTGTCCACCTGCATGAACTGAGACCAAAAGAGTAACATTTTAGCCCAGCTTCTATGTTGACAGTGTTCAAAACACCTCTTGGCAAAGGTTTAGGTTTAAAATTACTGAAAGCTGCTATTCCAGGTGTTTTCCTAGTCACTTATTTTAGAGTCATCTGTTTTAAAGGAAGGTGTGTTACAGGGTACCTATACATCTGTGTGGGGAAGAGGATGGTTTTAAACAGAAAATGAACATGAAAAGAATCTATTTCAGGGATTTATTTTGAGATGGTTGACTGTTAAGACAGGCTTACATCTCATATCTGAAGATTATTGTTGTGCAGTGCTCATGCATGCACAGCTCAGGTTCTTTTAATATCTGATATTAGCAGACAGTCAACAGATCACTTTAAAGAATTCCACTATCTTCAACTAATCACTTAAGGAGAAGTCAAATGCCTAATTGGGATAAAGCACATAAGCGCTAAGAATTTGATGTGGGGGGAAAAATAAGGGAGACCAAAAATGAGAGGGGTGGGTAGGACAGTGGCATAGACTATGCCTTGCAATAGTTAAAAGTTTGGACTTCACGTTTGATGATACCTTCAGCCTGAAACTGAGGATCCTCGTTACGAAAAATCCTCAGCATGGATTTCATGGAAGCTGTGGAACCTACTTAATTTAGTCTGTTAAAGAGCAGTAGTTCTGTTTGTGAGACACGGGGATTTTGTTTGATTTATAACACAAAGAGATCTAAATTTTTTGAGGCTTTCTGCATCGCGGGAGATACAATTCCTGCTAATCAAAGATTCAGACTCAGAAATCCGTATGTGCTCACAAACATACTTGAGGCCAACTTTTCTTGAAGTCATCTGCTGCATAGATAAAGTAGAAATCATGCAAATTGCTATCCTGTCATTTCCAGAAAAAAAAGCTCTGCTTGGGCTGTGTGTTGTATCTTCCAGCTTTCAAACTTAAAGTAATAGCATTGTAAAACTTGTAATTACGAGAACTTTCCCAGAATCTGAATATCAGGACTGTAGTTTTGTATCAAAATCTTAATTCCCATGCTTTATCTAGCATAGAGGTCTACATCTGGAAAATACAAACCAAAATAGCATTGGAGAGGACCAGTCTGTACCTAACAGTACTTTCATAAAACTAGTTAACTGTAATTTTTTTGAACAAGCAGATCTGAAATAAAAACCAGAATCCATTCCTGAAGGAGAAAACATATCCAAATGAATAATTAAATTTTCTGAACAGATACTGTCCAGCCTAAATTGGTGTCTGTATTGCAAAGTTTTTCTATTTTGTTCATGTTTAGTTGTAATGCGCATTCAACAAATGCTTTGTGCTTTTTAGAAATAGCAGACTACAGGACGGGTGTTAGCAAACCCGTAATGCTCAAAGGTGCTGGATTTCCATACCTTCTGTCTGATGACAGCAAATAATTAGTTTTACTTTCAACATCTCTGAGGCTCTGTTTCATTCTCTTACAGGGCGCTGAAGGAACCCAAAGAACTGAATTTTATCTTTGGTGTGAATATTGAGCAGCGCGAATTGGATGGCATGTTCATTTATAACTGCAGTCGACTGATAAAGATGTATGAGAAGGTGGGCCCGCAGCTGGAGGGTGGCATGTGAGTTCCTGGAGATTTTTCAGCGATCTTTTTTGCTTAAGCCTGGCATGTTCCTACATATAACTTAGGCTGTGTAATAACCTTGTACTGCATTAATCATTCTTCACAAGCATGAGGCTTACTCATTTTGTCAGCCTTTAGTTTGGATTCTGACAAATAAATTGTATTTAATATTGCCCGATATTTCCCTGGTTTCTTGATAGAGAATTCTCTGCACAGATTTTGGTCATACCTGCAGCAGTATGAGGCTTTTGTGTTCAATGCTGGCATTTGGGGCTGATGAATACAGGTAGCAATACTGCCTCATTCTAGGGACAGGGAGAATAGGTCTTGAAAGCAAATACAAATATTTGAGCCCACCTTATTTTTTGCATGCCGACTTGAGTCTGATTTAGAAAGCTGATAAATTAAAACCAGTACTGCTGCAGGAATGTGTGGTTGAGTGAGTGTGATAACCTATCTTCAATATTGTTTCTCTGAACAGTGACCTGGTAGCTTAATGACGTTTGTGACTGTGTGTCCCTCTTCCAGGGCGTGTGGTGGAGTGGTAGGCGTCGTGGATGTGCCCTATTTGGTTCTGGAGCCAACCCATAATAAACAAGACTTCGCTGATGCCAAAGAGTATCGACACTTGCTGAAGGCCATGGGAGAGCATTTGGCTCAATATTGGAAGGACGTTGCTATAGGTAATGAAGCTTCACAATTACCAGGGGCTGGAAGGCGAAACTTTGGTGGCTGGAAGGCAGCTAAGGGGGAGGGCAGCCAAGAGTGCAGGTGGTGATTTTTGTGGTAATGGCTCCATACTGAGCAGGGGCTTGTTTGTTTTCCAGCCCAGAGAGGTATCATCAAGTTCTGGGATGAATTTGGCTATTTGTCAGCAAACTGGAACCAGCCTCCATCTAGTGAACTGCGCTACAAACGCCGGAGAGCCATGGAGATCCCTACCACGATTCAGTGCGGTACGTCCGACCAGGCTGCGATTAGGAGACTGGTCCTCCCTGGGGAAGCGGGGAGGGACTCCTGGCTGCAGTTGGGAAGTAGCTAAATGGGTAGGAGATTTGAAATGAGCTTCGCTATCGTTATCCCGTTCTAGGGCTTGTCTCCTTCTGTGAGTTGCTTTGTCTGCACTTGACGGTACACTTAGACATCTTGGTGTAAGGTTCCTTTCCTGCACAGTTTACTAACCGTGACGTTCTTCAGGTGTCCTTACAGAATGGGGCAGGTGTGACCAGTAGCAGTGTTGAGAATGGGCTTAGAAATGTCATATGAACTGGAGCTGGCCAAAGCCACCCATCCCAACACTAGAATAAGATCTGGAACTTCCCCGTAGGCAATGGAAAGTGGCCAAATAATTTGTATTCTGATGCACTGGCCTGCTAATCGGTACTAGGTGTGAGCACAGAAGGGAACCATTTACAGTCAACTTTCAAATTTAATGCAAGTTCTCTTCTGTGCACCTCTAAACAGCTCTGGCTCCCCCCTTATTGGGGTAAGGGAGATCTCAACACAACCACTTTGTCTCTTAATAGAGGGACACCAAACTCCCTTGACCTCATTTTCCCCACAGGACTTGGGGATGAGGATGTAGCGAGGAATGTGAGGCCAGTCTTGTGGAATTATTTTGTTAGGCTCCCCTGCCTTGATGGTTTTCTCAGTCCTTTCCAAGTTCTTCCCAAAGAGGAGGGGCTTTCCTGTCATTCTTCTTGTCCTCTGCTGTTGACATGCTTCCAGAGCCTGATTTAAGAACATTTGCATTTTCTTGGCAAAACTTGATTTTTTTTTTTAAGCTGTTGATTTCCTGGTAGGCCAGCAATGCTCTGGAAGCCAACTCTGTCTTCCTGGTTCATCTAAAATGTATTCGATTATTATAAATTATTTTTTTTAGTGGATAAATCTCTGACTTGTTTTGTATTGATATCAGTAAGAGACAGCCTAACTTCTGAAATGAGCAGTGATTTCAACACTGGCTGTTCAGTTTGGTTTGTACGTGCTGTCATTGCAGTAGTGAGTGTGAGGTCCTCTAGTATTGGCTGATGGCAGGCTTCATCAGATTCTTGTTGTGGATGCCTTGTACAAGATTTGAGGTCTTCCTCCAAGCATTTTGTGAGCATGAAGCAAGAACTGACTCAGTATATCCTGTAGCTGTCTCACTTTTTTTTTTTTGGCCACTAGTCTTATTGTTGTCGGATATACTTTGGAAATTGGTGTGGTCCTTGGGCGTTAAATGGGCTTGAGAAGTGCTATGGAAAAAAAAAGATTTTGTGGCTCAGGCTGTATATTTCTGACTCACTGTGTTTGTCTAACAGATGTATGTCTGAAATGGCGGACTCTCCCATTCCAGCTGAGTTCAGTGGAGAAGAATTACCCTGATAGCTGGGTATGCTCTATGAACCCTGATCCT
This sequence comes from Pygoscelis adeliae, assembly GCF_000699105.1. Taxonomy (NCBI): domain Eukaryota; kingdom Metazoa; phylum Chordata; class Aves; order Sphenisciformes; family Spheniscidae; genus Pygoscelis; species Pygoscelis adeliae. The sequence goes on along the minus strand of NW_008823959.1, from coordinate 31,167 downwards.
GAACAAGACAGGTGAGAATCAGTTAATATAAAGACTTTTCTGTAGCGTGCCTTATCTGCACAGGTATTTTTTTTCTGGTCATCTGTTCTTTGAGAACAATTGGAGGGATAGGCAGTAATTCTATACCTTTAAGCTGTGCTCACAGTCTGTGAAAACGTAGTGATGATGTATGTATTTGGAGCTGAGACGTTGGTGGGCATTTGTGCAATATACAAATTGCAGAGTGCACCCTCAGCAAGTTTGTAGATGATACCAAACTGGGAGGAGTGGCTGATATTCCAGAGGGTCATGCATCCATCCAGAGGGACCTGGACAGGCTGGAGAAATGGGCCAACAGGAACCTCATGAGGTTCAACCAGGAGAAGTGCAGAGTCCTGCCCCTGGGGAAGAACAACCCCAGGCACCAGTATATGCTGTTCAGCCTGGAGCAGAGAAGGCTCAAGGGGGTCTCATCAATGTATATAAATACCTGAAGGCAGGCTGCAAAGAGGATGGAGCCTGGCTCTTCCCAGTGGTGCCCGGTGGCAGGACCAGAGACCCTGGGCACAAACCACAACACAGGAGGTTCTCTCTGCACATCAGGAAACACTTCTTCCTTGTGAGGGTGACCGAGCCCTGGCACAGGTTGCCCAGGGAGGTTGTGCAGTCTCCATTCTTGGAGATATTCCAGGACGTGGTCCTGGGCAACCAGTTCCAACTGGCCCTGCCTGAGGCAGGGGTTTGGACCGGATGACCTCCAGAGGCCCCTCCAACCTCAACCAGTGATTTGGTGAAATTAAGTTCCTTTATGGTTTTTCTGCACTGCCACTGGAAACGTGATTGTAGCCTTAGTTTATGCATGCTAATTTTAACGTAGGTAGCATAGAGAGCAATTGAAGAATAGTCATAAGCGCAGGCTGGGAGCGATATATGTACAGTGGGGTCTTTGCAATTGTCTTTATTGTTACTATAACTCCAACCCATTAGACACGCAAACTGCAGTAACACCTCTGAGTTGCAGTGATCCCAAGAATGACATTTTGCATACTTGAGGGAGCAACACATCGATTCATTTACCAGTGGTGTGTTTCACAGTTACAAAATTTAGGTAGAATCTAGACATTTATTTGAATGAGGAAAATGATTGCTCTAGGCTGCTGCTTCTCTGTGGAGAGAGACACTGCTAGAAGCTGATTCTTGTCTTTGTTGTATAGACCGCCTCAGGAAGGGTCCCCCGGCGCGATCCTCCGCTTCGGAGCCCTTCGCCTCGGTGGCTTCGCTGAAATGGCATATATATATAACGAGGGAAGCTGCTCAGCTGTAATTCAGTTGCCTTGGCTCAGCGCTTAAAGACAAAGGGAATGAATCCAGGTGGTAACTTTCAATTGGAATAAAAATCTTAACATCTGTGGCTCAAAAGGCTACAAAGAAGTGTTGATGTTGATATTTGGAAAGTATTGATTTTCTGGATTCTTCCTTTTGGCACCTGTTATTGGAAGAATACCGATGCTAACTTCCCTGTTGCTCCATGTATTTGTGCTCTGGTGCAGAGCTACGAAGAGTGTGGTTGTGCTGAGGATGTCCTCCGACTAAACTGCTGGGGCAGGGCCGAATCTGCAAGCCCAAGAAGAGGCTGCTACACCTCCAGCCGCCCCAGTGGAAGCAGTAGCGAGGCTGGGAATGTGTTGCTGGTAGACACACACACAAACACAGATAGACCACGCATGTATGCACATCCAGCCACGCAGATCAACACAGGTGGACACGCGCAGCACTCACGCAAACCGCACCAGCAGCCTCATCCTTTTCCCTCTCGGCTGATCAGGATGAAGGACCACTAGTGGAAATACTCATGTCCGTATCTGGCCCCTGGATCCTGCCCCTCTGGTAACTTGCACTGGGATAGATGAGCCCCGAGGCCTGCAGCCCCAGGGGGTGAGGGGTACAGACCTCCTCACGTGGACACAGATAACACATACATACTACAGATCTCCCAGTGTCTCACCTTGGGCATGCTTTCCATCCCATAGCAGATCTGGATTCTTGCTCTTCCCAGGTGTCTCCTGCCTAGAGGCACCCACAGCTCTGCCTACACCCCCATACCTGTCTCCAGCAGTCAGGCAGGACTCCCCGGTCCCTCCAGTAGTCAGCTCCTGCGGGCTCGCCCTTAGACACCCCCTCCCCTTGCTCCCAGGCTATCTCCTCACTGGCTGATCTGGCCCGACATTTGCTGTGACTCACACGTTCATGTGCATGCCTGCAATCACTGCAGCTGGTGGCACCCAGGCACACAGGCCCCTGTGACCAGTGGTCCCACTCCAGCTGCTGGCACTCAGACCCCCATACACACATGCACACACAGAATAGAGCCCCTTGCCCAGGAAAGTAGTAGAAATGGAGTTTAGTACAAAGACAAGTGTACTGACCAGCCAACTGTTTATGTACAGCTGGCCCTTTTTAGCCTTTTATTTCTCTGTTTTCCTATGTTTGTTCCTCCCCAAATCATCTCAATCCCTTCCTTTACCTGCTTTCGGTTCCTCCCATCGGTTCAAAAGATGCTTCGGAGAGCTGCTCCCATTGACTAGACACTGGGGCTGAGGCTGCCCTGGGACAGCCCTGGCAGGAGCCCAAACAGGGTATTTGTTCCTCTAAGTACCTAATTTGCATTCCCTGAGCTGCCTTTGGGCCTCTGGGCTTGTGGGTATGGGCCTTGGATGGGCTGGTGGCTCCTGGGATGGCCTAGGAGTATCCAGGGAAGGGTGTTACTCAGGTTCCCCCACCTGCTGTTGTCTTTGTGTTCTTTTGTGTCTGTGCAGACGAGCTTTTTTTATCATGTAACCTAACGGGAACTTGATTTGCTAATGAAAGAATTTAAAATTTGTATTTGCAATACCTTGAAAATTTGGAGGTGTTTGGCTGCATTTCATGTGAGAACATGTTGGAATGTTGGTTGGAGCGAGTTAAGAGGGCCTCTGCAGTGTGCACATGCACGGTGTTGTCCTACATCCCCCTTGCAGGGCAGTGGGAAAGGGCAGGTGAGGTGCTTTGGACAGGTGATCCAAACTTCTGGTCATTTCATCTTCTTCAAAAGGGATCTCAGGAGTCTTACTCTGGGAGGATAAATAACTCTAGAATATTTTTGGATTGAGTAGGCTCACATGCACTTTCCAACAGTGAGTGCAGCTATGTCCTTTTACACGAGGCAGAAGGTTTTCTACAGAAGTTGCACTAGGACTCCTCTGGCTTGGTTGGTGCCAGTAGAAAGCAGGGCTTCCTTGCAGTCACTGCACTTCTGAACTTCCCTTCCAAGTGCTCTACTGCCTGATGTTCCTTGCTGTGTCCTTGTGCCGTGGGTTTGGACACCTTCACCTCTGTGTCTTGACCATGTGCCCCAGCTGTTCCATTCCAGGTATTTGTACTGTCTGAGGGAGGACTGAGGATTTGGGAAGCATTGCTGTTGCCACCATGGGTGGGGGGCCTCAAGCTTGTGCGCCATGAGGGTCTGTGCAGAATCTCATCCAGCCAAGTTGAAGATGAGGCACTGTCAGAGCTGATGGTTCGGACGCTCTCCTGGCATCAGAAGACCACGTGGTGGTTTTGGCTGCCTCAGAATTGTCTGCCTGCATTGTGTTTGCTGTTGGCACTGAGCTGTTCTCCACCCTTCTGATTTGTCCACCTACACCTCAGTTTCTGCTGGTGGCACATTGTCCCGGATCATAGGAGCTGAATGCCCTTCTCCATCTCTGCATGTAAAGCAGTCATACCTTCCGATGCCACAGTCTGTGTTGGGACCAGCCCTAAGTGGCGCCATCGCTCACTTTGTCACAGAGAAGGCAGCGTGTCTGTGTCACACTTCCATGTCAGGCTCGCTCTCCTCCCTTTTCCTACCTAAATTCCAGTTGGGTCCTAAATGGCGTTTGGACTCGTGGCTGAAACATCAACTGAGATGACTCTCTGGCTCAAAGCTCCTTGAGCATCACCAAAGTCTTGGTGCGGAGTTGCAGACTATTCTGACTACAAAGATAATTCTTTTTTTCTGACTTGCTGCCTCTAGTGATGCAATCTGTGATTTTGAATGTCATGAGTAGTCTCAATTTTTTCCTGTCGGCAGAACTAATGGGCACTTTCATACTTTCTTGTGCTGTAAGATACAGCTTAACAATGTTTTCAGCCTCAATTCATGCAACGGCATAGGAGATGGCATTTCTCTGCTGGGAAACTTGTGTATGGTGCCACTTGTTCAGCTTTGTCTTTGGGAATTGCAGCTTTGGTGTCAGGCAGTCATTTTGCAGTGATGACAGATACTTTCTTAGCCGAGGAAGTAATCGCTCTATGAAAAACTCCTCTGCGGTGCTTCACCTGAGAAGAGGCTGGTGGAGAAACTGCTGCTTGTGCTCCTTTCCACTGACAAAGCTGATCACAGTATGTATCTCGCAGACTAGGGGATATCCCATCAGTTGGCAGGTTCAGGATCAGAGATCTTGATAAAATCATCTCTAATCAGCCTCTTGGAGCTCTGTGTGATCCACGACGAGAGCGGGGTCCTCCCTTTATCTGTAAGATTCACGCTTGCGGGAAGTTTTTAAAGGCTTGGCTCCAAGGCAGTGTAGGAGTCAGCTGGATCTCTTGCATTGTGCAAGAGTTGTCTTGGTACTGTTGCTTTCCTATCTCACATCATGCCTGCATGACTGCCCTGAAGGGGTTAATCCTAGTGCGTCCGTCCATGACTGAGCTCTGTGACAGGAGATGAGCCTGGGAACCCTTCAGTCCCCTCTTCTTCCTCTGGCACTGCTCCTGATGGCCACCTGCTCAGCCAGAAGTTTGAAGGTGATGCCAGTCCGCTCTCATGTATTTCCTACCTGCGTTTTCCTCTTCTCTTAAGGACTCTTCCAGGATTCTGCATCTCAGAGGGCCTGAGGGAGTAGGATACTCGCCACTGTTTTGTAGGCCATAAGTGGAACAGGATGGGGAAAGGCAAATAGTTAAGGGATATTGCAAAGGAAAACTTTGTGGCCTTGGGCGGCAAGGCAAAGTGCGTCTTCTGTTGGAAGGCTTGTGTAAACGACGTCTTAATCACAGGTTGCTGGTAATAAGCTTTACTTTCTAAATGGAAAGGAAGTCTGTAAAAAGAGGAATTGATATGAAGACATAAGTTGATAGGAAGGAAAATTGCTGTAAAAGTCCAGAGTACAGAAACATTATAGAAAAACAGTCACAGCTGTTCCTAAGCTTTGTTTAGCTCCTGGGCTCTGAATTGGTAATTCCCAGCGTAAATGGCTTGTTTTTTAACAACTATGCTTTTGATCCTTAAATCGTATATTTGTTTCCCAAGAAGACCACCACTGTGTTTGAGATTGTGGCTACTGTGGAAAGGAAAGTGGTTTTACTGCTGCATTTGGGATGGGATGTGGGGACAGTGCTGTGTGTGAGACAGTGCAGGTTCTGCTGTTGTTGCTGAGGATGTCTTGCATTCCCTTTGTGTTAGATGTGAAGCTGCAGAGCAGAAGCAGAAGGTACCACTGGGAACTCTGAAGAAAGACTCGAAATCACAGGAGGAAAAGCAGAAACAACTGACAGAGAAAATCCGCCAGCAGCAGGAAAAGCTGGAAGCTCTGCAGGTGAATCTGGAGGTCTCCAGCTAAGCACAGCAGGTTTGAGGGACCTCCTAGTGCAAATGGCTGATGCTGAGTCCTGTCTGTCTCAGCCTCTAATGCCACCTGTGCTCCTTCATGGGGTAGGAGTTGTTTTAATAACAGAAAACAAGCATCTCAGCTTGCATTTCATTTTCTGCTAGGAAAATGGGAGTGACTGCTTGTGTTTGGATAAAGTGATGTCTTTTGAAGGACACAGAACACACCTTCTTACAATTGTTGATTTTAAACTGGAAAACTGTTTGCTGGGCTGGGTTCAGGCAGGCCCTGACAGCTTTTAAAGATGGCCTTTCTGATTTTAAATTTTTTTTTTAATAGAAAACCACTCCAATTCGATCTCAAGCTGACTTAAAGAAACTGCCTCTGGAAGTGACCACGCGGCCTGCAGGGGAGGTAAATGGGATACCACTGTAGGCTTTGTACTCTTCTGTGCTATCCTTAGCTGCTCTGAAAAGCAGTGCCCAACTCTTCCGTCCTTTCTGTACCCTCATTTGTTTCAGAACACCCAGTCACAGACACGACCTCAGCGCCCGCGATCTCCTCCTTTACCTGATGTAATCAAGAACGCTCCCAGCAGACCACCACCGCCTACACCTCTTCCCAAGTCCAGCAGTCAGCTGAAAAAGAGCTCTTCAGCTTGGCCAAATATCAGCACTCCCAAACTGGCAAGCATGCTCTCCAAGGAGGAGGCCAGCACTTCCAGGACACACCAGCACAGTGTGACAGCTGGAAAGTCTAACAGCGCTTTAAAAACTCTTGCCAAACCAGGTACAACAACGAAACCACCCTCTGCTGTCCTGCAGAACCCCAAAGGCTCACGTGAGACACCTAGTCCAAAAGCTGCCAAGGTGCCAGCACTAAAGAAATCTGCCACTGTCAAATGCCCACAGGTGAGACTCGATGGGATGAAAACTGTCAGCTCCTTACCTATGATTCTGCATAGCCTGTCTTGCTCTGTCGTGTGGGGTTTGCACTGTAGTCCCTGCGCAGGGCAAGATAACTTTTACTTTACTCTTGGGCTAGGGTGCCATTCTACACCCCTCGTGAAGACTCGTTTCATCTCTTTCCTGTTAGACCAGACTGTTTCCCCAGAAAAAAAAGAATGTGGAGTGGCGGGGTGAGCGTTCGCATGATCACATAGCACCTGCTGAAACCTTCTGGAAAAGCTAATTAACTACCAAATTAAATACTGGATGCTGAGCACTTTTTTTTTTTTAAACTTGGCTGAAAGAAGGTTTTGGTTGGTAGCATGCTGGAATTGTAGCTAGAGCTTGTTTGCTTCCTACAGGCCTCCACCACTCGGAAGAGGACCTTGAACACCATGGAGGATGGGTCTGAGGAGGAGGGGGAGCACAGGAAGGAGAAGACAAAACGGGGCAAATTTGTGGCAGTGAAAGAAGAGAAGAAGGATTCCAGTGAGGTGGTGGTAGAGGTGAGAGTGCACTGGTTTCCCTAGCAGAAGGTATTTGTCAAGTGTTTATAATCTTGTTGGGAGGCAGCTAATCTGAGCTCTCTCTGCTCACAGCTCACAGACAGTGCTGGGGAAGAAGAGCTGGCAGAACTGAAGAAAGCTCAGAAAGGTGAGAAATGAACCCTTGAATGGCCTCTGGTATCTAACACAGTGGAAAAGAACTGTTGCAGAACTAGACTCACTGGTTAAACATGTGATTTCATTAATGAGCTTTTTAAAATAAGAATTAGAGTAAATTTGGGTCCCAAACCCTGACATGACTCTAAACTCACATGAAATGTTTTGGCCAGGAACTCCTTGATTAGACAAGAGGCAATTGTGCATGGGAAGATCTGTAATCTGAAGGCTGCGTCACGTTAACGGGTGTGATGCTTGTCTGCGTGGTGTAGACCGATGTCATGCTCACCCTTCCTAACTGAATGGATCGTGGAGCTACGTTAGCTGGGAAATGCTGAGGACTGTATCTAGACCTGCTGCGCTGCTGTGAGAGAAGGGGGGCCAAGAGCCCCCCAGGAAAGATGATAGCCAGGATGGTATTGCACCTACTGCCAGAGCCTAGTGGCCAACACGAGCCTGGAAAGCCCATGTCAAACAGCCCGGAGTACAGGAGAAACCTTCTGTCTGAAAATGCCATATAATTTCCTTGCATCTTAATGTTTCTATGTAGGAGTTGAACTGTGTGACAGTAGTGTTTTTATGGTTTACGTACCATCTGAAGGAATTGTCACAGGTTTAGGTTTGCTCCCCGCTGAGGGTGGCTGTCTTCGCTAGAGCTCATGCAGAATGGGCTCTCCAGCATCTGAATGTTTGCAAACATCTTTGCTGTTGTTCTCCTTGCAGATAAAGGGCTGCATGTGGAAGTGCGTGTGAACAAGGAGTGGTTCACAGGCCGTGTCACAGCTGTGGAAATGGGCAAGCATGCAGTACGCTGGAAGGTGAAGTTTGATTATGTTCCTACAGACACCACACCAAGGGATCGCTGGTAACTACCTCTAGCTACCTGATTTTGGAGGCTTGTTTTGCTTTCAGGAGGAAGACCCCATTTTACTTCCATAGATGCTGAAGACAAATATGCTGCTGTCATGTCAGGAAGTGTGTGTGTGTGCTCAGGACTGTCCAGCTGCTTCATAAGGAATGAGCGTGACAGACTCCATATAGTCTGCCCATCGCTTTGATGTGATGTTCCTGTGGAGGCAGCTGTTGTGTGATCTAGAGGTCTCAGAGTGACAGCTGGGTACAGGTTCTCTGTGAACAGTGTTTCAGGTATGGTCAATGTAGAAAAAGATATCTGACTTTCCGTTAATATTTTTTTTTTCAGGGTAGAGAAGGGGAGTGAGGATGTGAGGTTGATGAAGCCTCCCTCTCCTGAATATCAGGCTCCAGATACGCAGCAGGAAGAGGAGGTTGTTGTGGCTGAACCTTCTACCTCAGATTGTGTCAGAATTGAGCCAGACACCACTGGTCCCAGCAGCAGCCAAAAAACAGTCGATTTACTAGTCCAGATCCTTCGGTGGGTTCACTGCTGTTCTTGTGAGCTGCTGCAGTCTGACTGCTTTAGTCTTTTAAACTCCCAGTTCTGGCTTTGTGTTTTTCTTTCCTGCATAGAAATTGTTTGCGGTACTTCTTACCTCCGAATTTTCCTATCTCCAAGAAGGAGCTGAGTTCCATGAGCTCGGAAGGGTTGTTGGCGTTTCCCTTGGTGAGTTCAGTATTTCTAGAAAAGTAAGTTTGGGGATTTTCCCCCACGCACATTCCATTCTTATGGCAAGTGTGCATCCTGTTGATGCAATATCGTACTCTTCAAAAAGTTATTTGGATCCTTAGCAGACTAACATAGCTGAGAAAAAGAATGAGAGCCTCTGAAATATGCCTTAGGTCTTTTGACAGTTGTTGTCTGACCATTTTTTTAATTACCATACATCTGTGTGGGAGAGCTGTTGGCTGCTACTATCCTAACTTCTTGTCCATTGCTGTTAAGCTTTTAAAAAAGAGAGTCCAGGTTAGAGGTTTGTAGAAACAGGATGTAGGCATACCTGTTCATTTTGCCCCCAGCCTTATAAATCTAACTTATGCAGAGGCAATCTTAAAAACGGGAGAGAACAAAGAAGCCAACCCCCCTCACACCTCTCCAGGTGAGCAGGCTGACTGCCTGTGAGTCAGCTGTACATCTTAAGGCTTTTGGTGTGGCCTCTGTTTATTTGAGCAAGGAATAGATGGGGCTGAGGCTGCACCGGTATCTGCATGCTGGTATTGGAAGGTCCAATGCAGGCTGAAATGCGGAGAAATGGTACTGGCTTCTCTGACTCTTCTCTTCTCTGACATACTGCAAAGGGAGGCCTTTTCAGGAGGCATCTGTAGGTGACAAAAGCCACTTCTTATTTGGTAGTCTTCGAAGTGTCCTACTCCCTCACTCACGATATATATATTGGCAGTCTCTCGTCTCTTCCTCTTTTCTCTCTGTTAATTCAGGTGTCTGCTTGAGTTACTGGTCCTGCTGCTTCCGCAGGACATATTGGTCTTGTCTGGAGTTTTCTGCAAGTGTAGATGTTCCTACCTTGCAGTAATGAGCTGTGCTGTCTGTGTGGCCTATACTAAGGAAACTTACTGTGTACAGAGGCTGTCAGATCTTTCTACAGCGTAACTGTGGTTTTAGGCTTTTTAAAACATGCTGCATCCTTAATCTGAATTTGGGCAGCTTTTGTTGCAGTTCTGGTCTTTGAGGAATGTGAAAACCTGTGTGGTTTTTGTGCTGCCTGTGGAAATGTAAATGTGAGCATGGTAACGACTGTGGGCAGGGCGTGCAGGGGTGTTAGGCTGGTGGTGTTCGGTCACGGGGTGCTAGTATTTGGACTCTTCTACAAGCTGCGAGTGCTGGAGTTTTCTTGACACTCGGTGCTTCTTCTTAACGTGTCACCTGTTGTGTTTTGTCTTCTACAGAAAGAATATTTCAAACAGTATGAGGTAGGTCTGCAGAACCTGTGCAATTCATATCAGACACGTGCCGACGCCCGGGCCAAAGCCTGTGAAGAAAACCTCCGTAACTCAGAGAGAAAGCTGAAGGAAACGGAGGAGAAACTGCAGAAGCTGAGGACTAACATCGTGGCCCTTCTGCAGAAAGTTCAGGAGGTGGGTAAGGAAGGGGTGCGAAACGAGAGCTGCCCCACAAGTAGCAACCTTCCCCAGACCCAGGCCGCTCCAGGCACTTGAGATGTTTTAGTCCAGCATTTAACTGGGCTTCAGCTCTTTCTCAATTGACTGCAACTTGGGCTTAGACCATCAGAAGCAGCTGAGTGAGCAGCTGCTGTTGCTGCCCACCTTTTGGGATCCAGGCCTTGGGGGTCCTGATGAGTATTAATTTTTGCAGATGGATTTTTCATGGCATGTACATAGTGCACAGCTTCTGTTTGTTTTCTGCTTTCTGCTATGAAACATGGGGCTGCAGGAGAATTTCCCTGGGCATAGGCAGTGTTCTGCAAGGAATTTCTGCCCCATTCTTGGCCAGAAAGGTGGTGCTAGATTCTGAACCCCATGTATAGAAATGCAAACCTTTAAACAAATAATACTCAATATAAAATTTTTTTATGTTGAAATCTATTTATTAATTATACTACTAAATATTAAATTAAAATTGCAAATATATATTTAAATAAAAGCTTTAAATAAATAAACTTTAAATAAAAAGCTACTTTAAATAAAATTAAGACCACCCAATGGAAAAGCTACTGAAAGCAGGTGGAAGCAGTTGCTCTCTATTAGGAAAATGTGTGTTAAAGCTGAAAAAAAAAAATACTATCTTGACCCTGATCAGCACAGTAAATCTATTGCTTGAGCACATTGTTTGAGCATCAAGTGCTAACTGGTTTCCAGGTGTTGTCTGTCAGGCTCTGACAAGGAAAGCTGGTGGTGCTTTCACAGCAGACGTCAACAGCTGGAGAGCGCTGGAAGTCAGGGCGTAAAGGCTGACCAGGGCAGATGTTGCAGAGGATGCTGTGCTGCTCTGTCTTGCCCGTTCTTGCACTGTTCTTCAAGATTCACTTTTCACTGGTATTTCTTGTGCCTTTGGTTTCAGGACATTGATATTAATACAGATGATGAACTGGATGCATATATCGAGGACTTGATCACGAAAGGAGATTGAGCAGCCCCGGTACAAGTCCTAGAGAAGTGCAGAGGAGCTGGTTGCTGTGATGGGAGATGTGGATTCCTGCAGTGGAGGACTATGGCAGCTGATGAGAGAGGGTTTTTAGACAGTACTTATGTTGTGTTGGTGTACAACTTGTTCTTGTGACTTTACATGAAAAAGACATTTGTGCTGTTGGCAGGAAAATTTTTAACATTGTAGTTCTCTGAATCTCTTCCTCTTGTTTATAAATATTTATTTTTAAAAGAAATAGGAACTGTGCCTGATATGATGGGAGGGTTGCTGTGTGTTTTTAGTGAGGTAAAAGTGTGGGTACCCTTTTTGCATCTGGGGTATATTCATATGCTAAATCTGGAACACCAGAACATCCTGCCTAGCAGGTTGTCTCAAGTAAGAACCTGGCAGCAACTTAAAAATAAGCCTTGAGTTACAGAAGAGGAGGTCAGGACTTAGACTTAGAAGATACTGAACTTGGGCTAAAGAAAGCCAAGTCAGGAATTTGAGCTACATGGAGGAGATCAAAACACAGTCCCTGTGTGAGCGTGAGTGGAGGGGATGAAATCATGGTGGTTCTGAGGGGGCTGGGGGTAGGGAATTGGCACTTGCCGGTGCAGTGAGGTTCCCGAATATGAGGTCTCCATAAGCAGGTGGAGTTGTCACCATGCTAACAGTCAGAGGCTGAGGATCCTTTTAGAAGAGGACGGCCTCCTAGGCTGCTTGCAGTGGGTTGTGATCATCAGAGGGAGAAAGCTGGAGTTCAGATTCTTTTCTAGCAGTCACCTTATTTCACACTTTTGCTGCTGTTTCTTTGAGACGTCATTGCAACGGCAGAAGAACTCCTCGACCAGCTGAAAATAGTGACCCTCTGTTCTGTTGTCACTCCCTCAGGTTTGTGTTACTTTGATCAACTTGCTCTGACCAACTTGCTTTTCCAGGTAATTTTATTAGAGTGCTGGAATTTGGAGCCTTTGGAGCCCTGCATCGCTGAGTCACGTCTGGCCCTGGGTCAGCAGCAAGGACAATGCCTTTCCCCCGTCCTCCCAGCTGGAGGCTGCACTACAGCTCCTAGCAGACCACTTGTGGCCAAGGTGACTCAGTTTGAGTTCACTAACTAGCCAGCTTCTCAGGTCTGCTGGGACAAGATGTCCATGAACTCGATGCTCAGAAAACTGAAATCCCCTACAGCCTGGCGGTGTGAAGAAACACAGTGTGATCAAGAGGTGCTCACCTTCAGGAACATCAAATGAAATGGACCACTGAGGTTCTTTGACAGCTGAATGTGTAATAGATGTTTTGCAAAAAAATTTCCAAATTAAACATCTGTTGCACAGAAAACCTTAAGCACTAATGGTTTATAGTCCTGGAGAACTCCCAAGTTGTACATACCACAGGAGAGAGGGAAGACTTCCGCTTTACCTGAATTCCAGGTCCTTGTAACAGCACACAGTGAGACTGACTGCTTTCATTCAAGATCTGGGCCCGGACATCCTAGTATAAATGAAGGTAAGGAGCATCCCCCCCACCCCTGTACACCTTCCTTAAATGTAGGAGCAAGCTCTACCAGTCTTCTCAATTTCCTTACACGTATTGGAGGTTTTGTTAATTGTAATGGCACACTGGTGCTTCAGATGAAAATGATCCTTCTGTGGAAGCTGAGTTTTATATTAAGGTGAAAGAAGAAATCTTTGTCCTTTCCAGGTGGCCAGCAGAAATTCTAAAGAACCAGATTTCATTAAAATACAGTTCAGAGGTGCTGCTGCTTGCGAGCTTTAATTCATAACACCCGGAGTATACCAATGTGGGACAAATAGCTCTTACACATTTCTTGAGCTTCGTGACACAGTTTGATCCCCTACTCCTGCTCTCCTGTTAGGAAGGTGTTACTCTTTGTTTTTTCCTGTGTTGTCTGGAAACTTCTCATTTCCAGTTTTAACTTTTTTTTTATGGCATTTCATTTTTTTGATCTTGTACCAAGTATTTTTGTTTGAGGTACATTTCTTCCCTGGAGTTACTTTCATCAGTACAATTGATGTGTCCTCTCTAAACTTCCATTTTGCTAGGAAAAGCAAGCCAAGAACTTTTAAGCACCAATAAAACAAGTTTTTCATTCTCAAAACCTTCCTGGTAGTCCTTTGCAGCTGCTTCAAATTTTTTTTTTGTAACCTTGTTAAGTAGACCTATGTGTAACGTTAGGTTTTAGTAATGCCTTTAAAAAACATAGGAACAAAATGACCTCTGGAGGTCATCTAAATCACCTGCTCCAAGCAGGGTGTACTCAAAAGCTGTATCACACTGTTCAGGGCCTTTTCCAGTTGAGCTCTTAAAATCTTCAAGGGGGGAGGTTGCACCACTTTTCTGCATTGCACACCTCTCCAGTGAGTTTGTTCTTCCCTTGCATCTAACAAGGGTGTCCCTGTTGCAGCTTTGGAGGCTGTTACAGCTGCCTGTTGAAGATATCACCTGCTGCAGCCTTGGCAGTTAGACCTTCATGCAACAGTTAAGCCTGGTGATACCATGTCTGTGCTCAGTTCCCTCGGTCTTCCTCTCTGCTTCCAGCTGTTTCTTACAGCAGAAATACTAAGAAGTACATGACTTGCATTTTGTACAACATCCCCTCTCTTTATAAGACCACCGTAAGTGTCTCCTTTATGCCGATCATTACAGTTGTCCATTTTGGAAATTCCTCCCACAGCTGTCACCTAGATACTTCATAGCATACATATTTCTACTGGTAAGGTTGCTAATTTATGTATTTAATAATAAGGCAGGAAAATAACTTTTTTAACATGAACTTTTGAGTCTCATGATGATTATTGTTCCAGGCCAACTTTGCGTCAGCCTCTCGCCCGCTGTAGCGCACAGCCTTGGGGAGCTCCTGTCAGCAGGACCATGATTGTCCTGTCAGCAGGACCATGATTGTCCTTGCTGCTTCCCTCGCTGAAGTGCCAGCCTTACCCTGGAACCCAAGGTCTCTGTCGGTGATCCTCCACCTTGTACAGGTTTGCCCAGCTTCTCTTGCAGAGTGGAACAAGAACACCTGAGCTCATGGCAATCGGTCCCTCTCCCAGTGTAAGGGACATGGTCCTGCCTGCATGTCTTTGAAGGGTCGTGTATTGCTGCTGTTCCTTAAGTGAAGGCTTGGAATTCCACGTCACCAGCATCGGATCCAGGGTTTGATTTTTATGGCAACAGGATCAACATTTCCTTTTTTTTTTTTTTTTGCAAGTCGTTCCTGCAGCCTATAGCGAGGACCGGCTGGGCTTTGGGGTGCCGCTTGCTTTCAGCTACCTTACAGGGCTGTTCTTTCTCACGCAGTGGGGCATGCTCGGTCTCCTCTTCTGCCACTGCCTTACCCAAAAGGCACAGCAAACTTCTCCACCAAGAAATGATCTGGTCTCCAGGCCCCCGGGTATCTTGATCTACTCAGGAGAGTACCAGTTATTTTGAAATCCCTCTTAGCAGCATCTAAATCTGTTCGTGGTCTCAGAGTCCTGGTCATACGTGACCTGACTTGACCAGTGCCCACTGTGTGGGATGAGACCAGGCAGACAACTCTTGGATGATCTTGCTATACTCATTCTCATCAGCAAAGCTGCAGCTGCACAGCGGGAGCAGAGGAGACCCCTCTCTCAGCCTGCACTGGAGGGAAGACTCCAAGAAAGCTCTTCAGCACCCCTTGGGAGGCCTGGAGGACTCTGGGCACCTGCCACAATTAGTGGAATGAGAACCCCCCAGGTTCATGGGGACCTCTGGGAGCCCAGGCTGCATGTCCAGGGAACCCTGCCCTGTGGTTTCAGTGTGTGCAGAAACCAGGTGCTTTGGGCCACTCCAGCCCTCAAACGCTCCCTCTTCTCCCTGGGCTGCAGCCCGTTGAGCAGAACAAATCATAAATTCACCGTCCCCTCGTCCTGCCGGGAACCCCCCACTGTGGGGTGCCACCACTCTGGCTGCCCCAGAAGAGGGCAGGGGACGGGGCTGGCGATATTAAGGCCCTGCTAAGGCTGCTGTTGTTACCTGAACACACTGAGCAAAGCATCTGAGCAGGGAGGGACATGTTGAGTCGTGCAAGTACAGCAGGAGCACTGTGCTGCAGAGCCCATCGCTCTCATTGGGAAGGAGCCCGAGTCCCTGTGTCATGGGCAGCTGGGACTGGAAGAAAAAAAAACCCAGAAGCCTTGGCTCAGCCTGGAAGGGAGAGTGGGTACCGATCCAGGGTGTTTTCATGGTGCGCCGAGCCCACAGCCCTTGTTTTCCCTGTCTCTTCTTTCTGAGAAGCTGTGGCCGCCCGCAGCAAGCAGCAGTAGTGCTGTGCTGCTGTGTGCAGGGCTGCCATGCCTGGGGCTGGCAGCCCAGATGAGCCTGGGCTGTGTGCGCAGGTGATGGGGTGGGCTCTGGTCTGGCTGGGCTCTGCAAACAGCTGCTGAGAAGCTGCAGTGAGAAGCCAGGCTGGGGCCAGCGCCACCACGCTGGCTCCTGCCGCCTGCATCCCTGTCTGATCTCGGAGTACGTGGCTTTGGTTTTGCTGGCCAAGGAAGGCACAGGCAGCCGTGGTGCTGCAGGTCTGGTGGCCTCGTGCCCTCCTCGCCCAGCATGGCACTGGCACCAGGGCCGTTCCCCTTCTGCCTCCCCTGGGCTCCACACGGCCAGGCTGAGGTGAAGCTGCCGGCTCAGCTGCCAGGCATGGGCTGTGTGGCGGGACCCCCTGAGCGAGGGCACTGCCACTGGCTCATCAAGTGCCTCTTTGTGCAGGAGCTGCTAGTGCCTGGGAACACAGGACACGTGTGGAGGCATCAGCCCCTGGTGTTGCCCTGTCTCCAGGGAAACATCCCCTGGTGGGAGAGGCATCCCCGGCCCCTGCCAGGGCACCCCCACCCTGCCTTTGTTGGCTCCGATGCGTTTCTTTGGGAGACAAGGGGATAAAGTCTTCCTTTTCCTGCCAGACGCCAGCTCCTGCTGCAGCTGCCTGGAAGCGGCTCCCCTCGCCCTGAAAGGGTCAGCTGGCGTCTCCCCGGAGGAGTGAAGGCAGGCACTCAGCGCCGGAGCCAGCCCTGGGCCAAGGTGCAGCAGTGCCCGGGGCTGCCCACGGCTGAGCGCACAGTGGGGCCCTTGTCAGAACGCCGGGAGCCGCTGGCACCTCCTTGTCCTGGACCCTGCAGGCAGCTGGGCATCCTCTGCCCAGCCCAGCTGCTCCAGCCTGGGAAGGAGGAGCCACCGGGGCACAGTGGTGCTGCTTTGCCCAGGGTGCAGCACCACGGGTGCTGGGGTGCAGGTGCTGGCTCTGGGCCACTGAGACTTCCACATGCCCTTGGTTCCCCTCTCTTGCCCTCTGCCCCTCCTGAGCCCCCACCCCCCCAGCTCTGCCTGCCTGGCACAAGCCACTGCCAGAATGTACAGAGCCAGGGGATGGCTGGCACAGGCTGGGTTAGTTTTTTTTAAATCCTCTTCCACCCTGCAGCACCTGAGTGTGACCACTGGAGGTTTCTCACATCCCCCCTGCCCCCACCATCAGCACGGCTCCCTCCTTGAGTGCCATGGCACAGGCATGGCCCTCTGGGGTGCTGGGGGAGGCAGCTGCAGCGGGCTGGAGAGGATGTGATTGAGCATTCAGCATATGGAGCGGTGCTGGGGGGGGAGCCCTATTCCTACTCATGCAGCCACCCTGGGGCTCCCTGGTTGTCTTGGGGCTCAGCTCCCAGCTGCTCCTCCCAGATCCTGCTTTTGGCTTAGGTGGGGCCACGGGCTCAGCACTGTCTGCTCCTGGCAGCCCTCCACTCCTCGGAGCTGCTCGCTTGCCTTCAGGCACGGTGGTAGCTGGAGAGGAGAGCTGCTCTGCCTCATGGCACGGGCAGGATGAGCCTCCTACCCCTCAGTTCCCCCCAAACCCATCCTGCAGTGTGCTGTAGGTCCAAACTAGCCGTTGTCCAGATAGCCTGAGCTTTGAGAGCTGGTTTTGAAGCTGGATGCAGCGCCCACGGGCAGCAGGAGCACGGATACTCTGGCTACGTCTTCCAAGTGCAAAGCAGTGGATACACATGGAGCAGAAACCCTGGAAGGATGCAGAGCTGTCTCTGCTCCTCCTCTGCACAGGGGCTTGCACCCCAGAGCAGGGAAGGCATATGCCCTGGCTGGCATGGTTACTCCTTACATGGCCCCAGCCTGTCCCCGTGCTCACCCCATGCATGACCAGCCAATGCTCAGAGCCTGTGTGGCCACCAGCCTGTAGAACAGATGGGTCTCACGTGGCTTCACCTAGGACAGCTGTGATGGCTGTGGGAGCACAGCGGGGCCAGCCCTGGTCGCATCCGCACAGGCTCTGGCCCTGAGCATTGCTCTGACCTTTCCCCGGGGGGAGCCCTGGAGGGTGGTGAGGGTGAGGGCAGAGCCTGCTCTGTCCCTGGAGCGCAGGACGAGGCCCTGCAGCCCACAGGGCTGGTGTGGGGCAGGTGCCTCGGGGCCAGGGCTGGAGGACAGCGAGCATGTCTTGTGCTGGGGTGGGACATGGACAGTGGGGCTTCCAGGGAGTGTCTGGGGACAGAGCAGGTGACTGGCATGGATGCAAGAGTCCCTACACCCTCGGCCCTTCCTCAAGGGCTCCCCTTACCAAGATTCATGTTCCCCTCGCACGGTCTGGAGCTGTGTCTGCAGCTGCCCTGGCAGATGTCCCAAATGTTCTGGTTCAAACATTTCATGGGGAAAGAAAAGTCCACAGCCCTACAGAAGCAAGGCTTGGGCAGGGACAGGCACTGCCCGGAAGGAGGGATGGGCAGGATTTGGGTTTTTTTTAACATGGCATTGGTTAGGTAGAGCTGCCCAGCTGAGCTGAAGGGGAAGGCAGAGCAACAGGAAGCTATGGAGCATGAGCCTGCCCCAGTTTGGTGCTGGTGCCCTGAGCTGGCATGGGCACGGAGAGACAGCAGCTTTCCCCAGGGGTGCCCTGGGAGAGCAGCAGCAGGGACTGCTACAAGGAGGGACTCTTCACCAGGAGCCTGGGGGGGAGAGTGCTTACAGCCCATGTTATGCTGCCCTGGTGTCCTGTCCAGATGTCCCATGACCAGTGGGCCTGAGGACCTCCTACCTATGTCTGTGCTGCCTGACGCTCCTCTGTCCCCCCGCGTACATGGGTCCGAGGGGGACAGCCTGTCACTCTACGCGACTGCACAGGTCTCACTTCGGTCTGGGCTCGGCAGGCTGCACCCTCAGAGGTATGTGTGGGTGCCAAGACAAGACAGCAAAAACCAGCAGGATTTGCAGAGCCAGGGGAGGAGGAAAGCACATCCACCCGCGCATGCAGCACTGCCAAGTGGGGCGTCCGCTCGGCTCAGACTCAGCTTTCTCTAGTGCAGCTACTCTGGTGGGGCAGCATCCCCACCACAAGGCTTGGCTGGCCCTGTCCCAGCTCCCGCAGTGGCACCATCAGCAGCTGTGCCCTCTGAGAAGCTCAGCTCTTGGAGATGGCCATTAGCCTCCACAAAAGGGCTGCCCGTTGCCAGCTGGAAAAGGGTGATGCATCTGTGTGACATTCCAGAAATGAGATACCCCAAAGTAGGACAGGCTCATGCTGACAGCAGCATGGGATGGGTAACTCTTCTACTCAATGCAACGCTCCAAAGACCCTGTGCTGCCTGCCTGGTGTTAGCTTAGTGGGCAGACACTCAGGAGCCCAGGTGTCACCCCTTGGATATGGGAAGGGTTTTCCTAGAGGACACCTCCAGCACCAGATCGTGCCTGGGGAAAGGCTGGCTCACCTGAGCTCAAGGAAAATGCACCCGGCTCCTGGCACGCTGGGTCCAGTGGACTGCAGGGCCCTTCTGGGACAACCATGCCCAGAGGATGGCAGCACGTCCGTGTCCTCACCCAGCTGTCTTGGATAACCCTCAAGGAGCTTCTGTCTGCGAGGAGAGGAGCGTAGCAGCCTCCAGACACGGCTGTACGCAGGTTGGATGGGCCCCGAAGGCAAGCAGGGCAGAGAGGACGCTGCCTGGACGACCGCGAGAGCGGTGGCTTAGG
>NW_008823959.1:5729-9814 GCF_000699105.1 Pygoscelis adeliae | reverse complement strand
GAGCGCACGCCCGGCGCGGTGCCGGAGCTGAATACTGGAGTGCAGTGCCAGGCATCACGCAGGATGAGCAGACGAGGATGCAGAAAGCAAAGGGTGCAAAAGCCTCCCGGTGAGCCCGGCAGGGAAGCAGAGCAGCACTCAGCGTGGGGAGCCTGTGGGGTCCCTGCTCCGGGCATGTCGGCACTCTGTCCTTGCACCAGGCACTCCTTGGTGTTGCTGTGCTGGAGCACAGCCTTGGCCGAGTGGGACTTGGAGGTCTGGTGGAAGGAGAGGCAGCAAGCCCCAGAGCATCCTGGCCTCGTGAAGCGCCATCCCCCACCTCCCCACCAGCACCTCGTGCCTGCCTCCAGCGGCTCCCTCCAGCACCAAACCTGCTCTTGCCTCCCTGTTCAAGCGCAGAGGAATGGAAGAGAGGTGGCGGGGTGTCCCTCCCACTGCTTTCTGCAGAGACCTGCACGTTTACTGTGTTTTCTCAAAGGCAGAAGCGAGTTTGTTCTGTCCTGGCCAGTGTTTTGTAAGAACCATCAGGTCCTTGTTGCCACTGGAGCTGGTGATAAGGAGAAGGTGGCCGTCTCCTGCAAAGCAATCTCCGTGTGCCGAGCATAGCAGGAGAGTGAGCCTGTGCTGGAGCAGGGGAAGGAGCTCTTAGCACGGTTTCAGGCAAGGGGGAAGGAGAGGCTGACGCTGCGGCTGAGAGCGTGGACTTCCTTTTGAAATCGCAGCTGGGTTAGCTGGACGTGCTGGGCCACCCCCTGGTTCGCAGCATTCAGCAGCAGCAGGGCCCCTTGTCAAGTGTTTACACATTCCCCAGTGAGACTGCACCCACTGCACCCACTAAGCATCCTCACTCTCCCCTTTCCCAGCCGCGCCGAGGGTGGGGAACAGGCAGGGTTGTTGAGAGCCCTGGAGCCAGCAGCATCTGCGAGGTCTCCGGAAGCAACTTCTCTCTCCACTGGGCTGATTTCCTACAGATCACGGTCTCTGTATTTCAGATAAATTTTCTTTTCTTTCTTTTCCTCCTCTCAGACACACCATAAAAACATCCTTGTTCGAGGAGAGCCTTGCAGAAGACGCTTCCCCTGTGTTGGTCCCAAGGTGGCGGGTGGCCAGCTGCAGCGTTGCCAGGAGCAGGGAGGGAGTGCTGGGCTGTGGTGGGCAGCTTGCTCCCAGCAGAGGTTTTTCCCTCACTGGGAGGGGAGCGGTTCCTGCCCCACAGTGGAAAGTGGGCAAACTGAACCCTGGACCATGGTCAGTAAGTACCTGGGAGCCAGGCAAGAGGACCTCCCTGGGCAGCAGGGACATTTCTGGGTCTTCCTTATCTTCTGTACTGTGTGCCCAAAACTGCAGAGCCTTGCCTCAGCTGCCACGCTGCGTGAAGCTCGGGGTCAAAGGGGTCTGTGGGGTGAGCAGGAAGGGTGCCCCACACCTGCTGCAGCTTGTGAGCGGGCAGTGGTGTCTGTGCTGTGGTGCTGCAGGCGGTGAGGACGTGTCGGTGCCACTGAGGACATCCTGGGGCTGCGCTGCACATGCACGCAGGAGGGCTCCCTGAGCCCTCGTGGCCCCGGGGTGATGAGTTGGACCCTAGGAGAAGATGGAGATGTCTGGTCACCACCTGGAGCTGTGACGGGTGCAGGGGAAGTGGTGCTTTGAGGAGGTGAAGAGTTTCGCACCACCCACGGCAGGGTTGTGTTGTTTCCAGGCCCTAGCCACTGTCCCCGACCCAGCCTGGGTGCAGGTGAGGTCCCCAGATGGGGCTTGAAGCACCCCATAGAGCCAGGCTTGGGCAGGGGGCCTTGTCTCGCCTGGAGGCAGGGGTGCACAGCTCTCCCGCTGCAGCTGGGAGCTGTTTTGCCATTAGCTCTGTTGCAAGCAAGTGCCCTGCCCTGATGAGCTGCCAGAGCTCTTGGCTGAGTCCTCTGTGTCCCCTTGCACTGGTTGTGGCTGAACTGAAAGTGCCACCTTGACTGGGGGAGGCTTTTTCCTGCTCAAAGAACGACGAGCAATTGCTGAGATGAATCGGGGTGACCCACGCAGTGGGTGGGTGGCATCACCTGCTTGCTCCCATGGCCATGTGCCATCCTCTTGGGAGGTCTGAGATTGCACTTGGGGGAACCAGAGCCATACCATGGGTCTGCCCGACGCCATGGCTGTGTGAGTCCCTGCAGGATGGAGGCTACGAAGCTTCTGGGGAGGATTCAGGCTGTGCCGTTGGCCCAGTGAGCTCCATCAGCCAGAGCACCCTTGCACACTTCCCCTAGGTGAGCACCCAGCTGGTGCCTCCTCAGCAGGGTTGCTGCACAGGTAGCAGTTCAGCGGGTTTCAGTGCAAACTCGAAGCTGGAGAGAAGAGA
The DNA here is from genome assembly GCF_000699105.1 of Pygoscelis adeliae. NCBI lineage: Eukaryota > Metazoa > Chordata > Aves > Sphenisciformes > Spheniscidae > Pygoscelis > Pygoscelis adeliae. Next base: position 7,464 of record NW_008823959.1, on the reverse strand, counting down.
CTCCAAGTTCATCTAACACAAAAAAATCAGCTTCTCCCCAAACCTGTCCCATGGGCTGGTCTCCTTCCTTGCACCACCCCACCCCCCTGTGATGGCACCCCAGAATGGCTGGGGACTTAGGAGGTGTCTAGTCTTGCTAGTTCAGATGGTGATTGAAGAAGCTTTGTATGTCTAGCGCCAGGTTTTACTAGAAAAACTAGAACAATTTCCTCTTTCAGACTCAGAATAACAAGGTGAATGGGGATCACAGCAAATCTCCCTGTGCCTATGCTGTGCAGGGGTGGGAGATTCCTCTTGCCATCCTGCTCGTGTGCCTTCTGGGGGCACAGCCTCTCCAGAGGGGTCTAGGACCAGGCAGGGAAATTTTATACTGCTAGCAGTCCCTGCTACGGTCTTGGGGCTGTTTACCCAGCACACTGGTGGCATTTCAATACAAGTATGTAGCTAATGCTTTCTCAGCTACTTGTTACTAATCTTTTCCTAGTTATGGGCAATACTATGACCTGGACAGGCTGGAGAAGTGGGCCCATGTGAACCTCATGAAGTTCAACAAGGCCAAGAGTCGGGGCACTCACCAGTATCAATACAGGCTGGGGAATGAAGGGATTGAGAGCAGCCCTGCCGAGAAGGGCTTGGGGGTACTGGTCAGTGAAAAATTGGAAATGAGCCGGCAATGTGCGCTCGCAGCCCAGAAGGCCAACCATCTCCTGGGCTGCATCAAAAGCAGCGTGGCCAGCAGGTCGAGGGAGGTGATTCTACTCTGCTCTGGTGAGACCCCACCTGGAGTACTGCGTCCAGCTCTGGGGTCCTCAGCACAGAAAAGACATGGACCTGTTGGAGCGGGTCCAGAGGAGGGACATGAAAATGATCTGTGGGCTGGAACACCTCTCCTATGGAGAAAGGCTGAGAGAGTTGGGGTTGTTCAGCCTGGAGAAGAGAAGGCTTCGGGGAGACCTTATTGCAGCCTATCAGGACTTAAAGGGGGCTTATAAGGAAGATGCAGAGAGACTTCTTATGATGGTTTGTAGTGACAGAACAAGGGGCAGTGGCTTTAAACTGAAAGAGAGTAAATGTAGACTGGACATAAGGAAGAAATGTTTTATGATGAGGGTGGTGAGGCACTGGAACAGGTTGCACAGCGATGTTATGGATGCCCCATCCCTGGAAGTGTTCAAGGTCAGGCTGGACGGGGCTTTGAGCAACTTGGTCTAGTGAAAGGTGTCCCTGCCCACAGCAGGGGGATGGAACTAGGTGATCTGCAGAGGTCCTCTCCAATGCAAACCATCCTGTGATTCAGTAGGTATGGGCTCACATTTGGTTCTTTTCAGGTTACAACAGAAATTGTTAAGGAAGAGCCAGTGCACAGTGGAGGTCTTAAAATCGCTGTCAGGTGGGGAAATTGCAATGGCAACTTATAGAATCATAGAATCATTAAGGTTGGAAGAGACCTCCAAGATCATCGAGTCCAACCGTCAACCCAACACCACCATGCCCACTAAACCATGTCCTTAAGCGCCTCATCTACCCGTTTTTTAAATACTTCCAAGGATGGTGACTCAACCACTTCCCTGGGCAGCCTGTTCCAATGTTTAACTACTCTTTCAGTAAAGAAATTTTTCCTTACATCCAATCTAAACCTCCCCTGGCGCAACTTGAGGCCATTTCCTCTCGTCCTTTCGCCAGTTACTTGGGAGAAGAGACCAACACCCACCTCGCTACAACCTCCTTTCAGGTA
>NW_008823959.1:355-860 GCF_000699105.1 Pygoscelis adeliae | reverse complement strand
CGCTCCATGATCTTCCCCGGCACTGAGGTCAGGCTAACAGGCCTGTAGTTCCCCGGATCCTCCTTCCGGCCCTTCTTGTAGATGGAACTTCCTCCGAAGGAGAAAAAAGCATCTCTGGTAGCTTCCTTGGAGGTGTCTGGGGTTGCTCCCCGGGATCTCACACCCCTAAAGCCAAGGGAAAAGACTCCAGGAGATGCCTGGGAGGAGTCTCGGGTGGATCCTGGAGGCGAGCGTTTCCTCTACAAGAGGCCCAACAGCTCAGGTAGCTGCCTGGGAGGAGCCCTTGGTGGCTACCTGGGATGATAGAGAACTGCCAGAGGATGAAAACCACCTCACGTGTCCATCATGGGAAGCCCCTGAGGTGTCTTCAGTGGTGGGCGGGAAGGGCTTGGGCAGTGCTGGTGTCCCCTGGAGCCATGGCAGCCCCGGGAGGCTGGGCGGCAGGTCTTGCTCACGTGCTCAGGGAACAGCCGATCGCCAGTTCTGGGGTCAGGGAGGGGTTTTT
>NW_008823959.1:0-252 GCF_000699105.1 Pygoscelis adeliae | reverse complement strand
TTCCCTGCGGTGGCAGGCCCAGTAGTCCAGCTGTCCCCTCCATCCCGCCGCCTCTCTGACCCTGTGCCAGGCTGGCAGGGGAACCTCGAGGACTTCCACGCATTAGGTCGCCTGGGGGGTCTTCTGCTCTCTGCAAAACCTGGCCTGCTTGGAAAGGCTGCAGGCGTTTTGCTCCATCAGGAAGGAGCTGCCACTTGCCGCCCGGCCGTGCATGCAATGAAAGCGGAGCGTTGGTCTCCTCTGCCAGAGTTG
>NW_008823958.1:1165772-1195085 GCF_000699105.1 Pygoscelis adeliae | reverse complement strand
AAGAGTAAAACTCTAGGAGAAATATAAATTGAAAATGCAAAACCAAACTAGGCATTAGGGATTATTATGATTTGAAGTTACTGACACATTCATAGAGGATACCAAACCTAAAGAATAAGGTGGGGAGATCCTGCAGGCATAGTATCATGCAACACCATTCTCATCATCCAACTTCTGGCACCAAACTTAAATGAAAAAGTTACTCTTCCTAGGCTCTCTCAACAGAGAAGAACATGGCAAGGAATCAACTTTTCCAAGGGTGCTCAAGAGCTAAAGCCTGGGGAAGGCGGCCCCCTGAAGTGGCTACTGACCTGCATTAGGAATCTGACAGGTATAGGTAGCTCTTCTCACACGCTCAGCAAGCAGCCCAGGCTTGAGCAGACTGAAGCGGATGCTTGAATACACTTGAATACACAGTGCTGTAAGTAACAAAAATTCAGCTGCTTGCCGCGACTGCCCCTGCTACTGGAACAACAACTTCCAGAGACAGACAGGCTCTCAGGTGTTGTTAACCAAGTCAGCCATTCAGGGTCAACGCACCACCAGGTACAAATCAGCACCACCAGGCTTTTAAATTAGGTGTTAAAACCCAGGTGAAACTCATCCCCCCTTCCCCAGGTGCTAATCAAATCAGTGTTTTATTCCTCCCCAGGGTGCAGTACCTGTGGCACTGGGTGGGCTTGTGGCTCCTACCAGACAAGAGCTCAGTGGTGACAGTGATGACTGAAACTGGGAAGGACTGGATATATGACTGATATATGGGAGCAAGGGGGTGGTGGACAGCTCGTTTTGCACCCTTCGGTAAGGCTAGTGGGTTTTCTCTCCTGTATAGGTGTTGTGTGTTTGTTTAATTACCAGGAGATGGAACAATTAAGAACTGCTCAATACCCTTCCCCTCCTCCCCCCCCCCGCAACGTAACACCTTAGTCATCAAATTTGCCCTATTGTGCTGCTCAATACATTCTATAAGAGTAGGAATATGAGAGTATGTCCAAAGATAGCAATGAACACACAAGGTAATTATTTTTAAGCTTGCTAATCACAATCAATAGTTTCTTAGCAAAACTGATGAGCTGGAGTTGGCTCCTATTTTTAACCAATAAGATATGCAGTCAAGACTTGAATTACACTATCGGGCAAGTCTCCAAACTCCTAATGACTGCCAGCCAAGAGAAGGATGGGTTCTTGGTGGGTCTTACGCCCTTCCTGAGAATGATATCAAAGTATTTTTTCCATAGACTGTAAAGAAGTGTATTGTAACGGCTGCACGACTTCACCGAAAACACCAAACAAGAATTTAACTCCATACATCAAAAAAGAGTTATACAGCTCTAAAAAAGCCGGAGGATGTTTGCTTGATTAATTTGAAGATTTTTAGCTGTCATGTAAAAGGTAAACTCGTCATAGAACAGTGCCATGTGCCTTCCAGGAGTGTACAATTAGGGACAGATTAATACAAGTTGAAGACTCACTAGAAAGCTCAGACCCTCTCCTTGTTTCTGTAAGATTTTTCCCTGAAGTAATCTTTCTCATGTTTTGCTATCCCCTGATTTTTTTAATTTCAAAGGCCCTAACTTTCCATGTTCCTGTTGAGAAACTTCTCCATTCCCTGCCACTCCCAGCAAGGTGTTTTTTCCCCTACAACAGAGCCTAAAATTGTTCCCAACATTCAGTAGTGCAGCAATAATTCCCTCATGGAAGAGAGAACATGCTTTCATTTGTTTTGTTTCTTCTACCCACTGATTAAAAGCAACAGTGAGTCCAAATGAGTAGTACAATACTATCAACTGTAATTGTTGCCTCTCACAACGAACGTGAAGGGGATCAGGAAACACACCCGCCCTTGATTACTGGGAAAATATCAGGGATAAAAGATGTCAGCAGGGGCAAGTAATTCTTTTTATCAGCTTACAAAGACTAAGGTAGGAGAGACTAGCACTGGCCCTCCGTTTATTAACCGGATGGAATTACAGTGGTTCAGAGGTTGCATAATTACACGAGCAATTAACGCTCCCTTCATTTTCCTGTTGTAATCCCTCTAGTTTTGGACACTGTCAACTTTGTTTCCAACGTCTGCTGCTGGATGAAAATGGCTGAGCGATGACGGTCTCCATGAGGTGTCCAGTTGGGTCAGCAGCTCTTGAAGAGGGACTGCAGGTCAGTAAGGCAAGTAAAGCAGCCTAGCGATGCCATCATTTCCAGCCATCTAACACGACCAACACTCTCTGCGCTAGAAAGAGTGACACTGCTGTACATGATGCAGGTTTTTGAAGTCTCCCCCCAACATTATATGCAGTGTCACTGTTTATTAAAGATAACTAATGCCCTAAGTCTTTATTTACTTCTGTTTATTGCTATTTTAGCAAGAGTCACTAGAGAGCAGCTACACTTCTGGTCCACCAGGGTTCTTTAATCACTGTTAGTAGGTAAAATCATGTGTGACAACTAATCCAAAAAGCAGATTATATTTATTTTGGCTACAGTGGCTTGCAATTCGTTAAAATCAACAAAGCCTTTTCATTAGCCCCCTGCTGATGTCCTAAAAACAGAATTTCAAGGGTCTCAAAGCACAGAGCTACACATGTGCAGCAAAGCCGGGACTGACAGACTTACCGTTGCCATACTTACCGTAAAATCTTATTAAAAACAACAGCAAACTTCTTATTTCCTTTCATAAGAGGGCTTAATTTATGATCCCAAATTCCAAAATCACAATCTCAGAGGCAGGACTTCTTAAATTTCGAAAAGTGTAAGTGAATCAGCAGTACAATTACCAGGCAAATATTTCCTCAGGGGGTTGTGTTGTAAAAAAAGTTGTTGTAACACTGTAAGGAGTGAGATTAGAAATTCAGCAAGTCTAAATATTAGCCTACATGCTTGCTGAGCCCCCTGCATTCTGGAACCACATTTGAATAATTGAATTTCTAGTTAACAGTGTGATCTTGCAACTCTTACTCTCAGTGATTTCATGATCTCCGGCCGTAATCTCCTGACAACACTGCCTCAGACCTGCAATCAGGAAAACATACGATAGGAATGTCAGCGTGTCAGAGAAGACCCAGACGAAGTTACGTGACATCCCAGAAGTTATGTAACATCTCACCTCCTCACTGACCTCTCTGCTCTTCAAACACTGCCGGGAAGTTCACACACCCAGAACCAGCCTTACCATAACCACCAAGGGCCACCATTCATCCAAAATAGGAAATGAATGCATTAGAAGTCCATGTAATTGATTATATTAAAAACCCAAAAAGACACTGATTTACATCAACCAATTTTTTTCTTTCTCAGTATGAGTTCCCTGAGTAATGTACACATTTTTGGTCACTGCCCTCACATGCCCCATCTTGGAAAAGTGACTTAAACAACACCCTTGCCACTGCGAAGAAAGCCACTCCTGACCTGCATCCTACCACGCAGACATATTTATTTCCCACGTCACAGCTGGATGTGGATCTGCTTTGTGAATTTTCATGTCTACTGCTGAAGTTTTGTTTGTCCCCCAAGCACAATCTTGAACATTGTCAAGGCCGATTATTAGACATCACTTCACACCAGGCTTTTCCAAATATGCAGATCTCCAGCGGTTTAAAGGGAAGCCAAGAGCGGTCCTTTAGTGAGAGAACTGTTCTTAAGCACACGAACCACCGCGGCGCCAGGCTGCCCCTGAGACAGGAGGGTCAGTTCATCTCCCGCCAGGCCACTGTCCAGCAGCCCTCCAGCCGGCTGCAGCCCCTCCAAGTTCACACCGTGAGCACAACAGCTGTCTGTTAAAGCAGAGAATAAAACCCAGCCCGGGAGGAAAACTGAGATACAAAGCTTTTCTCCAATGGCTAATCAGAGTTTTGTCCACAGGGAAAACGGAGCCCCATCTGATATACAAGTTATCGTTTTGGCTTTCCATAATTAAAACTATTGTTGCCATGGCAATACAAAGGCCAGTGAAAATATACACAAGGCTAATGTCATGCCTCTTTGGTGATACAATTTGTCGTCCCAGTCTGGTTTGTGCCAGGACGGAACAAAACGTGACTCGGGGAAATAGTTGGCTTGATGAGGTTTGTTATTTAGACATCAGATGCTGTGTGTGCTGCGAGACCACTTTCTCAGGCTCCCTAACATGACCACTAATCCTGTTAAAGTCAATAGTAGTTTTAAAGATAATTTCAAAGAGAACAGTTCTGATCCTACGCTACTAAATTTCTCGAAGCACTATAAAGAAAGAAACAAATAAAAAAAGAGAGAATGAGAAAGAAGAATAACCACCAATCAGAAGGATTAACATATGTAGTATTAAAAGTAGATACGAAATTAAAACGCAAAAACCTGATTACAGCTTTAGTACCACAAACACTCACAGTTTGGTTAGCAGTTTTTTATTAATTTGAAACTGATCTCTACTGAGCATGTTAGAATCAAGCAGGAATTGCAGGTCACCCAGTGACCTCTGAAGAGCAACAAGTAATCTGCTATTTAGAAGATACCATAAAACGTATGTCTTTCTCTATGGATACTCACCTACATATGCAAAACTCACATAGACACACCAACAGGTTTTTTATAGGATAGGACAACAATTTTAGGAGTTTTGTGATTTGCAGTCCAGTCATTTCTTCCTCACATGGAAACCTCTATCTTTAAGGGCATTCCTCAGGAAAACAAGAGTCTACTCACATGGAAAACTTACAGGTGCAACTGCTACTTTTTAGTAATATGATAGTCGTACAGGAATCTCTGCTACAACAAAAAGGCAAGTTGCAGAGACTTATTTTAAGTAAAAATCCCATTGATGACAATGTCCACTGACATCAACCAGAGTTTTACTTCCTTCTGCAACAGAAAGCTTCTCATATAGGCCAAGCACAAATCAAGAAAGACAGCTGTGGGCTGAAAGGAGGGCAAGTGCCAGAGAGGGGTGAGATCCAGGAGATCCACCAAAGCAAGGAGGCAGGCACTTCTTAACTTCACCTGGATTTCTACGGCTCTTGTACTGCTGCAAAGCAAAATACTTTTTATTATACAAATCCCAGCATGAAGTTTGTGAGCAAGTGCTTCAGCTGCCGTATGGCCCCTGAAGGATAAATCATAGATGAGGGGACTGATGACGGAAGATCCCTGGGACCGTCAGGGTTAACCAGCAAGGCAGAGCAGGGGGCGTGGAACAATAAGGTTCAGCAATGGCATCTACAGAGAGGGACCAGGAAGACCTGCTTCAGAGAAGTGACACCACATGAAGAGTCTTTTCCCAGAGAGCAGCGAAAGAAATCTGGACAGTTGCCTGAGGAACAGATCCAGCACCAAAGTCCAAACAGGGTAGTCCAGGGGATGCCTTACAGGCAGCGGGTGACCAGTGTAGGTGTATATATCACAGCAATATTAAAAAAAATTCAAAACCTAATGCTTTACCCCCCACTGTTCTCCCCACAAGAAAGAAGAGGAAAGAAAAAGGCGTAACAGCAGTTGGACACATCGCAGTATACGCTCCTGGAAGGAGCTCTGATACTCTGGTCATTAGCACATGATAAAACTCTATAAAAAACACATGAGGCTATGAAAAAAGAACGGGAGGAAAAACTAATGGGCCCGAAGAAGAACAATAAACTGGCAGATGGGAGGTCCCAGCTCAAGAAGAATTTGAAGGAATGGAGAGATGTATTCTTGGAAGAGGAAGGGTACATCAGGTAGCTGACATATTGAGTTTCCAGGAAAGAGGGTAGAGTATTAATGACAGTGCAGCTGACGGTTTCAGCAGCTACCAACGAAATGATTTGCCCTTCTTTTTCAGCCGAAGAGGTGACAGTGTGGATATGGCAGCTGATTTACATACATCATCATAACTTCCATAGGAATATCAGATTTCTTTATAAGGACTTGTAGTACCAGCTTTGCAGGTCAGTGTCAACGTCTAACAGAGCTGCTGGAGACAAAGGGGAAGATTCAGAGAGGCACCGAGGTGCCTAAAACAGGGCTTAATCTGAATTTAATTGCCTAATTAAAAAAGAGATTCCAAAATCCCCTGCTTCAGAAACTGTAAATGCATCAGGGCTAACATTTACAACCATAAAGACCACTGGAAATCAATTCCTGCTACCCTGGCAGCCACGTGCCTGTCACCTCTCTAAACTCCACCGTGATCCAGATACAGGTCTCTAAATGCCGCCTGTGTCGTGAAGGGGCCCAGTCCCAAGGGTGAGCTTGGGCTACTCCTCACACACACTAACGGTGCCCTCTTTTCTCATCCCTGCTTTTTGCCAGTGATTCTCTAATATAAAATACACGAGTTCTGCCGTAACAGCGCGCTGGCTTCTGTGCCAGGCATCTGCCTCTGGCTATTGCGAACTGGCCAGCTGACTGCACAGGCCAGTATCTTTGCTTTGACTCAGCTCACGTCAAAAAAGTATTTTTTCAGGATTACAACTCACTAAACTGGAAGGACTTAAGGTGCCCAAAGTGACAACTGAATATTGTCACAAAGTTTAATTTCAGTTTGGGTGACGTTAGCATACCAAATACAAAACTGGTTACAGGATTGGGCCCTAATTGTACACAAACCCTTGTCCAGTATGAGGAACAAAGAACAGGCACCAAGAAAGCTGCAGAACTGCAGTTTCCAAGCATAAGCCAGGTTTAGCAATATATCAAGGCTTTAGAGCATATAAAACAATTGAGGGACCAGCATGGTGTTTGATATTCTTTCCAGTCTGACTTTAATATGTTCTCACCATTTGCTGATGTCCCGTCTATTTCTGACATCCTTTATGGCATGTAGATTTTGCTACAACAAAAATTCAGGTTGTGGATTTTTGCCAGCAACAAGCTGATGTTGCTCAGAGCAGCAGTAAAAGGCTATCATGCTGTTAGATTAAGTAACCTATTTTCTCTACTAGCACAGATTGTACTTTAGTTTTGCCCTTACACCTACCAAATTGCCGTTTCTTGCAACATTTCCTTTTCAAGGTAGTTTGCCGATCTCCAAACCAATGCTATTTTCACCAAATGAAAGAGGGGTTTGTAAAGGAGTGCAATAAAAGCAGGAGCTGGTCCTCTTTGCAAGAGTCTTTTTAGATCCCAAAAATAATATTTAAAAAAAAAGCAGGAAAGCAAAATAGGGAGTTGTATTTCTTCTTTACTTTTAAGCAGGACTCCCACCTCCCATGAGGTGACTCATGAGATATCGGCCCATGTATTAACATGAAACAGGTTTTATAGAGTAAGTATCTATGTACCCCATAGTAGTATGTACCCCATAGATGTACATGGTCCTAAATGTGCTGACATAACAACAACTAATGCATTTAACACATTTTCTGCCTTTGCCCCTTTCCATTTTTTAAGCTTCTTTCGAAAATCTCCCTCCCCTCGCATCTCCTCTGCCAGCTATCCAATTTTGGGCATTTCTATCTGTAGTCCTTTAAAGGAAATAGCCTGTGATGGAGACAACAAGACCAGAAACGAGCAGGTACAGTCAAATGTGAACACAGGCATTCCAGCTAGGGCACTTCTAGGACATTAATTATAAATACTAAATAGGCTGGAGAAATAAAAAAACAACTGCAAAAAGAGACCAAACTACAAGAAACCAGTCGCATCGATTAGCTGATTTGTTTGCCAGTGAGTGATTAGTCAGAAAGACTGGAATTAGTCAGTGCAGCCCTGCCTCCCATGAATAAAATGTGGGGAGGACACCCTTTCCCACCCTCAGTGACAGATGATATCTGTTTTCTCCTGTGAGTTTGAATTTAAGAGCCACTGAAGCTCAGCAAGAGTATATTCTGGCTCAAATGAGCTGAAAATTGCATTCAATTTGAATTTCAAAACCAGAGGAGAAGGAGGAATGGGGGGAGAGGGAGGGAGGGAGCTCAGCAGGACCCATCAAGCCAGGTCCCTCTTGCAGCAGGTCCAGCTGCACCCAGGCGGGCTGCAGAGCTGAAACCCAGGGCATGATGCAAAGGAAAGAGCATTGCTGGACAACAGCCCAGTCTGAGTTTAAAAATAAACGTTTCGCTGTCAGGATCAAAGCAAACTCTGCTTTTATGTATATTACAAGCTACATGTTCAGAAGAAAAAGATTCTTCTGGTTACTTGAGGAGAGAGAGGCAGTCGGAAGGTAGGGCTGGCCAGAGGGAGGGGGGTGCCCAGCTTTTCCACTGGAAAATCCTCGATAAAACAGACTAATCTGAAAGTACTTGCCATCCCCTTGAACGGAGCGTATCTACTGAATGTATGCACTGAACTTTCCTGAACATTCAGGGTTACATTTTTTAGCGTGGGGTAACATTTAATTTATGTCTTCGTGGGTGAAGGGATTATTTCCCCTTCCCTTTGTGCATTAAATTTACAGTTATATCTGATGACACTGAAAGAAATGGAGTTACGCCTGCAACCCAAATATATCCTGTAACTCGATGGCAGGATAGCAGTTGGTCTCTTTACTGCAACTGATAATGTCCAATATTCAATATAATAATAATAATAATAACAACAACATACCAAATCAAGAGATTCTTCAGCAGATTTCTCACTGACTTCAGTGTGCAATTTGACCCAAGGGTTTGGAGCAGTAATAAAATAATTACAATTAATCATGAGTAATAATTAATAACTTAAGGATTAAAATGTGTCCATTTATGCATTCAGGATCAGCATTTTCTCTGTACCCTTGAGAGACTTTTAGCTTCCGTTCCTAAACAGAATGCTTGCAATAGCGTTTTATAACCGGAGAGTCCAGCCATCAGAGAAACTGGTTTTACTTTGACTCATGCTATTTGTTATACGGCATTACGTTCACAGATAGAAGGGTGAACGTAATTACACCCTTCTACACCCAATAACATACTCGTATCCTCTGATGCAGCTTGTACTTCAAAGCCCAGTGATGTTATTGCAAGGTTTTCCCCTTTTTTCCAACTAAGTGTTTTTTTCATTGATAAATCGATAAATTGCCAGCTTTATACGTGTGTATCATGTGAGTCAGGATCCAACCCCAAAAGAAAAAAACCCAAAACGTGAGGTCGATTTTCCTGGCCATTGCATTTAATAAAAGCTCCCAGGCAACAGAGTTAAGCACGCACTAATAGATATACCTTAGTATGCTATGCCTTCAGCAAGTCTTTGGTTTGCCTCTATGGCAAAAGACTGTATTAACATGCAAAGTGAGCTAGTGTGCTGGTTTTAAGCTTTTCCCATCCCCAAATTAATTTTTTATCTGTCCTTTTGGCAGATAAAGAGACAATTTGAACAATCTCTAAATTCTGCTTGCAAACTTTGCACCACACGGAAGAAAAGTTTCCAAATACTGCAGTTACTTGTATAAAAATGCATACGCATTCACAATCGCTTGAAAAACCTCTTACACATTGTTGTGCACCAGTGTGCACCACATTGGTCAGGGGAACTAAGAGTACAGGACACTGTAGATATCCAAATATGCAATTGTATGCCTCGCTTTGGCAGGCATTTTTTCGTATTATTGTTTCAAGTTTCATTCTTGCACTGTCCTCTTGCTGCCTAGATTGCAATGCCTCAGAAACAATGAACTCATGTCTCCGTGTTGCCCCCCTAAATGTTACGGGCTCCTTAATACAGACCCCAGAGGTCCATTTCTGGGGGGGAAGAGGAGAAATACACAAAACTGGCTCCATCACTCCATTTCTCAAAGAAAGCTTTCTTTGAAAATCAGTTTATCTGCCATTACAATGCTTACTTTACTGAAGGCGATACTCAATTTACAGGAGATAAGAGAGGACAATAAATATGCAAAATATATGGCATACTCCTGACAGATCAATCTTCATACTGGAGCTTCTAGATCTAACGCTACTAATAATACACAATAAGAGTATTAGCCCGATGACAGCATCCCATTAAATAGCTCCATGGCTTCCAGACCAGAGCCAAACCACGTTCAGTCTGCTCCGGTCCATCTGCACCTACTCATGTGGACATGCCCCCGACGGTGCTCTGCTCTCCCAGCTGGAAAGGCCCGGCCTGATCCCACTACGGCTGTTGGCACTCAAACTGCTCCGTGGCCTGAGCGCTGTTAGCAGGCAGAGAGGAACACCAAGCCAGCGTGGGTGACACAAGCATGGCATCAGAGGAAATACTTGACAATTTCTCCAATGTATTGGACATTAGAGTAGTTCAGCTGAATGGCATGTGTGCCCACGTAACGCTGCAAGGTCAAGAAGACCTTATGTTATTTACTAGGTGAGTGCTGGGTTCATGCATTAAAATATCTTGTCAAGATGAACTGTAGGACTTGCCTGTTCGGGGGAAAAAAAAGTTCCCCATTTTCTTCTACAAACATCGGTCCCTTTTATTGTTAAGCATCACTTACTTCTGCAACATTGTGTAAGTGACATTACAAAACGGTGATATACCCTACAAAGAAAGCCTAAGAGGGATAACAATTTCACACAGAAGCCACCTTCCACTAACTTTCCTTTAGTCCTTTAGCTCACTGCTATCAAAACTGAGGAGGCATGAAGTCAGGTGGACTACAAATCAGAGTATGAATGCAAAACTCACTAGGTCCAATCTCCTCCACTATTTTCTTCTATGCGGTATTTTACACCAAAACTATTCTTACTGTGGCAATATTTGCTGTAAAGACAGCAGAAAAAGACCACGCTGCCTCTCCAAGGCTAGCTAAAAAAGGAGATAAATGTCAAAAAGTTATTGCTGGGTTTTGTTGTTGTTAATTGAGACCGCTCTGGTTTTGAATAATTTAAAGGGCAAATTATAAAGGGTGCATCTTTAAAAGTGACATCACAGAGCTTCGGCAAATCTGTGCTGCCCAGTGAAATGACTTATTCCATGGAAACAACGCTGCTGTCAGAGGCTACATGACAAAGCCTGCAAACAACCAACACGATGGAAACCACTGATCCACGGGTACCCTGAGAAGACCACAGCCCCCAGCGAAGAGGAGAGTGTGTATATGCAAGTCTCCCCAATGCCTTTCTTGGTACCCGTTCCAACCGCAGCCTGTTAAAGTCCAACCCTGGTTGTTATGGCACAAGACTGCTGATGATTTATTAAGAGCTCTTAGCTCCACCAGACAGTTTACAATTAACAGCTTCTCCTTTTCTTAAATATAAATAAATACATAAATGAAATCAGAGCTGCTAAGTGCTGGGTGTACCCAAAGCTTCGATGACATCATCGGCAACTGCCAGTCACCCAGGCTGCAAAACTAAATAAGGGATGGGGGTGCGGGCAGGGCGGGGAGGCAGGTTATTTACTCAATCAGTACGTATTTTTGAATTTCCTTCAAGCTGGCTTGGACCAAGAGCCATCAATTATTTAAAAGAAGTAACATGATGCTTCCTTTGTTGAGGCAAATCTGCAAGCGGACCCCAAGAGAGAATAAAAAATGAATTAGGCAGAATTTATTAGTGCGCTTGAAGAAAACAGATTCAGCTATCAGAGCTGACTGTAGTTTTAAAAATAGTGTATTTCTGCCCATGAACAAGTTTCTCTCTTTCTCCCTTACCCCACTAGATCCTCAATAATCCCACCTCTTCCCTCTCCTTATGCTTTTTTTCTCTTTCTTTTTGAAGAGGACATAACGCTGAAAGAGGCATCAATCATTCCTTAAACTTCTTCCTTCTTTTCTGACTTGACTTGATGTATTGTCTTCATTTAAATTACAAATATACTAATCTAAAGCACTGTTTACCAAGCAGCATATTAAATGAAAGATGCAAGAAATTGCATCACTCACATTTTAAAAATGACTTTAGACTCAGGGACACATAAAAACAGCGAGACAGGATGATCTGCCTTGGCTGCTATATTTCAATCCTAGCAAATGAGATTCACGTACTGTGGTTTTCTGCTCAGGGCACTGCTTAACCCCCAGTCAAACGAATGCTGCCAAAACCAGTATAAAACCTCTTCCCTGGCAGACTGTCTGTTGGGGTTTCTGCGATGCTCCAGGGACGTGTAGAGCCAGTGAGACCAAGGTCTCAGTCCCTGGGTCTGCACCTGGTAAGACAGAGAGTTCACACCTGAGACAGTCACTCCAGGGCGGTGAGCAAGGGTCCTGGCCACGCTGGAGGCTGCTGCACGGACAGAAAGCAGTCTGAGGCTGATTTCAAGCCAGGTGACAGTACTCGTCTGCAGGAGCTATAACAGCACAGGGAACACTCGCAGGACAAAAAGAAGCACCGCCTTCATTCAAAGGTTCCCTAGTGCATCCTTCACACCAGGGAAACGATGCATTTAGATCATTTCGGGTGACCTTCCGTGGCATCCAGCAGCAGGAAAGGGCAAATGCCGCTTTACGAAAACACCGAGCTCGCTTGCGCGTGAGCACGGTGGGGCGGGAAAGGCACGGCCCTCCTGACGCTGGGGCTCCTTTTCCCTCTTCCTCGGGGTGGCCACCAGCTGCTGGGAGGCTTGGCCGAGCCTCCCTCTCTCGCCCCTCTTCTCCTCAGAGGGGCTGGGAGCAAAGGTTCAGACGCTCTCCACGGCCCGGGGAGAGCGCAGGGCGGTCACGGCTCAGCAGGGATGAGCCTCGGGAATCGGGTTTTAGCCTGCCTCCTTCTCCCCCTCTTCCAACCCCCAAACAAAATAAAGGTCATCGCTTACTAGTTCCTGTGCTGGTGGGGCTTGATTAAAAGCGTACTCAGTCCAAAAGCCAAATAAGTTTGATAAGAACTGTGAGCATCACCTCAAGGATTAATTTCTCATATTAAATGATTTGATAACAATAATAATAATTAATTCGAACATTATTTATCAGCATGAGCCTGAAAGAAACGAGAAACCTTTGGAAACAGAGACTGTTGCTGGCTGGATATATTTGTGTTTCCTAGGATTAGCTCGGAGAAGGGACGTTTTCACAGATACGGCCTAGTGTCAGGCATAACGACATGGATACTGAAGGTCACTAGAAAAGCCGAGCATCTGAATACAGGCCTGCTGGCTGTTACGTTACCCCTTTACAATTAGTAACATAGAGGGAATGAAAACAAGGAGAAATATTTAAACAACTCTAGAGAGGGTTATTTTTTTTTAAAGAAAAGATCTATATTTGGTTGTGGGTGGTGCTGACCACAGGGGCAGAGCACTAACCCCAGCTTACCAGACCGGGTGCTAGCAGTAGCACCATGGTGGCCCCTGCTTCTCCCCACTTCTCACACCGTGTCCCACAGGAGCCTCTGCACATGCTGCGATGGCTCACTGCGATGGCCTGGTCTTGCTGATGTGCAAGAATTTCCACAAAAGCAGTTCCTTGTTTCTCAGACGTGCGTTGAACCTGCCGTACTAACGCTGGCTCACCCAGCATCCATGCACTGCTCTGAACGGATGTTCCAGCCTTCTGAAGGAACAAAGGTGCTGCAGGACCTGCTCTTCTCCAAGAGGCATTGCTTTCAGGCTGCTCTCTAAAAATCATAACAATCTTCTATTCCAACCACTTGAGTTCACAAAACCCCGCTGGCTTCTGATCTCACAGATTTATTCAGTACCTCTGTGGGCCTTTTGCTAACCCAAACATGATTATGCATCATAAATCTAAATACATTCATGAATTTGCCTTTGAATAAATATTTTAAAGGTCGCATCAAGTTTCACAGTATTCTACTTTCATACATAGCTGTTTTCCTTTTTAACTTCCACACCAGATGCCTCTCTTAGGCAGAAGAAGAAAGAATTGAAAAGGCCTAACTCAAGTGAATGTGAAAGGCAAGCTGACACCGGGAGGTGCCAAGGCAACATCATTCCACTTCTCTTCCTCACCCTCTTCCTCTCTGGATGGTAATCGCAAGATCCTGAATGCCAAACTTTGGAAAATATCCTTGCAGAGGTAGCATCTGCTCCCTTGGCATACTTCTTGAGCAGTTGTATTGGCAGCTTTAGGTTTGTCCAAGTCTATCATATGACAAGAGTGCAGATGGGTTGCCTTGGATGCTTTGTCTTCCCCGATGCCATTTTCCTTCTATTAACATTTTATTCTAAGGAAACATATGTACAAATCTGTATGTGGAAGGTTACATGTACACACGATTTCATACCAGTGAGGGGCTTTGTCTAGCCTCTCCCTAGATTCTTTACTACCATTTAGCTTGGATTCCTGCAAGGGCCCTGACTTATTGAAGTCGCTATGTGGCATCAAGCAGATTAGGCCCTTACTGTGTGGATCTGCATTTCAACCAGCTATTCTTCCACAAGCTATAACTTTTCCCATCTGTGTTGATCTTTCGTCGCAAATTAACACCTGAGTCCTCAGAATATTAGACATGTAGGAAAGCTGCTCATTTCGAGTTAACTTCTGCTCCCACTGAAATCAATGGGAGTTTTGCCATTTGTCCATTATTCAGACGAATAAATAACAGAGCTATGCCACAGTTGCCATATACACTGGAACCGGTCTTTTTCCTGCCTTATCTCCCATACACTAATCACACAGTCACAAATCTGAATATATATGGGACTTTTTTTAGCTGTAAAGAAAACTAGAGTTCAAATGAGCCAGTGAACCACAAATTGCTACAGAGAGAAAGTAAAGGATCCTGAAGGAAAAGGAGGAGGAGGCATATAATTAAACTGGGGAATAGAGAACAAAGAAGAAAAAAAAAAAGAAAATAAAAAATTAATAATAAATAAACCCAAGATAATCTGAAAAACATATTCCTAACCTTTCTGAAAGATCTTGGTCTTGTTCTGAGAGTATTTGCTAGAATGTTTCATGAATACAGTATGAAACGGTTTTAAAAGGTATTTTAAATGAAACGTAAAGCAGAAGTGCAATACTCTAAAACCAGAGTGCATTCTCAGAGCATGTTTTAATACACTAATCTGTTATTTCCTGGACAGATAAAGGCACAGAGCTACAAAACTACAAGCTATCTGTCCGTTTATTGTAACATACTGTTCCAACAAAGCATCAAGTATACTGACTGGTGTCCAAAATAGACAAAAATCTACCAACCTATAGTCACCTTCTCAGGGAAAAGCTTGAGAAGGCCACAACTTACAGTAGGCAAGGGACACCAAACATGGGCTCTGGTGGACCAAAGTGAGAAGTCAATTTCAGAATATAAAGCACTGAATTAGAATCCCAGATATCAACAGCTAGAAATTATGAAAAAGCATGAAACCAACATCTCTACTGTCATTTTTCACCTGGACTGCAGAAAGGGAACGTTTGCTCTAACCTCTCTTTACAATGGCAGCTGCCAATCTCCTAACAGATGTATTGTGAGGAATCAGGCTTGATAAAACTGAACAGTTATTTACTACTCCTTTAAAACTTCTTAAAAAGAAAAAATGCAAAAAGTTTTAAAAGTTTTGGCGAAAGAAAGAAGAATGAGATAGTAAACTGGTTAGGATTCAGTGAGACTTTTGGAATTTGGGCACAACCACAGCATTGAAAAAAACCCCACATGTGCTCCTAGTCCTGATTTCACAGCTATTCCTGATCTTTGTGCTAGGTCGCTCGTGTTCACCTTCACTATCCTGCTCACATACAGCATCCCCTCTGAATCATCCCTGTTGTTCCCCAGCTAAAAACATGCTCTGGCAGGAGCAGAAGAGCTTAAAAGTCAAGTGCAAGAACTTAAGGAGGTCTACAGAGAGTGGAACCTCTCACCTTTCTTAATCTCAGAGCGGCCTACGCCTCTAAGGTCAACATAGGACATTCAGATCCTTCAATTCTAACTCAACTCCACTGAATAAATATGCTAAGGACCAAAACTTGTTTGAGAAAACCATAAAGTCAGTTTGACACGAGTACTAAATAGTCTATGAGGGTATAATTTGGCTCACAGAAGTGAATAGCCTCAACTTCAGTTAAAGAGGACAGAATACCCTTTTAAAAGGTAATATTATGGCATGATAGTAATTATCCAAGTAAGGACATTTCATTTGGTACTCTTCACCATAGTATTCATGCATCATAAACCTAGATAAGCCTATAATACATATATGCTTCTAATACAAAACATACACATATGCACACATTCACATCATACACACATAATAGACATCTACCTTAGATACAATAGTTCATACTTTTGAGCACCTCTCATGAGGCCCACAGTAATCCAAAATATACAATGCTTATGTAAGGAAACATTAAAGGAAGCAATCATATTTAATTTAGAAATTAGGAGAACAAGGCAGGAAATAAACTTGTCCGTACTTGAACAGTGATTCTCTAGGAGTGCTGAGAATAAAATCTGGAACTCTAAACCACAAAACATCATCCTTGCCATACTCAGCATGTGTAGTATAGCCAAAAATTACATAAACCCTTTTATGCCACAAGCTGCAAGTAAAAATGTCAGCGTGAAAGGCTATGAGAATATTTCATTTTGCAGTTCAGCAGATAATTTTTTTAGGAGTTGCACGTTGGACAGATTGTTAGACGCAACCCTCAGAAATTTTCCTTTTCAGACACACAGTGCGGAGGGCCTTCTCTTGAGAATGGAGCTCAAGACCCCTGAGAAAGAAAAAGGAATTGGATTTGCGTTTCTGATGTCCTGAGTGGGTGCTTTGAGCTGCTGCCTAAAATGAGGCGACAGCCAATCGCAAACTTTTAAAAAGATCTAACCTGTCAGATGGTCTTCTAAATTAAAAGTATGGAAAAATTTGGATTAACTTTGTTAATACTTTCAGAATAGTCAAAATCAGGTTTTGGTTAACTGATGATCCCCCTTGCTCCTCCTTTCTTTAAACAATATAAAGTTACCCATACAACAGCTTGCCATGTGTATTGCAGGAGGAGAGATGCAGCCATTAAGTGGCTCCCTGTCACAGACCCTTCAATTAAAGGGGGGTTTGGGGAAGTCAACAGTCCTGGTTGCAATTCCCAGCTGTTTCAGAGATGTGAGAAGACCTCTAGTGAAAATGCAGAAGACTCCGAAAACACAGGCAAGGAACAAAGTCAAAGACCATCGTGAATGATCAGTCCCCAACAACAGGTAACAGGCATTATGCCTGTTGTTTAATATTTTTATGCATGAGGTTAGCGTTATTATAAATAATAATAACATGTATCTAATAATACATGCAAACATTGGTTTTTAAATTGGAATATCTGGCAATGCCACTAAATATTTAAATACTCTTTAGCACAAGGGAACCTCAACAATGAGAACTATGAAGTATAATTTGTACTCCCTGGTATGTATAAATACAGTCAGCTTCCTGCATTTTCATTTAGCATCAGAAACGGCTTTCCAGGGAGTTAGATGCTGCTGTAAGTGTCAATATCAATGTTACTATTTATAGCACTATAAACTACATTTTGAGTTATATTGGTAAAGTTAAGCTTAGGTAGCACTTCTAGCGTTAATACCTTAATACAGAAATATTGCTATAAATGTAGTTTACAATTTGGAACATAAACACAAATTCAGTGTTACTAATAAATCACCTTCTAGATTGCATGGAAACACACTGCCAAAGTGTATTTTATGCAATACACAAGGGAGCAAAATGCAACAATAAAGATGTATTTAAATTTACCATTTTTACGCTGTCACTTAAAAACTTTTCCTCTTCCTTTTTTTTTTCCTAGCTTATCGATCTCACTAGCTTGTGATAGCATTTTGGTTGCTTCGCTGAGCCATTTTTAGCTTTTGCTTCTTTTTTTAAAAGCTAAATCAGGGCTCAGATGATTCAATCAATTTAGCTTTTTCAATTAGAAAAGAAAGTTAAAAGAAAACACTAGGACATGATAAACTACCAAATTTTAGCCTAAGTTGTTTGTCTGTTTGTTTGTTTGTTTGTTTTTTCTTAATATCAATAGCATCCTTTCACATAATACTATCCCTGATGCCTATGGTTAGAATTTTATTCATAGCAAGATGCCTCCATTAATTTTAAGAGACACAGTGTGAATTTACCAAAAACCGTTCATGAGGAAGCAACACGCGTAGATAGGCAGTAACTCTTTGCACCCTCGTAGCTGTGAACTTTGGCAACACCCTGCAGCAGCTCTGTGATTGCAGTGGAGAAAGGTAAAAAAATACATGACCTTTTGCAACACAGCGTGATACAGAAGGTGTCTGAGGCCTTTGTGAGATCCAAAGAAGTCCAATCACAAAAACGTCCATCACAGTCCCAGGTTAAGACTGTTGTCCACTATTTGAACAGATTAAGCCTTTTAAAAGGGTACTTCAAACAAGCCGGAGGCTGCTCCAATGCAAATCAGTATCAACAGAAATGAATGAGGCGCTACAGGGGAGATTCAGATCGCTTGAATCCTACCTAGGTGTATAGACTACGTCTCCAAAGAGATTCAGAACTAGTTTCCACCATCAGGTCTTCCTTCAGTTGATTTGATTAGTCAATGGTTTGGTTGCACTTGAGTGATGCCTATCATATTGGGTTTAAAAAGACAAGCGGGGCCAGGCTGCTACCCAAATTTTGCTGCAAGCGCGCTCATGGGTTACATAGGAGCCTGGATGAAGTGAAGTCTGAATCCTCACGTCCTGTTCGGGCACTTACTTTAGGCAGATCACTTGGCTTTTCCTTAGGTACTTCTGGTACTCTGGGGGAAAAGAAAGCCGCCTTACTTTGGGCCAGATAACCTGGGATAGCTAATGAGAGAAAACAGAACTGAGACTAGCAGCTTGTGCTTCATTTCAGGCTTCTCTTCAGGTTTAACTCCAGTTGTTAATTTGATCAGTCCTCACCCAGATCATAGGATCATATTTAACCTGACTTAGCTACATGTTTTGTTTTGAGTGTAGAGATACACTGCGCTTGAGTGTAGCCATCTGTAAAATAGGTATAAAAGAATACGTAAGTTCAAGGGAAATGTTTCGCAGTGATTCATTTACTCATGCAAGAAGACTATTTGGAGAATTTGATGGAAGATACTAAAACATGGTTAAAACCCGTTCTCTTAAATGTGATTTTTTTATTACCTTTTTCTTTCTTCTCTTCAAGTTTAAGCTATACACATATATTTTTTTAGGTCCATAATAGGCAATCACTGGTAAAACAACTGGTAAGAGATAATCAGTAGACCTGAATAGTTGGGGTGATTGTCTGATTATTTAATCAAAATTATTTTAAGGCACTTCATTAGGGTTTTAATGGCAAATGGCATCAAGCAATTAATTAGGCAAACCTGCAGACACTGGAAATCTTGTCCTGAAACACTTGTACCCTGCGCACACGCAATCCTTCTGATCACCACCAAAAGGAAGCGCAGGCTGTTGTGCTCTATTTGTGGCTAGGAGGAAGCTCAACCTGCATCATTTAGGAACTGGTGGATCCCATAACTAATCGCCAGTATTGCAAGAATCGCACAGAGAGTAAGCAGCAGTCACACCCAGCCATGATTTAATGTAAATATTCAGGTGATGAACGAGCAGTGTGGTCATGGTCATGGATCTCAGAGTGGTTCTGAACCTTACCATCACATTTCCCTTTCTGCGGAGGGGCCGGTGGGGGGTGGAGTGATCTTTTCAATACCACAGAGACTTATTCTTAGTGCTACCAATAAGCTTTTTATTAACCTTATTACTGCTACTTCTGTTATTGTAGTAGTAACCAGTAATGGAGACAAAAGTAGGCAGAGGGAAGTAAGGCAGCGTGCAAGCCCTTTTTTAACTGCTAGAAAGGAAAAAGATGGTAATTAATTTCTGAACAGAGGCCAAAACTAATTTGGCGTATCTTGTATGTGCTTATTTTATTTACTAGAAACTCATTTTGCTCCTTAATATAGTCACAGAGATCTGCATGAATACAAAGATAAAGCAAGGTCTTTAGAAACAGGATAAGGCACTTAGGGTTTGCACCCCCTTAGTCCCAGAAATAGCTGGGTCTCGCAATTATGCCTCACAACGTTGAGGTTTTGCATTGCCCATTCTTAGTGCAGGTATGAGTGTTTATTATTATAAACATACATTTTAAGAACAATAAGGACGTGATGAATTGGCCACTTGCAGTTTTCTTGACAGCAAGGTGAAATGGTAGCTGCGGTGACCAGGGGATGTCCTGGTTCCTCCTTGCAGAAAGGTATTCAGTGCACGTAATAATTATTCATCCATCTCGTTCACACTAAAGGCATCGGCAATGCAATTTTAGCCTGATAATCAAGACCATATGACAAAAACCAAGGCCATTAGGGACCAATTTCAAGTATTCTCTGCAAGACAATGATTTTCCAACTGCACTTACATATGCTGAATAGTTACTTCTGCACGACCGCACCTGCTCTCATTTATGTAACCCTCCATCCTCTCCCCTTTTTTCTACCTCTTCTTTTCTTGTAATGCAAAGAAGGAAAGTTTCAAAGGATTGCTGGATTCTTCCTAGAAACAGATTTGATTTATTTATATTTCTGGCTGGCCACATGCTGTGAGCAAATAAGAATCTGGCAAATGTAAAAGTTAGTTTGTGCTAATGTCACATCAAATTCTACCCTCAACAGACTTCGTGGGGCTGCATTAATGTAAATGAGAGCAGGATTTGGCCCAACACTTTCATTCCCTTCCTATACATATTCAAATTAAATGAATATTTTGGACAATCTCTTCCTCCCTCTACATATACATGCATAATTTTGTCTCCGTTAGATTCTAATCTCAGTTACAGTAGTGACTTCATGTGAGCTTTTTTCTGGGTTTATGCTAGTGCTGCACATCTGAATGAGATGCAACGGGACTATTCGAGTAAAGCAAGCAGGATATGGCCCTCGGTCTCTGGGTCAAGTCTGCTCTACTGTAATAATCTTGTCCCTTAATTACTTTCTGCTTATTTCTGACTGTACCATTTCAGTCTCGGTGACATAACAATGTTGCTTTTGAAAAGACTGTAGTGTCACTGTAAATCAGAGTCCCGTGAGGTTAAAGGCTTCAGTTGCCAGAGGGGGAAAAATGCCAAAATTATTTTAAAATTATACAGAGTATAACTCAAAGACTCTAGCATCTTTTAATTTTAATGCTCCTATGGAACTGAATACACCTTCAAGCTTTTTCAGATATAATTCAAATGTTAAAAGCAATAATAAGCTCCATTATTAATGATGTAACCACCTCTTCTGGCAGAAGAATAGAACCTATAAAATTAGCGAGTAAGAAGTAAAAAAGCCAAGACTGTATCAGGAAATGACCCTGTAATAACACATCCTAGATCCTCGTCCCGTAAACCTTTATTTGCATGAGCGATCCTGTCTCACTTAAGAAGTGCTATGGACTTCAATGGGCAATTCGTACAAGTGAAAATTATTCATGAATTTGAATAAGAGTATAGGATCAGCTTCTAGGCTTCTCTTCTCTGTTAGTGATCAATCGTCTTGCTAGAATTCCCCCACCCTTCAGATTTTAAAAATAAAAAAAAAAACACTTATGAAAACTGAAATACATTTGGATTTCTCAGAGCAAAGATTTGGTCTACTAACTCATTATTAGAATGAGAAGAAATACTCCTGGAACATGGCCTTGCTCATATGTATTCTAGATCCGTTTTTTAGTTGTATCCTATAATAATTTAGGGCAATGACATCAGAAAGATCAATGCAGCTGCATCCTAGTATTGAATCAATCTCACAGTACTATTGGTGTCTTCTGGAAACTACAGTACTGAATCCAAAGAAGGGGAACCTTGGCTTGCTAGAAACAGTCCTAATTTTGGATGGATAATTATCATGGTGTCCGGTAAAAATGACTACTTGATTTTTGAAATACTTAGCTATTGGCATGTTCTTCTTCCATGCCGATCATGCAAATTACCGAGGTCCAGGGTCTTGCTAATACTTGGGAATAACATAGGAGCTGAGAAGCAAAAGAAAATTCAAGAGAAGGAATGCTATTGCTATTTTTCACCCCCTGTATCAGTCCCCACAGACACACAAAAAAATGCAGTCTCAAAGCATCAAAAACCAGAACATCCTGAGGATGGTTAAGGATGAGATCTGATTTTCCAAATTTCAAGGGCTTTACCGAAACACTTAAAAACCCTCTACCACCTGATTTTTAGCCATGGCTTCAAAATGAAATTTATGTAGGTGGCATTTTTGCAGTATGTTTCACAGACACAATTTTCTGCCTCCCAGCAAATACCAATATTGCTTAAACTTCATTTAAATGTCTTAATTCAATTGAACCCAGAGGTCATTGACACCTCAGTAATTTCTATTTAAAACCATTCAGCCAAAAATAAACAAACAAACAAAAAAAAAATGGAGCAGAATCTCCTCTGGAGATTATCCTCATTTTGGAAGAAATTACCCTGCCTGACTTTTTATAAGATAATTATTGCAATTGTTTTGCCTAATGAATATTGTTTGAGTATTATAATGCCATGCTACGCATCTTGAATGAGGAACAATTAACAGAGCTTTGTTCTCTTGACATCCCAGGACACATCTGAAAGGAAAGCCTGGCCCTAAAGATTTGTTTCTTCTGGCTAAACAATGTCTTGAACGTAGCAGAGGTAGGATTCAAAGACACTACTCGGAACAATTCAAACCAGGGACGTACTGCCGGTAGAGATCTTAAGAGATGGATCTGATGGTTTCATTCCCTAACCACTCCTACCAATCCGAAAGATGCTGGCAAATGAAAGCTTTCGCTGCCAAAGACTTTGGGGCTTGATCAGAGAACAAGAGTTTTACATATGTCATTCCCCAGCCTTCAGTGGGATTACTCGGGGTTTATATCAGTATAAGCAAGAGGAGATCAATTTGTTGATATTTCCGTTTTTGGTGAGGTAACAAAATTGATCTTTATCAGTTTCCATACAGTCTGCTGGGGTTCTAATTTCAATTGCAATGGCATACATGGGAAGCAATGCCCTTCTCGTACTTAAGGATGCACCTATAACAAATGGGAACATTCTACCTTATTCTTCCTGTATCTCCATCCTTCAGAAACCTCTCTCCTGCTTATGGTTGGAGACAGCCATTTGACCGAGTTAGTAATAAGGATATTTGAAGAACTGAGAGCAACCGTGCCCAGAGACATCTACGTACCACTCTTGGTGAACCTGGATCCCGGGGAGGATTTGAACATTGAGATGTAAATAATCCATGGTACAAGACAGGACAGGAACAAAAGAATCTTCCTAAACTACAGAAAAGAGCAATATATGGTGTTTCCCTAAGTCATACACTGTAACACATCCCTGGAAGAGATACGCCATGTTGGAGCAAGAGACTGAAACCACCCGATAGAGGACCGATTCTACCCTACCCACGCCTCTCTGCGCTGATGGATCACAGCACCGATCACCAGCAGAATCAAGGAGGAGATCGGACCAACTTTGTGAAAACCAAAGTAACACGTTTCCACTGTAATCACCAACCTCTGAAGTTCGTTACAGCTAAGGACAAGAGTATCCCTCAGCTACATCTCTAAAGCTAGAGCTCATTGCCAGGTCACTGGCATATGGTTGGGAGCACCATGCCGCTTTCCAACGGGAACATTTATCTTCAGGTGTCCTACACTGGAAGGTGGAAGTTCTCAGCCAGCAGCAGAGACAGTGGGCCTCTGAAACGCCTCCTCACAAATTTCACTGCTGGCTGTCCATTAATTACTTTAAATCAAGAATAATGTGATCTTTGGTGAACACGTGGCCATGGACACGTGTCTCGCTTCAATAAAACTTATGACCACAGCACCTTTCAGATTTACTCTTTCTAGCCTAGAAAATAACAGAAAGCTAAGCTTGTCAGTTTGTCACCATTTTCCAGCTCTGCATTTGTGAAAAAAATAACATTGGCAGGGAAATAATACAAAAATGTATCACACACACAGGCTGCAGGAAGATATAATGTTCTTTTACATATTTGATATAGAGCCTAAATTAAGCTGCAGAAAAGGGGCCATGAATCTTCACAGCCTCATTATCAAGCCTCCCTAAACTTCAAATACAGGAAAATACATTTCATAAACAAAGACCCAATAGGATTTTAATAGTACAATAAATTTCACTGACGTTCACCACTAATCACATTTCAAAATATATTTTTAAAAACAAAGTTCATTCAACACAAAACCAGATTTAGAAAAGAAGAGTACCATAAGCATATATTATATCTATTACGCTTACTCTAGCTATTTTTGACTGAAATCACTTTTAACACAGTTGGCTGTAAATCCATAGCAGTAAACATAAACACTCTCCCTTGCCCCTCTTTTGCTTTCTTGGGACATGGGCGCAGACCATGACCCTATTCACAGATACAAATTTTCTGTTTTCACAGTAAGCTGAGACAGAAAAGGGGATCAAGTCCTCTCTCCCGTCACTACACAACAAAACTATCTCCATGATCTTCCTTAGTATTGTCCCTCTTCTCACCAGCAGCCAGGTGCTGCCTGTCACTTCTGATCACAATTCACTCATTATCCACAGCTGAGAAAACCAGGGCTCTTCTACTCTTCCATGCATCTCCTAACAGAGAAAAAGTTTTAAGTAATCTTAGAGATAGTTGAAGTATTTTAAAAAGGAAAAGGTTTTTCTTCTCATGTTTTGAACAATCTTAGAGATGGTGAACTTATATGGTGTTTCTAAGTTCTGGAGAGAGAGGGTTTTTGTTGGGATTGCTTTTTCTTTTCTTAGTTTCGATGTAACTGAAACTTCGTGCAGGTGAAAGGCTGCCAGTCAGCCATGAAGGATGGAGTGCTTTGGAAAGAAACTAAAAACATGGGTGGGACTCAAGTTTTGCCATATGCATGGTAACCCCAAACCAATGAGCCTTAGCTCAGATCACTTCAAAGACTAGGAATGTAGTTAGGTCTTTATACAAAGCCTCAGTTGTGCCTCGCTAAAGGTACCTTTTCACTGCAATTCTTCCATCAGCTTGAATTGTTATACTGGCATCTGACAGCAGAGCATCTAAGTGCTGTCAAAACTGGAATAAGCTCACCAGCTCATCTGACTAAACCCACTGAGGGCCTTCAGACGGTAATACCATTATTGACCTGGGTTGAATTCAAATGCATTTGGAGTGCTTGATATTTATCCAAATTATGCCCATTGAAAAATCCCTGGCAGAATATAGATAAAATCAGATTAAAATGTATCATTATAATTACTTCAAAGAGATGTCTGGTATAGAAATAATTAGGTTAGTAAATATTTTTAATTAAATTATCATTTTTACATTGTGTTAAAACTACAATGTGCATCTATGGACATCACAACAAAACTACAAATCTGAAGAATTCAGGGCCTGAATATGAACATTTGCATTAATCTAATATAGTTATTATACCATTAACTTCAGTGATGTAATTCCAAATTTACACAAGCATAATTAGAGGCAGATCCGAGATTCAGCAGATCAATACAAATCTTTCCATGGGCTGCAGTAGGCATGATAAGGCCCTGAGAAAAGTACTCGAGCGCTAGTACCATCCCACCTCATAAGACTTCTCCCAGCTTGACCTTTCTATCCCTAAAGTAATGTTTCCACTAAGAACTGTCATTCACCTAATAGCGAATATGAAAACACGGGTATGGAACCAAGCAGACATGAGAAAATAAAATTAACAATAGGGATAAATTTGAATGCCTTTGGTCAGAAATATTCAAAGAATTTGAAAAAAATCTCCTGAAGTTTTGTACCACTTCTGCCTTTCACTGCAACTTCATAATAAATCAGTTCTGTAATATAGACAGGGAAAAAGCAAAAGTAAATAAACAAAAGAAATTATGCCAGTAGTACTGGCTGGGATTTTTAAAACGACACATTCCTTGCTGATCAATTGAATGGATTCTTTCTACTAATGTACAACAAATAAGAATGTGTTTTAAATACCATACTGCTTAAGACTGTAATTTACATTTATAATCCTCTTTTCTTTAAACACTTTGACACCTTGAACATAAAACTATGTTTTACAGATGCTCTCCTCTTTTAATTGAAATCACATCTCAGGTCGAGATCACCACTTTCCTTCTGCTTCTCTAACCTCTTCTTGCCCGAAGGCCTGTAACTTGTGAATTATTTAACAATCATATTTGCTGCTGAAAATTGATTTCTGAGAGAATCCATATTGATTGAGATATGTGAGACTAATGAGTTTGAGGTTAAGATGTTTAGGTATCATTATGTCTGATAGTCCTGAACTAGAATCTTCATATTTTTGTGTCTCTTGTCAATATTCAGTTTTATTTTATATCTCTGCTTCAAGCTGTGCTTATGTATTAAAATAAAAAGCTAGGATGAATAAACATTTTACGCAGTGTCTGAAGCACCTATAGTAGTCTCCCAGATGTGTCTCTCCTGTGAAATGCCACTGCATGAAGGGGACGCAAGCAAAGCTTTGCCAAACTTTAACTGGCAGCAAAAATAAGTAGCTGGTATGAACCAATGGTCCCCACTTGAGCAAAAATTGTTTATAGAGTTGAAGATACGTCTCAATGGGTGAGACTTCTGTGAATGCCAGAGCGCTTATGCTGCAGCAGATAACTTTAAACTAGTTAGCTCAGACCTCAAGCTCTTGCCGGGCTTCCATGGGATGGGGCAAAGCTCCGGAGAGCTGCAGTCAGTGCACGTGGTGCCTTGCTTGGAGCTGCACATCAGAGCGCACACCCATGGGGAATTCTCTCCTACAGGTGCAGAAGGGCAGTGGAGCCCCCTTCATTTCTCTGCTTACACTCAAGGGGTGGCTGGTGAACCCCTGTTGCAGGTCTGCCATTAAGCATGCCGCTCCTCCTTCTGCTGCTCCTCAGCCTTTTTTGACATGCCGAGATACAAGGAAGTCGTGTGACATGTACCTGCACAGTACCCTAGGAGCCTTACTGCCAGCCTCCAGTCATCTTGCTGCCCTTGCACAGTGAAAATCACTTCCTCAGCGCACTCTCTACCCACATGGGGAAGAGGTACTTTTTAACTGTCTTATCCCCACAGCTAAATGGAAAATAAAAATAATCTATAGAAATAGAGCATTTCCATGACTTTCAACTATATATATATCACAAAAAAAACCCTGATATATAAGAATCTGACCTCAACTGCAGTGTTTCCCAAAAGCAAACTTCAGACAGCTTGAAGACCTCTAAAATAATGGCTAAGTGTCTTCATTTTTCCCTCAAAATAAGGTAAGAATTAACTTGCCATACTGTTGACCTGTGATGACCTTTATGATGATGCTATGTTGGGTGCCCAGAATGTTCCCATTCAGTGCCCAGAAGCCTTTAGGTTTCTTATGGAAAGGACACTAACAATCAACTTTGGTCAGTTAATGCAATGCCATCAATATATGTGGCCCACATATCTGGATTTCTGTGCCAAGTCCAAGACCCATGAGTCAGTGCAGAGAAGACCTCAAAAAGCTGCAGTAGGAATCTATTGGGTTTGGAAGTGACATGACTGGGACACATGTGCCCTAGTGCTGGTCACAGCCTGACGAACATACGCTTGCATACCTGACTCTGAGACTCTATTCCAGGCTTTATATTTTTGTGTACCACTCTTCTTCATCTCTGTAACTACTCTTGCTCTCAAAAGAATCCAAAGCAAGCAAACAACAACAAAACCCTCCATAGTATTTGACCTTGGAGTTAGACCCCTTTTTGGAGTAGTTTTGGAATCAGCTGTATGTATGATTACAAAGAGACAGTTCTTTAAATGACCCAGCTAGAAAAGGATATTTTTGGTCAATGATCTATTTTTATTCGTGCTCTGCTGTTTCTCATGAAGCCTGATGACAAAGACCTGTCCTTCAGAGCTAGTCTATCCTTTCTCAATTACCATTTTCAATTACTTTCTCCAGGAGAAGTCCACTATGGTTTTGTTATCAGGTTTATTTTTGCAGGTGGAGGCTCTATTAGAGGGTGCAAAATACTTTCTAGGTTAGTTTTGCTTGTCTTTCTATAAGGAGAGAAACACAACACACATTTTCAAAGGTTCTTTTTAAAAAATTATCTAAAAGTTAAAATAAGAACTATGAACTGCATTACAGTATTTAAGACACGTGTTTAAACTGTTGACTACATCCATTTTAGTTAACAAATTTATTTTATGTCACTCTTAATCAGCAGAGGTATATTTTTGTTACTATTATTGATTTTGCAGCCATGCCAGTTAATGCTATTATCTTGGATAGTACATTCTGAACAGTTACCCTTACAGACATTTTAAATAAAAACAAACATCAATTGGGAACTCAAAATGAAATCAGATCACTTTATGAACCTGAAAGAACAACCTTCATACTATGCCACATAGTCTTCTTTGAATGACCTATCTTTTTACCCAACTTTGGTGATACACAGAATAAGCTTGATGAACTAAAGGGGAAGAGGCTATACTTTTTAAAAATCAGATAAAATTGGCATACTGAATTCTCTAATTATTCATTTTTAAGTGAGGAACTGGAAGTTCTCATGATAGATAGTTAAAGACTCAGATATCACGATGGGAAACTTAATCTAAACTTGAAGATGGGTATACAGGCTTCATCTATATTAAGATAAATTAGCTATACCTGGCCTAAACTCAATCATTTTTTTCTCATCAAGATGAAATGATAGATCATCAGACTGAACTTCTATTCACTGGAAAGGTGTTGAATAACTGATATCATAAGTTAGAGTTGTGGAAACTCAGGACTACGCAGGATCACATTTTTCTGGAGGGTGGGTATTGCCGTGGTTACCTACCTGCACTTTGATGCCGTGCCATAAATCCCTACTTTTCCAGCCCCTCCAAACTGCTTTGTTCTGAACACAGACTGCCTCTCACAACAAGGTGGTCTGCGGTCTTCTGGTGGTAGAAAACACTTAAGGCGGTGGGAAAGTCCATCAGTTTCAGCTCAATACCCACAACTTGGAGATGGTTTGCTAAGAATAAAACTAAAGCCACTAATAACAGAAATTTTGATACTAGGTTAGACAGTTTTCACCTGACTAGAAAATATCCAAACTATATTTGTTACTCTGGCCAGTCGGAAAGCTTACAAGCATGAGCGATACCCTTTGAAAACCTCTCCTTTCACAGGTCAGCGCCCTCAAGATATTATAATTTTAAGGTACATGGGGTTTTAGATGTTACAAGTCTGTTAATTATGGGTTCAGTTAACAAGCTCACACACATGCCTTATCAGAAAAAGAACTTATCTCATCTGAATAAGGACTGGAGGAGCAATGGTAATTTTGTAGGTGAATCTGCTAGCTATCTAGACTCATTTTTAACTCAAGGAATTTTGGGTGTTGCTCTTAAAGAGCAGGCTGGGTTCAATTTAGTGTTTTTTTCTTCATTATTATTTCTCCTTTTTGACCAGAGAAAGCGGAAGAAAGCAAAAAATTCTCAGCTCTTTATTTCTGCCTTAAGTGCATGAGATTTTTATTTTTATTTAAGTTGGCTCCTGGTCTCCCAGTCTCTTTATTTCCCTA
>NW_008823958.1:1163138-1165694 GCF_000699105.1 Pygoscelis adeliae | reverse complement strand
TTCCCTAATATTAGTTTAATCATAGAGGAATACCCTAGAGCAGATCACAGTTCAGTATTCTAGATTTACTAATTTTCTGTGAAAATGTGTGTGTGTGTGTGTGTGTGTGTTCAGAACATTAAATTCTTCCTTATACAGAAATAATGCAAATCTGTAGACGAATTCAGGGCCCTTACAAGATAGCCACGCTCTCATAAAGAGCATAGAGAGTCTTCCTTTCTCCTCAGGTCAGAATGAAGGTAATGTCCTGTATTATAACACAAGGAATGAAGAATGGCTATTTTCTCAGTGCTAACTTCACAGTAGTATGGGACTAATTAATAGATGGGAACGTGAAAGTAGGCAGTGTTATTTGTGGAGCTAATTAAGATATGTGGCAGAAAAAACATGTGGACAGGCAATTTCTTGATTTTAAAGGTTTGTATAGCTAGACAGTTTTATTAGTCAACACTACGCTTTTTTTTTTAGTCATGGGCTACATTTTGTGAGATATGGACTCCTCAATTAATCTTTCAAAGACTGATTTTGATTTATCTCAGAGGGAGGCTGGGGAAAAAAAGCTGATGTGTATTTTAAAAAAAACAACAGCTTGTTCCCTTTAGTGCATTGATTTGATCTTTTAAACAAGTTTCTATATCCTCTCCATTTCATCTATTACTGAAGGAGGTGGGGAAGTGAATCTAAATGTCCGTTCCATTTAATTCCCCACAGATTTAAAATGCAAGGAAATTCTCACAAAGAAAAAGCGTTGGTCTAAAAGACTTGTTCATCAGCACATAGGAAGTCTGTGGCAGGAGCCAAGAATAGAGCCCAGCTCTTCCAAGCTCCCATCCACTGCATTAATCAATGAGCACAACTGTAACAAAGCTTACCTACCTTGAAAGACTGGGCTCTGAGGAGACTTTCCTCAATGTTACGACAGCAAGTTCCCAATTTTCCAAGCCCAGCATCACTTGATTCAGCGTCTTTCCTTTTGTTCAAATAGAACAGTCAGTTTTCAAAGAGAAAGCCTAGGAGATTTCAGTTTTGGTTTGGGGTTTTTTTTAAAAGGAGGGGGCATATCTCACATAAAAGCAACGTGGACACTTCTATGAATTTTGAAGCTAGTAAGTACTATAAACTTTGTTTAAAGGAGTGACAAATTTGGTGAGACAGATTGTTCAAAATCTAGAAAAAATGCTATTTAAATCCTTTATTTACAAAAATGAATTCATGACCCAAACATCCTAGGAGCCTCTTCGAGATCTCAGTCTGTACACCCTTAAGGTGACAAGTATTTCAAAACCTGTCTGATGTAAATCCTGATGTATATTAAATACAGGATTTTTATTAGTGCCTCTAAGTACACCTAGCTGCTCATCTGGTACGACAGTGTTGTGAATGGACAGGAAGCTCTGCTAAAGAGGCCTACAATACATTTTAGAACAACGGCTGAAGCAGAGGACAAACATCCAGCAATTTACTTCAATTCTGGTCTTGAAGTACCACCCTGCTTGTTTTCACGCTCATGCTACCTGTGCTAAAACTCATAAGTACTCCCACCCTCCTTCTCCTGGTGCACAGCCACACCTGAACCGACCAGCTCGTTCCACTGAGACCACAACAGCACTGCCTCTCATTACCAGCACATGCTTAATTCCCACTATATGCCAGTTTTGTCTGTTGCCACCTCGGTCGCACCCTACCAAAAACATTCCCTCGTTGCTATCAGCCGCCCAGGTCTGCTCTGCAGCAGGAGCCCGACCGTGCTGCCTGGCGTGCTCTTCCCCTGTGGAGAGGGATGGATTTGGGCACAGGGATGCAAGGTAAAGGAGGGGGATGATCTTGGTTGCGGTTGTTAAATAAACAATTTTTTCTTACAACAAACCCTGGCACCTGTTCTCACCATGTCATGGCCCGTGATGACTTACTGTCTACCAAGCATGACCAAGCGATTAGTGGAGCCGTGTCGATGTATCTCAACAGTAATGGGGGCTCTCTTTCCATTTGCCTTCTATTGAAATCTAAGCGCTCCATTGGCCTGTGCATTTTCAGCTTGATGAATTCATTATTCCCCACTTTTTTTTCTTCCTTTCTCAGGCCAGAGCTTTCCAAAAAGCCAAGTGACTGTTTCTGTTTTTTCCCTCTCTATGAGGGTTTTTTTCTCTCTCTTTCTAGGCAGATGTCAGAAAATGTCGCACTGACTCATCTTTTTCAAACAGCATTTCAGTATACGTTTAGATCTATGTATATTAGACAGCAAACAATCATGACACTTGGCTTATTCATTTATTTATGTGGAAGAGAAAACATGCAGTTTTCTAACATCCTTCAACTAATGATATTGGGAAAATACATTTTCAAATTCAGAGGCAAGGAAAGCGTTCAATTCATATTCTCCAGCAAACAAATGACACCACGTAAATAAAACACAAAACTATTCAACTATCATTAAAAAAGTGACAGTTGTCCAAAGCAGGAAATTCAACAATGTGGCTGCTGCATTTTGTCTTTAAATACTTACATGGAGTAAGTATTAGTATGGAGATAAGATTAGACTACCCTAAGTTTGCGTTT
>NW_008823958.1:1147406-1163123 GCF_000699105.1 Pygoscelis adeliae | reverse complement strand
CTTTCCCTCCTCAAAGTTGTGCCTAGTTGAACAGAAGGGGCTTTGGCCATTTGTCTGGCACTTCTAGGTGTCCAGAGGCTTTTTTAGAGCACAATAGGTCCAATGCACTCAGGATAGTTATTGTTACAAATCCCATACAGAAATAAAGGCACATTATATATGAACCAAAACATAAATTGTTTTTAACAGGCGCAAGTTTAGGAATGCCTCTGTGCTGTGGTCCAGTAGTCAGAGCAGCAAAGCAACATCTGAGGCTGGAGTCTAGTTCTACTTCTGCGACAGGTTCTACTTTTCTGCCTCCGTTTCCTCCATAAAACAAGGATAACCTTTTTCCATCTTAAAATAAAGCTATCATTATCTCTTCGAACTGTAGAAGAGCCTACAAAAGTCTCTTGGATGAGGTCCCTATTACACTAGATGCTGTACAAACACAGAACCACATGCTATTATAATGTGGGAGTGGCGTGCTATTAATAATACATTAGGACATTTTGAAACTATTAAGCAGAAGAGTTATTTTAAAATTCTATTCATTTCCTCCATTTAAAAAAGAATGAAATTTGAACGAATAGGTAAGGAAGCTAATTGCAGAATGCCAAAACATCCTTCTGGCTCTGTGAATACACAAATGCTGTGTTCATTGCTCTGCAGGGTAAAGGAGAAGTAACCAGGCATGCCATGTTCTTTTACTGACTCTGCCACTGACTCTACTGCTAACCATTTTCAAACCAGTTCATTTCACTGGGGTTCAACCTATTTGTCGCTCAGGTGGACACAGTATTTCACGGGGACATAATATGGTTCAATTAAAGAAGACCCAGCCTAGAGAGATTTTAACTGGGTTTGAGGGCAAGAGTGATTATTGCATTTGATAGACTTGGGAAGTGGGGGCAAATTATAATTAATTATTTATGTGCAAATTTGACATTATTATTAACATATATTCCCCCAGAGCCTTGGATGGACATATTTTGGAAAAATCAAATCAATAAGTCATTTAATATCTGTCAAGTACTTTGGGATCTTTATTTGAAACGAGTGTTACAAGAGCAGTATCTTACTCTCAACTCCTTAATGTGCAAGCATGCCTTCTATTAATACTAGAACCCTTTGGAACCATTAGAGTTTATCAGCTAAATACATATTTGGCACATTAACTAATTTTTGATTACCCAATTAGACTTTAACAGCTCCATCTATCATGTAAATTTTTCTTAATGTGCAGATTATGGACCCAATAGAACTTAATGGAGCTCCTTACAGTGTTCTGAGTCGATGCAGCTGGCACATGGACACTGAGGAAAGTATTTTCCTCCAAAGTGAGAATTACACACCTATCTTCCCATGTTGCTAATGGGTGTTACGGCCTAAGTCGTCCCTGGGCACTGAGACAACACAAGAGACCCAAATGTGATCCAGTTTATACCATTTTATATGTTGGCTCTCATACACCTCCACTTCTGCCATTCCGTATCAAAGGTACATCTCCTACAGTCAACTGAGTCACAACTACACAAATCGAAAGCCAGGGCCATTCGATCTGTACCTACCCCGTGGTAAACCGTGATAGCCACGAACAGGTTACCTAGTGGATGGCCATAGCTATAAGAAGCTGCTAGCAAAGTCTTCTTCCCTGCGGCTATGTTTGGCATGCAGAGATGTGCTGGAGACAGTGCCTCCATGCCATGTGCTGCTGGGCGTGTTCTCTCCCACCCCACCGTCTCTCAGAAGACAACACGTGGGCTGAACTCAGCACTGGGTCAGGACTTTTCCTCTCCCCCTTGCGTAAGTACTATGCCATTTGTCTTGTTGAGTCTTCCCCGATATACTGTCGCAGCTCACATCCCACTCCTCACGTTCTTTGCCACTGCCTGCCTATGGGATGGCATGAACTACGCATTTCCTGATGAAAACACGGACGTTTGAGAGCCGCTAGAAGGAATAAGATTACTCAGATCACTGGGACAACAGCTACAGGGTAGATAGCCAGAACAAAGCAGTTGGCAGAGAGAAAAAACATTTAAGTAGCAAATCTGCATCCCCTAGCCCAGAGGCTTAATGCATGGTTACGGGTTTAACGCTAACCATGTTTGGCACAAGACTGAATACAGAACCTTTGCTCAGAACCAGCAAATAATTAACTGCTAGAAATGAAATGTAGAGCTATAGTATACTTTCTGCTCTGCTGGCTTTACACCTAGATCTGCCAAAATCTCCAGCTACATGTGTAACAAACGGAGGGTCTTGGTGGGCTGTCTCCTCTGCTGGAAACAGATCAAACGACTGCCGTTAGAAGTAAGGCAGATTAAAACCGAAGAAAAATAGAGAAAGGCTGCATTCACACACACACGAACAAATATTTTCCACGTTAAAGTAAACACTTATAAAGTTATCTAATGCACCATTAATGAATTGCATTTTTTTTTAATCTCTCATTTCTCTTAGCCTATACAATTAAGCTTGTTTGAGCCGTTCCCAGTTAGTTTCACTTTCTTTCTTTACCTCACAGGCTGCAAGCACAACACTGGAATGTTTTTATATCATGAAAATACTTCAGTTAGCATTCCTTTCCTGCGAGAAATTCCTTTTCTATGGCTTCCATGAGAAGTCATTTTTTAAAATCTTATTTGTTTCCTTACAATGCTCCTTTAATAAAGCGTGATCACGCCTCTTAAGGAAATAAGCTTTCCCTTTTCTGCATGTGGTCTCACCCTGTCAGTGCTTTCATTATTTTTCTGCACAAAGTCCTTCCCTGATGTCTTACTCGGAGCAGCACTCATTGTTCGCGGGGAGCGTGCGTTCAGCCCGTCCTGCTGGCGCCGGCTTCTTTCAGACGATCCCTGTTCTCTGTCTGGAATGGATTTTGGAAGAGATCTACCTTGAAGATAGTTTAATGCCACTTAAACAAACAAACAAACAAACAGATATACATTGTAAGCGCTGCCTGGGAAAGTATTAATATTGCTGCTAAATGCAGAGATAGGGTTAATTTGCTTCTATATTCTGCATCCTGCCAGACAGCCTCCTGACTATCACTCAGAGAAGCGTACTTCTTTTCAGAAGAGACAGTACGCAATGCTTTGCTTAAGGAAAAGGGAGATTTACCCTGCACCGCGGTTCTCAAATGAGGTCCTTTTTCCTTGAGTACCAAATCTCATTTCCCATGACAGAGCTCAGAGAGCTTGACACGAAGGCGGCTGGTCCCAAAATCCTGGCATCAAGAGCTGCTGACCAACCCGCGGAGATCAGAAAGCCCTGCGTGCTCTGCCTCTCTGAGGAACAGGCCCTGAGCAGGTGTATTTACATCATCAACTATGTCAGCAGTGGTAGAATCACGTGATTTTCGTGTAAACAATGCTTGTAAAAAGTCGTAACAACAAAAAACACACAGCAGCTACTGTTGAGAGAAGAAAATGAAACCTTTTTTAATCTATCTACGTATTTAGATGGTATCCTCTGCTGTGATAACTTAAGAACTTACTGCTCATTGAATCCTGTGCTGCAAAAAGATCTCATACGTTGAGGCCTCACTCTTGGCTTTTTGTTATAAAGTTCGCTTTTTTCCTCAGTCATGACTCTTACCTAATTTATTTTTCCATTTCATTTCTGGGACCTGACCTTCCTGGAAAAAACTCTGGGTGCCTGAGCAGGTATATATTTCTTTTACTATGCTTTGGCTGCACGAGGAAAAACAAATGAAGGTATACATTTTTAATCACACACAGGGATATTTCAGCTTTGCCACCCTGTGTTCCTTTTTTTGCTATTTATTTGCACACATTGCAGGCTGTGCTAAGACCCTCTCTGTTCTTCTTCCAGCTACAGTTTGCACCCATAAAATGTGTGCGTGTTAACTTAGCAGCCACAAAGTGGACACAGGTCATGGTATCTGTGCTGCCACCTCCTGCACTGCACAGCCATCCATGCAGCTCCAGGGACAAGACCAAGATTGGGCTGGCAGTTGTGCCAAACTGGGGCACCGGTTGTTACGGATCAGTTGTCCCATGAAAGGGAGGCTCCTCCTGGAAATCCCATGTATTGGAAATCCGTTCCACTGTTACCGCGGCTCTAAGAGTAGCTGGAATATGTTTGGCATACAGAGAGTGCCAGGAACCATTTTGAAAGTTTGCCTGATGCTTTAAGATTTGATATCAGGCAAAAAGTATCACCCACTTCTCACTCAACAGGTTAAATGTAGTTCCAGGGGTGATAACTAAAGTTATTACCTTCTGTGGTAATTATGCCCAATTTACACTATTCCCACTGAACTAATCGGATCAAAAAGAAAAAAAACCCACAACTATCATTTCAGTGTTTAAGAGTGAGACTTTTTGGTTGTAAGCATTACAGTATCGAAGTTTTCAACAGCATTTTTACTAATGAACTCAGAGCACTGTACACCAGGAGCTAGTACCATTATTTCCGTTTTACAGATGGGGAAATGAAACAGAGGACATGAAATAACTCTCAACACGGGTATGATCTCCCATATAGTTATGAGAATCTTAAAATCAAATATGAACAGACAGCAAGAATTTCTACTGAAAAATAAACTTTATAAAAAGAATTCAGGAATGGAAACGTAATTCCCATAGAAATGAATACTCTGTTTTTCCAATGATTCTGCTGGAAACAACATTTCTAAAATTGCTTTTCCATCCCTTTTGGGAAATACTATGGTGTTTTTATTTATTTAACATCGGGGAAAATATTAAATGCAGAAGTAGTAGGTAACATTGCTTCATCTAGAGGAGTGCCCAATAGATTCCTCAGCGGAGGATCTCAGTGTCTCAGTGTGACGCATGCTCAATTCAAAGGCAATGGCAAATCATAAGAATGCCAGACTTACACAAAGTAATCCATTACATACATTAGCAGCCAAACACTAGATGCAGAATTCTGTTTCCCAGGCTCTGCCTCGTAGTGCTAAACCACATTTTGGCTACCAACATCTCAAACAGAGTCCCGTT
The DNA here is from genome assembly GCF_000699105.1 of Pygoscelis adeliae. Lineage (NCBI taxonomy): Eukaryota > Metazoa > Chordata > Aves > Sphenisciformes > Spheniscidae > Pygoscelis > Pygoscelis adeliae. The sequence goes on along the minus strand of NW_008823958.1, from coordinate 1,158,153 downwards.
CGGGGCTGAATTCACCAAAAAGGTGGCAGTTCTCTTTTGAGCTTCCTCCGAAGAGAAACATGAGACACCACTCACAAAAAAGCATGCACAAGTGGTTTAAAAACACCCTCTCTAGCTCCCTGCCTTAGCTGCCCTACGGAGAGGGATGCACACACCAGTGGGCTCTGCTGGGCTGCTCTGGCTTGGCTGACTCTTGCCTGCCTTTGGCCTTAGGGAGCTTGGCTCTCCCTTTGGAGGCTCCTGATGCCGCCCTGGGCTTTGCCAGTCTCCTTGGCCTTTGCCTTCTAGAAATTTAATGAATGTGCATGGACACACCGCCCAGTTCATTCCTGTTTCTTGTAAAGTATTGTTACTGTTACTTGCATTGGGCTTTGTAGCTTTTCACAAAGAGCTTTTCACTCTCCTCCCTCTCCTTTTATACATACCTTTGATCACACAGATTATTAGCAAGTCTGACAATTAAAGGCTAATCACTGAGTAGGCAACTCAATGTCCATTTAGATGAAGTGGGGCAGTAACACCTTTCCAAAAGCGCATCTTAGACTGGTGAATCTCACTGCACCAAGTAGCCTAAAATATGCAAAGCCATGGTGATCTGGACCTCTTCGTCATCTTAGGCCTCATGTTACATCACTTAAGTGAAGCTCTAAATTCTTGTGAAGGAGAACTTATTGAGGAAGAAGTGCTGATGTACCACGTAGACACAATATAAGGCCTTGCTGTTGCATGAACATACATCATCTTTACTGTGAGAAACAGTGGGCTCCACAAAGTTGTCTGTTCAAGAGCCCATGCTTGGTTTGCAATACAATACCGATCATAGCTTTGTTCTCATTCAAAAGCACCTGTACTTGAAATATCCATCCCACAAAACGTAGGATTTGGCTGGAGTCAAAGGAAGCATCTATATACCTAAAAGTTGGAGAAGAATTTATTCATCTGTTATAAACAGTAATTTTGAGAATCCGGCTGCTCCCCAACCCTGAAAATGTCTAAACTCAATATGTTTTTCAATTTCTGACTTGAAGGTCCACAGAACCTTAGAGCTGCATCTCTACTCACAGCCCAGGTTTCCTCTCTGCAAAGGACTAGACCATATAACGTGCACCAAAACCTATCTAGGAGCCATAAACTACCTCTGCCTAAGTCTCTAAGCAGCAATGGGTGTCAGGCTAAAGCGAGCACTCATCAGTGGGGACAGAATTTGCTCCCTGCAAAAAACAACTCAGTAGTGCTAGTGTCCAAAGGCATCCTCTTGTTCCTCCTGCGAGAACTTATTTCATGTGAAATAAAACTCAGAAACAATATCTTTCATCCGTTGCTCTCCCCTCTCCCCAAGGCAGGAGGGTGCTCCGAGTCAGCACAGTCTGTTCCTAGATATCTGAGCGTTCCTCTGTGAAATGCCAAATTAGCGCATAAATGCTAAGCACCATCACTGGACTGACCTGTAAGGTCTTTACTACCTCTGGAGTCAGGGACTTGGTCTAGTATTTCTGGGTGGCCCATAATTACTTTTTAAGTTCTTCTCTTTACTGTGGCATCTGCTGTACCATTTAAAATAAGTTTATGGGTAAAACACATAGAACATAATTCTGAGTTAGACATTTTTCCATCTAATTTACATATCTTTCATCCTACCACATCTCAGATATCACCTTTTATTTCTTGGATTATCATACAAACTTCTCGAGTACTCAACATTTCCTTCACTGTTTTATCACAGTATGCCACGTAGTCTTCAGGACATGAGGTGCTAACTACCACACCGTGCACAATCGCAGTCCCAGGATGGAATGACTTGCTTTAATAGAGAAATAAAATGATATAAGGTCGTAAGCTAAGACTATCATAAAGTGCATTGCAGGTACCCTATACTTAAATACTCCCATGCTGCCTCTTAACTCCAAGTGAGGCAATTTGCCTAATGCCCATAGAAGTGACACGATTAATTCCCCTCCCTTAAATAATCCTAACCTTTCCTCTCTAATGTGCCTCTGTAAAAAGAATGTTTTCTAAAATAAAACAAATTTTTAGAAAACCATTTCCTTAAAATCCTTAGCATTAGAAATTCCAGGAGTCTAAAAAGAAATTTAGAAAGTTCTTCTTTCATTGTGTTCACATAACCACTAGAGACCCCTTTCTCTCTGAGATGGAGACCAAACCCCGCAGCAGTATAATGAGCACTGTAAATACACTCGGTGGACTGCCTGAAAGTGGCCTCAGCCATAAACAGCAACCTCAGCATCTTTCTGTTCATGTTTGCTGCTAAATACTTGCAAAGGAACCAACAACCTCCAAATTAGTCCTTAAGATTTGAACCTTTCTGTCCTGATAGCGCAGCGCTTCCGTGTTACTCATCAGTCTGGCATTTTGCACATCTTTTGATAATAGGCTAGGCGGAAGAGGGGCCATGAGCATCACCTGTACCTAAGAGGGAGTTATAATTTCAGAAAACCTCAGTTTGAAGCATTTCCCAGAGGGAAAGCATCTGCAGGTTTAGGAGTATCACTTCATGCAACATACTTTCCAAGTGCCCAAGAGCATGGTCCTCTTGTAGTACAGTTAGAAAGTTGTAAATACAGCACTTATTCATCAGTCATATGTTCAAAAAACAAGGAAAACAAAAAACTACCTCTCTGTACTGAATTGTACAAACCCAGCCTAAAAAAAAACAGTACCATCATCTTCTGCAGGAAGATTTTTTGGTGTATCAAGAAAAATGTTCTCCAACTGGATCATTGCCTCTCAGTGTTTATTACAAATGTCAGCTACTATAGAAATAAAACCAAAATTTCTTTTAGCAAAAATTAGGAAGCATTATAAAAGTTATACTGGTATCTCAATGAGAGGCGTTTCACACAAGAAAGAAGAAAAAAAAAATCTGAGTTATTTCACCTGAAAATTAAACATGGAGTCCCCTAATCAACAAGTATTGGATAGTAAATATATTACCTGAGATTTTACTCAGTCAAAAGGACAAGAAAAGGAAATTAGAGCATGTTAAGCGTACATTCACATTTGCTACTAGACTTTAGATATGGGAACCGCATGGTAGTTACAAAGTTAAAGTTAACAGTAGGGTCACTACTTTTGGTAATGCAATTATTCTCACTGTATAATTTATTATTAACCAGTATAAACTATGGCTGGCATGTGCAATCACTAGTTCAAAACGATGAGCAAAACACAGGGGTTTTATGGCATAAATTAATGTTGGTTCCACTGCTGCCAGGGGAAGTTTTGCCACCAGCTTCAGCCAGTGTAGCATCTTCCCTCAAATCTTGATAGAAATGAAGTTTCAGTAGTTTACCAAACCCATGTGGATGCTGATTCTTTCCAAGGCCTTCTACTGAATAGAGGTTTTATTTCAGACAAGCAATCCATCTGTTTTTCTTTTGACCCACTGGTAAGCAAACTGGGAACACGCCACCTTCTCACAGCCATGATTCTTAAACAGATCGTCATCAAGGCACAGGAAATGGGGCTAGGAGTGTTGTTAAGATGTCTTGATGAATTTTGTCCTCCTCTGTGCCTCCAGGCAGGACCATCTACACCCGTTTCTGAAAAATTTCCAACAAAAGAAATGCCACAACATCCTGAGTTGCCTTTTTCTGGTGTTTTGTTTTATCCACCTTAGAAGGTCATTCCTAATACCTAATCTGAATTTTGTTTGGTTCTGTTTAACAAATTACTTCCCATACCCTCCCATTTCTCACCATGGAGATGGAGAATAAATTACTGACTTTCTCTTCCACCAGTCTTTTGTATTCTTATAGCCCGTCGCCATGTTCTCCCTCAGACATCTCTTTTTCAGGCCGAGCACCCCCAATATCGTCAGTATTTCCTGACAGGTCACATTTCCTTGCTCTCTTATCACCCTCATTGCTTTTCATTTGGACTTTCTCCAAACTCTCTGTAGCTTATTTGGGGTGTACTGCCCAAATCTGCGCTTAGAGGTATAGCTGAGCTCCTACCAAAGCCATGAGGAGCAGAAGTCACTCCATACTCTTATCACCCTCATTGCTTTTCATTTGGACTTTCTCCAAACTCTCTGTAGCTTATTTGGGGTGTACTGCCCAAATCTGCGCTTAGAGGTATAGCTGAGCTCCTACCAAAGCCATGAGGAGCAGAAGTCACTCCATACTCCTCACGGGCTATATTTTGTATTACATCTTCAGCACTTGCTATCAAGAAAAGTTCTTAATTTCAACGTGAACATTTCTTCTGCCAGCTTCACAACTATTCTTAATTAACGGGAACCTTTAACATTGTAAACAGCATTAAAGTGGAAGAAGTCATACTTAATTGGTTATCTTCACTTAGCCTACACCCCAAAATGACAGAACATTTCAGGGTTACTACTGGAAATACGTGAACACAGGCATGCACACGCAGCCCAAGTACAATTAACAGAGACTTCATCTAATCTGTATTCAGATGCAGATGTACAGAGATAAATAATCTACAGATATAATATAAACACCCACACATTGAGTAGGTCTGTAACTGAGAGGTTTATCTAAGTGATTAAGAATACCACAACTTTTCCAGTGCCAAAAAAAATTAGATAGCTAAATATAACCACAGCTAAAATCAGATTCCCTTCTTTTATAGTCCTGAGTCTAGATAAATGTATATGTGGAAGAGATCATATCTACTTTAGCGTGTCACACTGCCTGTTCCTCCTCCATGTAAACAGGTTCAACTCCTCTGAAGTCAGTCAAAACACATATATAATGTAAGTATGTGTTTGTGTGCATCTGTGTGTAAACCCAGGGTAAATGGGAGTAGAATAAGGCCCCTTGTTGGCTCAGGTCTCGCAGGTAGTTGTGATAATAGAAAACCAAGAAAACTGTAGGTACTGTAGTTACCTACTATGCAATAATTATCATGTAATTATACTGTAATTACAGTACCTGATTATTGATGTACTGTAAAATAAACTGTTATCAAGTTTTTTTACTGTTCACTTCTATTTACAGTCATCTCTGATAAAGACTAAGCCTCCCCAAAAATGCATGATAAAGCTTCTTATCACAGGTTTTAATACCTCTAATAACTACTGTAATTCTGTGTGATTTAGTGCTTTGAATAATCCACCAGGATTTTTCTCTAGATCTTTAAAAGGATTGTAATGTGTACAGAGGTGTCGTAGTGATTAAATTTACAGGACACTTACCAAAACAGTGATAAGAAGGGATGTTTAATTAACACATGTACACGTTGTTCAACTGTACTATCACGCAAAAATGGAAAGACCTGAATGAGACCCCTATTTCCCTTTCAAAATGTTAAAAAAAATTAAACAAAGGATTATCCTCACTATACAATATAGGAGCAGACATTCTGAGGGCAACAGCAAATCCAGGCAGCACCTGAGAGCAGTACCAGCCTAGTGCTGCGTGCCGGGTAGAGCCAAGGTCCTGGTACCAGCCGGACATCCCAGAGAGAAAGGAAAAAGTAAGTCACTATGACAGTACATGGGGATTCACCAGCTGAGTTTGGAGATGTCGTTCCTTTGGCTAGTGGGTAGTTCAAGGACACTGCAGTTCTCTTCAGCTATAATGTCTGAAAATATCAATGCTCTTAGGGCTCATTGATAAAAGCCATTGCAGAAAACCAGCTGAAGGTTACCTTATCAGATGGTTTTGAACTCCATGTCTCAGAAAGGCACACAGGTGCTCTAGAAAATCCCTTTTCCCTCCATCAGTAGATTTACTTAATGGCCAAGGCTATCCCTGATTTATATAACAGATAAGTAAATTTAAGTTAAGCAATGAAGCGCCCCAGCAGACTAAACCCCAACAGAAAAGGGCAGCAGTCAACCATATAGCAGGCAGTGGAAGAGAACCTTTACCTCTCTAAGGACGCTTTCCACTTTAACTTCTACTGACATTTTGTCCACTGTGATGCTGACAAAAAAAAGTGATAGAGAGATCTAAAGGTGTTATCATATACGATCAAAAGATGAAAAAGAAAAGTCAAGAAGCTCATGCAACCCATATTCCCACTGGGGAAGTATCCTCTTTAATATTAGAATTGTTTGTACTTTGAAATGGAAATCCCAACATCTGCAAGTGCATGCAGCTGAAGCAGAGTTCGCTCCTGGATGGGCAAGTGCCAGGTAGTAAGAGGCCACAAGAACAGGCTTTGGCTCCATGAACGGAAACATAAACCTCTCCTTTGTAAAAATGATTCTTAATGATCTCAAAGGCCTCCTGGTTTAGTATGGAAGATGAGTGCCACTGTTTTCTTTAGAATGAATCCCACATATTTTGTATCACAGTCCTGGCACAGGGCTGCAAAGATGAAATCATTCCTTGACCATCATTGTGGGCACGCCTGCTCTGATCTGCAGTGCTATGCGGGGGCACACAAATACTGGAAATGGTGTAACTGCATTATTACTGTGCTCTGCACGGGCTTTTATACCCTGGTTCTCAGCAAGACTAATTATTCTAAAAGAAGCCTCACACTACTGCAATTATCCTGCTCCCAAAACCTGAGTTACGTCATTTAGGACACTGTGCTTCGCTATTCAGGCATATCCGTGCAGCTTTATTTTTTGCAACAAAGATTTTTACAGGGTGAGGGGTGGAGGTGGGGGGAGTTAACAGGAACAAGCTCAGAGATCATGAACAAGGCAGAACACGTAAATATAACAGGAATAGGGAGTAGGCACTGAGAGCGTCAAAAATCACGTGCTCCTGAGTCTGGCTGTTTATTTACCTGGCACGCCAGACTGCTTACCTGTGTAATCCTTCCTTTGCAGTAGGTGAAGGTGAAGGTGTGGGAACTGCCTTCTTCCTTTGCTGGCAGTATTAACTGAGCAGCGTGAGGAGGGAGACTATGGGAGGAATTAATTTCTCATCTCTGTCATCAATAAATTACTCAGGCAGCTTTCAGGACTCTCCGAGGGTGTTTGAAACATATACCCCTTTGGCTGGCTACTCTTTGGATGGGCTAGCATACATGCTGCCCTCTTGCGTAAGGCTGCAGTCTTTCTGTAGGAGAAGAACTGACTTCTTAAATGAAATATACAAGTTTCTCCTGTAACACAGCCTCCTATTCTGAGCTCCAAAGAAAGGCAGCACACCATTTTACAGTCCAGAAGGAAAACTGTGGGCATAAGACTCAAAGGTTACCTTTCAAGAACAGGATTCTACATATATTACTAGTATTATTACAAGTATAGAGCTTGTAGAGAGAGGCTGAAACTCCCAAAGAAATGAACTAGTCATCCCCTTTACAATTTGTGCTAAACATCTGAAGTAAATCAGTAATGCATACAAAACTTTCCTGACAGTAGGACTGGCAACGAATCTGAAAATCAGTGCAAGTTCATCAAACACTTGGTACATCATCCAGACCAACTTGCAGGTGAAGCTGAAATGGATGTAAATCCAGCTCTTCCTTTCCTGGGAAAGAATTTACAGTAGTAAACATTATTTAACGTCCTTATTAAGGGAGACATGGACAAATAAGAAAAAATAGCATCTATTCAGTGACTGAGAAATTAGCAGAGCAGCCTTAGTCATTTTCCCTATCTCTCATGAGTTAATCAGACATTTTCCCAACACTTCCATATACGCCTGTTCTTTCCTTCTGTGCCCAGCAAAACTACGAGCTACTTCTGAATGTGCTGATTAACCACATTTTTGTTACGTTTCAGCATAACATGGAGAACAATTAGATTTGCAACTGAGAAAAAGATTTGTACCTTTTTCTCCTGCTCAGCTACTGAATTTCATGAATCTTGTAGGAACTTTATTATCCCTGAGACTCCTAACCCTGTTTCAGTTGAAATAGTCTCAAAGTTTCCAGCATTATTGAGGAAGGAACCTCCGGAGAAATGGGAAAGCAGCTAAAAAGCAAAAACTTTATTTTTTCAGGAAATTATGCTGATAATGCACTCTGTTCTTTTGAAAGGAGAAAAGCCAGGGAAGGGAAGGGAAGGGAAGGGAAGTTTTTGGAAGGGAAGGGAAGGGAAGGGAAGGCTGCCACCTCTTCAGCCAAATGACTCAGAGATGGTACATCATCGTCTTCAGATCTCAGAAACCAAATGATTTGTGAAATCTTCAGAAACGTCGATGATGTAGCTAACTGCATGAAGGGCGGTTTTAATCTCGGGTAAAACGATCTGGTTTAACCACCCCTCAGTACTAAGCCATCCACCACCTTGAAGTTTATCATTAAGAAGTCCCATAGTTATGTAAACATCTCCAGCTTGCTTTCCCTTAAAGAAACCTGCCTTACCTTTCTAACCTTCTCTCTGGTCTTTGCCTCGGTACAGAGACAGATGTCGTAGAAGGCAACTGAACGTATTTCACGGGGATATGTAGGCCATATCCTTCGTTATTACAGAAACAAAAATACGCTTGTTTTGATCTAACTATGTGTATTTAAAGAATTACCAGCAGAACATAAACCGAAGCAGAGAGGTCTATTTAAGGTCTGGGTGTTCCAGCTATTTTTACTGAAGCTGCCACGGATTTCAATGGGAGCGTTGCACGCTGAATGGCGAAAGGAAACGGCTCCCAGACCAGAGTTAACCCAGGGTTGTGTACAAAGGAAAAGATGCTCACCCTATGGAAGGCATATGCAAGCTGAATTGCATATGTTAAATTAAAGACATCTGCACTTTGGCAGAATTTGGACAATGACTCACTTATATTTAATTATGTAAAAATTTCAAATGGGGCGAACTCCACTGTAGTGACTCACATTAGTGCTACCACATGATCTTCTGATAACTACATCAGTATATAACTCATGTCTCTGCTGCACAGAGTTTCTACAGAGAGAATGACGTATTACCTGACTAGCATTAAAAGGACTCCATGTTCCCAGCAATGACTGGTACATTAAGTAATGCTTCAGAAAGTAGCACATAGTACACCGAGGCTTTTTTTTCCCTTGACACAAAACTACATATCCTCTAATGACAATAATTCACTGTCATTCAAAAATAAATTTTCTGTTTGTGTTCTATTTCTTTAAATTTATAGAGTTGTGGGGAAAGATTCCAGAAGTAGAAACTTACATCATTTCCTTTTCCCAAGAAGAATTACGGTGCTGCAAACCTCCTTAGGCTTCCAATCCAAGACGCTCCCACCCTGTCCCTACATGAGTGGTAAACACACCCTCAAGCACAAAACCTTCTGCCTAGGTCTGGCAGTAAGGGTACCAGGCAGTTTCTTGTGTTTTGCTTCACAGACATTCATGGACTTTTCCCTGCTACCTCCTGCACTTGTCAACATACGTTTGGTTTGCTTGGTTTTGGTGAGGACTATCAGAATGAACTGATTATGTGTCTTATGTCAGGCTAACAGGACTCGTGACCTTGAAATGTCCCCTGTGAAGAAAAGCTATCCTGCATTATCTGCCGCCGATTTTAAAAAGTAACAAAACACTGTATTACTTACTTCAACGTTGTTAAGAAAAGGGGGGATCCTTTGCTGATCTGTATTAGGTCCCTTTTCTGAGCTCTGAGAGTTGCTGCGTTTGTATCCGGGAGTACCACTGCATTACACTCCCATTAAACATTTGAAAAAGGGATGTCCACTACAAGACTTTCTAAACACCATTTTCAGGCTTACTGAACACGCTGACAGGACCCTTAAGTAACAAAGGGATATACAGAAGGCATTTTCACTACAAAAGGAATGTATTAATGCAACAGATATGGCCTTTGTTAATGCCAGATGCTGACTATAGGTGTGGATGAGGAGTATGATGAATGGGATGATGAGGAGAAAGCAATCTTAATTGTGCAATTAGTTATGTTATGTTTGTGCAATGTTTTGCATAACAATTATAGGCCACTGGTGGACTAGTGATCCAAAATGACAGCCTTCCAAAGGAGTTCAGGCAGCTAGGAAAGCCACTGTACCTTTTGAGCAGCTACATTAGAAGGCTAATGAAAAACGTAAATGATCTCAAGTGGCCTTTGTATGGCTTAAGTGTGATGTTGGGCTTCGATGCCCAAGTGCAGTGTGCTTTCTCCAGCTGAGAGTGGTAAGAAGTAGCAATTGTAGAGGATGCCCCGAGGGAATGCCCTGAGCCAGTGAGGTGCTAAAAGGTATGGGAGTGAAGTCTGGCCTCTGAGTGACAGAGCTGATAGGAAATGATTGAAGGTGGTGTAATGGGCTGGATCAAAAAACAATGAGCAAGAGGAGAGGATCCATAGTAAGTTCCTTTTTTTCTCTTTGGTAGATGCTAGAAAAGAAAGCATCCTGATTATTCTATACCCTCTCATTCCACCTTTCACTTATTTTCTTTTTCAAAGCACAATTTAACTTTTTTTTTTCCTACGGCTTCACATAAAAGTTAATTTAAAATTGGAATCCAGATTAAAGCTCACTATTACAACTGTTCCTGGAGGTAGAGGTAAACTGCCCAGAATGTGATAACAACATGGAAGTCGAGTGATGATCTGCTCATAATCGACACATCCGAGCACACAAGAGTTCATTTCATCCTCAGTATCACCCCAGGGATCCACACCAGTCACAGCTGGTGCAGAGAGGTATAAGATGTACTGCCCTGTTGGCTCCATGATTATTCAATTCACGGCTTAGCACCACTGGGGAGCAGGAGAGATGCCCTCACATGCTACTCAAAGGTGTTAAATTGGCACATATCATAGTTGCCCTGGTCCTCCTCCCAGAGAAGAACTTAGGTCCTTTGGAACATGCTATCCACCAAGACAAAACTTGTAACTGACATTTGAATAGTAGGCTAATGA
>NW_008823958.1:1132292-1147242 GCF_000699105.1 Pygoscelis adeliae | reverse complement strand
AGGGGGGGGGCGGGGGAGTGAAAGAGTGGAGCGACAAGGTAAGACCTGTGCCTAAACCTTTATTTACACAGGATACCTTTAGGTCAGACTCTCCATTGCCTTTCAAATGTGACACTAGAATGCACTGGGAATTCTGTTTTTAAATAGGCCGCTCACCCTTTACTCCAATAAATAGTTACACCTTGCAAGCGTATAGTGCTGCTAAGTCAAGCCGTTTAGCAAAGACATTCACTTCTGCACAGAAACTCAGCCCCCGTGGTGCAGGAGAGCACAGCAGTGTGCTGTGACCCAGCTCTCAGCCAAGGGGATGAAGACGACATCAGAACCAAAGAACAGGGCAGAGACCATTTTTGCTATACCCCAGCAAAAGCGTCCGCCCAGTTCATTGGCTTTAATGTTTTGACTGGAAGTAGGAATAGTTTTTTAAAGGCTATTTTATCCAGTGAGAGAAGAAAAAGGGTATCACACGACTTTGCACCCTGGATGCTGTTTGTAGAGAAGCCTTAAATCACGGCTGGACTCCTACAAATTATTTACTACTGCAGACCGATATTGAATATACAACTTAAGGCAGAATCACAGAGAGCAGGATTGTATGCACACAGAACTAAGCTTCACATTCAGTCACATCTCTTCCAACTGACTGCAAGCATCTCTACAGTAAATATCCAGGCTCAAACATCCCTTGGAAATTCATTAGCAAGCACAGCAAACAGCAGTCCTGAAAATAGCATCATTCCATTCAGTGCAGTGAGACGTACCCCACTATATTGTAAATTCAAAGAGGGAAGGGCAATCCTCTTCTAAACCTAGCTTCTCATGAACCTGAATCAAATCACACATTCCCTTTATAACAGCCATCTCTCTCAGTGCTGCCCTACAAAATCTGCATCGTATCACCGCCACCTTAAAGGTCAGCTGTGGTATTTCAATAAATAGAGAAACCGTGGTTTCTTTAAACCACTTGTATTCCTCTTGCTGCAGTCATTTTGCCTCTCTTCTATTGGTCTTGCTTAGCTCACTTTCACATGAATGTCAAATTTTGCATTTGCTGTGTGCTGTCATCTAGACTCCCACTGTAAAACAGTTTGTTTTTCCCCCAGTTGGTGCACCAGATTAGCATCCCCCCTCTCTCCCCTCCAGAACAGAATGTAATTAAAGATCATGGGAAAATAACACACACTAGTCATAAAGTTAGAGAATTTCAGGTTTGGTTCTGCTTTCCAATTTTACATGCTCCACTTCACTTCTGTATATAAAGAGAAATATAAATGGCTTTGGTCACTGGATATCTGTTAACTCCTTGTGCGTCAGATCCTGTGAGGCAGAGATGACAGCAAGATCCACAGCAGCTTATGAGCAAGAGCCCATGCCTTGCACAATCGCACCCAATTCACCAAAAATGAAGTGTTTTGCCCAAATGGTTCTCTCTCTGCTTACTGTGCAATGGTTATGAAACATAAGCCAGAACTGTCTCTGTGTCCATAGCGTACAGGAAAATGTTTCATGACCTAGGTGAAATGTTTCATCAGAGAAGCCTGCCAGGATGATCACTTTGATAGCCACAAAGCAGAAGAACCACTTGGGTCTGCAAAGGCCAGTACTGGAGGTGCAGTGGCACAGCTGGTTTAAAGCGGAGGTTGCTTTGTACCTCCCCACCTCAGCAGTGGCACCTCCACCTCAGGTTTTCTAGTGGTAGGATGGAAACAACTGAGACCTTATTGTCTTTGGCTGTGGGGCCGAATGTCACCAGAAGAAAAATCAACTGCTTCTTAATTAAAAAAAAAAAAAAAGCTTAAACTGCTTCTACAGCAGGGATAAAAATATCATCAAATTGCCATTTCTCATCACAAGAGTAAGCAAGAGGCAACTGTTGATCTTCAGTGTCACCTGACAGGTTCTGGAAAGGAAAAAACCCACCAGGTAATCTTCCACTGTGAAGGCAGGTGGTGGTGGGGAGGCAACTCAGGATCCACATCCCAAGCTCTACCACAGCTAAATCATATTCCAGTTTGTCTCCTTTTTTAAAAGGAGAGAGAAGGTAACAGAGGTCACTGAGAAAGAAGATGTTCATGCCACATGGTTTGACACACAGTATCACACAGACAGAATTTATGACTTGCCCAACATTGTCTGTGGCGGATTTCTAGGAAATAAACCCAGATGTTGTGATGCTTACTTAACTACAAAATTCCTCCCTCTCCCTCAGATAGGGAATAAAGTAGGTGTTCACCTTTACCGATGTTCTACTGTAATTATTTTTTACAGCAATTCTCCTTCATTAGTTAGAGGATCATTAATGAAATAAATAGAAAAATGAGCTCAAGCCTGAGTATTCTGCATTGTAATCTAAATTAAACTAGTATTACAAATTTGTTTACATATCTCAGTTGAGCTATGCGGTTTCAAAAGTTACTTGCTGAATGTAAACATGTCTCCTGATGCTATGTTACGAACTATATGCTGTAAAATATATTCTAATGTAATACAATAAAACTGAAAAACCAATAAATGTTCCTATTTATTGAGAAATTGGACAAAAAATAGCTTATTGTCAGTTTTTAAAGACTGAAAATCAATAGATGATGAAAGGTTGTATTTTTTGTTACTATTAAGACTGTTGACTCTAGCAATAAGTGAGATATGGATTACAACTGGGGAAGTAAAGAACTTGTGAGATGTACAATTTGGAGCTTCTCGGGTTTTTTAGAAACTTAATTCCTAGTATTTGTGCAGCGGTGGCCATCTTGGCACCACTGTTAATGGGCCCCAAGAGCATAGCTCCTCCATTTTGTTGACAAAGCCAGCTTTAAGTATCTTCTTGTCTTTAAGAGCATTTCTAAATTAAGGGGGCTCTTAATCAGACTTGCATCTGCTAAGGATCATGAGTCAAGGAGATCCAACTTTCCCATACATTTGCATCCTGCCAATTGAAAAAAAAAAAAATAATCCTCAAACAACGTAATGAAACTCCAGCTATTGCAGTCCCACCTCTCCTGTGCCCGGATTGAGTCCGCCCAGCTGAGAGCTGCAGAGTGGGTTCCCCAGGTCTGCGTAGTCCTCACATAACGACGCAGTCCAACGCCGGACGGAGATCAGGTTAAATCAAATGTTCAGTTTGCAAAGACCTCTAGCTCTCACGCGTTTCTGAGGCTGCTGTCCTTCCTCACACACGTAAGGTTTTCAACATCCGGGCCCTGAGTGCAGAGGTCCCATTCGAGTCTGCCATCTACACGTGGCTGAGTGTTACCCTAAAGATATGGGTGGAGAGAGGTCTGGAAAACACAGGTTTTTAAGCACCTGTTTTCCCAGTAGAATTTATGCATGGGAGTCAGTTTAAAACCTGAATTTCTATATTCATTAAACAAAGTGCACAACCGTGCAGAGGCTGGGAAGACATTCTTGTCTCAGTGCAAACATGTTAAAATGGAATACTAAAAGAAAATATGCAGTGATAAAAAACACTGAGCTAAACATAAACACTGCATCCAGAGTCCTTAAATAGTGATCTATGCCAACGTTTTTCCAAGTGAACCAGTAGGCATAACCATTACATGTAAACCCAAATATAGATGTTCTACCCTGACTATATTTCTAAACTCTGGAACAGAGTTTGAAAGGTTGCCAATTATAATAGGGAGTTAGGGCTGCTTTTAGGATTTATATTCTCTTTGTACATTTCATAATCATACAGCAGCTCAAATCTTGCTAGATGGGGGTAACGCAGTAAAAGTCTATACTGCCTTCAGAAACGCGAATGTACTTCCCTGTAAAAGTGGACAGTGACCTCGAACTAGTAAAGCCAGCTGATGTGCCTGTGCAGTACCTGATTTTACAATTGCACAGAGGTGTGCAGTTATAAGTCTATGGAAAAAAAAAAGTCCCAAGACCTTGAACGAGCTGACAGTGTGCAGAAATGGCCATCCTACTGCTGGCCCGAGTCCTGCACTTCTATAACATAAAACTTTTGCTTCAAACTGAGGAAAACACAGAGATCACTAATTTTCATATCATGGTTTCCTTCTGTTTTCCCAACTAGAAAGCTAGCTAGTTCTAAAAAGGGGGCTCTTACCACATATGCATCATCACATACCAAAAAAAAGATTCATGTTGTTCCTGTAAGCTTTTGCTTAAGTATACCATGGAAAATAACTTTGATGAAATAATTTGCCCAGAGCACTGCTTGTCTGGAAGATTTCTATAGTTTAACTGCAGTTCTGTAAATAATTTGGTGATAGACAGGCCATCAGCATAATTTGGTGCTAGATCCATACAATGTTAAGGAAATGGCCAGCAGGCCAAAACTTAAATCTGAACTGGGTCCTAGTACGTACAAGGCACATTAAAAACCAGTCCAAATCTATTCTGTTTGGAATCTGCTTATGCAGTTTAAAGGAATACATTGAATTTTGCTTTGGGAATGAACACAAACAAACGTCATGCTTCCTTCTCAGTGAAGGAAAGAATACCCACATACGCTTAACCCTGCAGACCTCCATAAAGACGTACAGTATTTTTGCACAATAACATCCCAAACTACTGCCACAGCATAATTATACAGCACAGCATTTTGTACTGCTGCTGAACTACCCGTAACTTTCATCAAATCTCACAGTTCTCCTGTGTGGTTACCCTGTAAAATAGCAAAAGCTATTGCCCTGATTTTTAGTCAAGCCTTAACTGAGACTGCAAGATAAGAGGAACAAAATTGTATGCATGGTACATTGCACCTTTAATCATCTACCTATCTGAAATACTCAAGCAAGTAGTTAGACATCTAAATGTTCCAACTACAGGCTTAAAATAAATGAGTTTTGTAGTACATGACTGTGTCCACATTATTTGAAAATTGGCGTTCACATCCCCTCTCGATGTAAGTATCACTTCAGCCACAGGCAGATCAGAAACTCTAAGTCAGTAGCAGAGCCAAGACCAGGCCTAAGATTTAGTATTTCAGCTGAAAAAAGGGGAGACCCAACGACTGCACGACACTTCCCATTCATGCTTCATGTCTAGATGAACATTTTTCCATCAGAAATGTCCACAATCAGCATTTCCTTCCTGCATCATCAGATTGTAAATCAAGATATGTTCTGGAAGCCTGCTATGATTTTTACCAAATGAGAAGGAAACGGCAAGGAAAATAATGTACAAAACAAGGCAATAAAGCCATCCCTCTCAGCTCCACTGAAAAAAGGCCTGAAGAAGCAGACACATTTATACTTCTTTTTCAACTGAAAAACAGAGAAGGAGGTGAAGTAGATGGGTTAAAAGCCAGCAAAAAGTAGTATAAAAAAAGCCCACCAGGTATTGTTGCAAGAACCTCTAGATAAGCATCTTAAATCAGGGTAAATTACACACCTCATGCTGGTGACTCGGTCATGGGAAATTATGAAGCTACGTGATGTCTCATTTGTTGTGCTGAAAACAAATGTAAATAAATTACTGAGAGAATCTCATTTACATTTAGAAATTCATCCCGATGCATGACATGACTGCTGATGTTTTTTTAAATGACACTTTGAGAAGAAGTGCCACTATTAAAAACAGATCATAGCCACCTTAGCGAGAGCCTGTGCATGTGTGCGTGCACGTGTGTGTGCGTACGTGCATCAGTGTGTAAAGGCAGATGTTCTAGATGGATCTTTTGGATCATTGGGAAAAAGGCTTTCTTTTACTGTTTCAGAACCAAAATGGTGGTGCCAGAAGACAAAACCACCAGTCTGTATTCTTCTGTGTATTTTCCCCCTCCAGAGTGGGAAACAGAAGGACAACGTTATGGATTGGCTGCTGCCAGTACAACAGAAAGTGCAAATACTAAAATCGTAGGAACAGAAAATAGCGTGGCATGTCTCTCCATCATCAAGTATAATAAAACTTCCCTTAAATACACACAAAAAAAGCCTTTCGCTAGGCTTTTATCTCCCCCCTCCAAGTCTCACATTTTAAGCTGTCACTGAAACAATTGAGAAGGATATCCAGGAAGCCATAAGATGGAGAGCAAGTTGAACCGTGGTTTAGCTAAGCAGCATACATTCAGGCAAATATCCAAATGCTTTAGGAGCTGTCATTCTCCATCCCGCGTGGGAAGGCTGTGAAGAGACGGACTTGTTCGTATCATGATTGCTCTTATTATTACAGCAGTGAAAACACTGCATACTAATGGACGTGTTTTCAGAGAGAAGACTGTTAGATGGCTTTTTAGACTCTGTGCCTGGCTGTCTGGGCTTCAGTATCCAATACCTCCTATCCCTTTCTTTGCTTCCCAAACAGAACTCTCAAAAAAAGTTTGTAACATGAGGGTGAAATAAAACATATTTCCAAATGGGGACATGACAGTGTTCTACAACCCCACATACGGCAGCATATTTACATAAGCCTGAATAGGTCAGAGAGTTTATTTGTTAAGGGACAAATAAGCAGGCCATGAAATAATTATTTTTCATTGTGCCCTGCCAAACCTATCCAGCCAAAGGCTAAATTGAGCTGCTATTGTGATTATTTGAACTGTGGAGCCAAAAGTCTTCACTGCAAAGCATCCCAGCTGTCCTAAATTTTATTCTGATGGCTAGTTTTCACGCTAGCTTGAAACTTGCCAAAAATGCTCCACAAAATAGGCAGGCGGAAGGCTTGCTTTATCCAGACCTACATCAATTACTGATTTAGAGCTGTTCTGAGAACTTGATTATTAACAAATCACTTCCCGAAATTGTTATGACAAGATTCACATATGCAAATGGCAAGCTGCTCGTATGTACAGAGCTAGCGACAGAAATTAATACAAAGGTTCCCAGATTTATTTATGGTTATTTCCTATTGTGCTTTACTGCAAATTAGCCACTAAAATATTAAAAAAAAGGGGCGAGATCCAGCCACAGCACCACAGCTTTGACATAGGGTGACATGGGAACACCCAGGCCATAACTGCTCAACATGCTTCTCTGCCTTCGCCCACCTCCCTGCAGAAAAGGATCCACCAGTGCCTTCTGGCATCTGAGCAAGCAAAACCACCACGGTAGTTCCCAAGCTGCAAATTTGGTCAGCACACCAAGGAGCAGGTAGGATTACCCCGAGAACAGCTCAGATCACAGGCTTGGGAGGATATTTCATACTTTAAACAAGGTTGACAGCGGAGGAGGGGGAACAACAAATGTATTTTTTTTAAACCTCACGCTTCAAAGCTTAAATTAATCCCTAATAATGAAAGATTAGGATGAGAACGTGTAGAGAGAAGATTATCCCATGTCTGCCCATTGTGAGGCTCTTACAACTTTCCTTGAGGCGCCTGGGGTTGGTCATTGCTAGAGACAGAACAGGAGGCTAGAAGGATCTCAGGAGCGATTCATTTCGTACTTTCTATATTTCTGTTTAAATAACTGACACAAACGAAAGACAATGAGGCTAATTGTTTTGAAGGCAGCAGACTTATAAATAAATGAAATGCCCATCATTTGGTATCAGGCTGTACATACTGCAACCCCAACGAGACAAGTGCACCTCGCTGCAGCTGCCCTCCTTCTCCTCCACACCTCCTACTATTTTTTTATCCTGTTTGTAATTTCACTGTAATATCCTCAGGGCAGCAACCACTCCACATTTACACATGAATTAGAACAACACCTCGCACAATGGCATACCAGTCCTGATTGGACCTGGACTGCTCCTGGGAATGCTACTATAAAAAGAGCTCATAAATGTATAGAGTACAGCACAGTAACAGACAGACAGACACACACACACACACACCTTTTATCACAGTTAACATCACCAGAGAGTTAACTCTTTGTTTTCCCAGTAAAACTGTGGATGGTTTCATTTATTTCTAAGCTCCAAGATGGCTGCAGGATGTGTAGCTAAGATCCAGCACACCTTCGCCAGCATACTCTGTGAAGTTAGGTGTTTACTATGGATGTCTGTATTTACTGTTTAATAAAATGACAGAAATGTTATGGAGTCTCGTTATAGATGCCGAGGCATAAGGTTGAATCTTGCTTAGGATTTGCATGGAAGCTGATCGAATGACGAGCTGGGGACATTCAGGATGAGGAACCAAAGAAACCCACATCAGTGTCAGCCACATCGTCCCTGTGCACCCATTACAGACCTACTGGGTCTTAACCTGATTAGCCCAAACTCCTTTCTAATTTCCTTCCTTCCTTGGGAGAGGCTTTTGACCTTTGAGCTAATATTTTAATACATTCTGGAATTTGAAATTTTGCATATAATAAACTAGTTATTTTCTGGTACTTCAGATATAAACAACTCCAATACAAAATTTTAACTTACTTTAGTATTCAGTAATTTTATTTTTAACTGAAAATATAATAAATAGAAAGATTTGAAAATCTTTATCAACATATTTGCATTTTTTCTAACAATTCTGACACATCAATTATTTTGTAGGACTTTTTTTCCTGAAGGACTATGAATGGCCGATGTGGTTCACAAAGAACAAAAGGAAAAGGAGGGGAGCGGGTGCAGGTAAGGTGGCAAATCAATAAATTACTTGAGTACGTGCACAAATTCAGGCACCCGAGCCCCCTTTAAGGTCAAGTTCCATGTTGGAGTCGCTCATTCCAACATTTAATATCCAGAAAAAATGGAATAGCCAAAATGTAAAATATATTAAAAAGTCTTAATTGGTATAGAATGGCCACTTTGCCAGGCCTGGTGTTTGTATGGCACCAGAAGTTCACCTTAAAAATCTACCAAACAGACTACAGCTGTTAGCAATTGTATTAATCTCTCTCTCAAAATAAAACTAAAAAATGTACGAATTACTTTTTGTTGACTACCAGTTGGTGGACCTCTTGTTTATTAGACTAAAAAGTCCACACAATCAAATTCTGTGGAAAATCCAAGATCATAATTTCTTTTTCTCTGGCTCCTGATGGGTTGGTAGCATTACAGGGCCTTCATGTGCTTTTCCATATAACCTTACACTCAATGCAAGTTTTGCCCGTGACATAAATATGGAGACTTTCTGTCTCACGGAAACGTGACCCTCCTTCTTGGACATTCTCAGTCTGAGCACTTCAGCTTCTCTATGAACTTCCCGCAACTCGTGACTTAACTCTTGCTTCTTTTGCCCAGTGCGCCCTCGGCTCTAACCAAAGCAAACTCTACCCAGTGTCACACTTCCACTCTGGAGGAAAGATCATTCAGGAATGATCTTTTTACTTCTACAAAGATAGTAAGAGACCATGGTCTATATGGAATAGGCTATTGACAGCCCTGCACACGCTCAGTCATAGTCAGATATGTGACAAAGTCCAATGAAATCCTATTAGGGAATAATACAAATGACAGAGCTTAAAGAATACAGTTAGCTCCTAATTAAACAGCCCATAAATCTGTTCAGAACTTATAGAATTTATCACCAGAACAGGAATCTCAAGACCTTTCACAGAGTCTCATTTTAACAGACCTGTTGTCCACTGAACCAACAACTCTGTTGCTTACAGACGAGATATTTCACCAACTTAAGTACTATTAAAAGATGATTATGCACCGAGCTTTCCTGAAATTGTGTAACATTTGCATGGTATAACACATACTCTTACTTGTTCACTGCAGTCTGATTCAAAGTGCTATAAATACGTTTGCCCTTTCTGCTAAGCCTGCCTAAGGGATTAGCAACCCCCCAAAAGTTCAGTTGAATATTAACTGCATTAACTTTGCAGACTGTAACATACTGTTACACTCAAACAGCCTACGGTGCAGTATGGATGACTTGCTTAATAAAAAATGTTTTCATGCAAAGCCCTATTGCTAGAAAAAAAAGAATTTGCTCTGTCAAAGGGGGTGACCTCTTCCATTTGACTTCATAAAGCAAACAAATAAAAGGGAGATCTTTACAGGGATGTCCAGAGAAACACTTATCATTTTGTCTGTCAAACCAGATGGACTTCCCTTAGCAACACAGCACCAGCTCCACTCTACGTTAGAAATTGTCAGTTCACCATGAAAAAACCCTGTGAAATACAGTAGCAAAGTGTCATCTACTGTAGTAGTGTGAAGTTAAAAACTAGAAAAGAAGTATGATTGTTTGCTTACTTATTTTGTTAAGTAAGTAGTGCTCTGCGTGCCAACTCCCATAAAAACCACATGTGCCGAAAGACTTTCCAGCACAAAGTTATATAGCAGTGAAGACAAATAAAAGGAACAGGAAATATTTAAAAGTTGGAAGAGAGAGAGTTGATAGGAGTGTAAAAGGGTGCTGACTTGATAGCTAATGCCGAAAGTCAAGGAAGAGCAGGTTTTTAAACCTCCTAAGTAAAAAGCTCCCAGGCAGAGGGTAACTGGCAGTATTTGATCAAAAGATGAAGAAAGGGAAGGAGAAAGAGGAAAACGAGAATGGCTGGCACAAGTTTCTGAAGGTTGCAAGGTATAAAGTGGGGCCAGTAGACTTGCTTAAGTATCCAATAGATTGTTAAAATACTTTTAAAGATTGAAAAAACCTCCTTCATTACAATCGCAGTAATACAAAAATGTAGAGCATGTCTATTATCTGCTGAAAATAGAAATTGCATAATACATTTTCTTTGCTTTTATAAAAATAAATAGATGAAACAAACCTTCTCTATGTTGCTGTGGGAACATGCGACAACTCTCAAAAAGACCTTGCTACCGAACGCCGCAATGAAACCTTGCTCAGTCAGTCTTCAAGGATCACGTATGTATCAACTTGTAAAAAAGCACTCTCGCATATGAAGAGCCTCGCATTACACCATTCTGGGTGTAATCAGAAATCAAATCAAAACTTCAAGAATTAGAAACCATATTTCTCCACAATGCTGTACACTTACTTGCTTCTGCCACTCACCATCACCGTTATGTTGTCTAGAAATGGAAACCAACAATAGATGTCGGTAATTACACAAGAACTTAAACTGCAGAGAGCCTCAGACCACAGCATTAAACTGGAATTAAAGCTTTACAGGAAAAGAGAAATGTTTCACTCCCTGCAATCACCTCCCTCCCTTACACACACACATTGCACACCTGCTACCCACCAGCCAGATGGGACTGAATTCTCCTGAATCAGATCTTGGATTTTTAAGCTCAGCTTGAGTTCAATTGGATTTCAAGACATCAAAATATATTATCATTTCACATTTAAAAAATTACATCGGTGTTCAGGAACTCCTAGTTTCAGTGTTGTTTGCACAATTAGATATGTATTAAAGTGGGATTACTGCCCCAAATGTACTAATACAAATAAATAAAATGCAGCTTTGCAACAACATTTAATTTAATTACATATGCTCACTTAATGCATGAAAAACAGAAACAAGCTGATTTTATATCATCAGCACGTTAAGTGAGACTGGGAATTTAGCTAATCCGTAGTGACCAGCAGCGTTTTTTTTAAAAGTCCATAAAGGCAATTTAGCAGCCCAAACTCACTTAAACATTGTAGGAACTGGCCCTTAATGCACAGGTATCATAAAATATTAACACGTTAAGAAAAAACTGGGAAGCATTATATTCCTAGAGAATTTGCTAAGCTTGCATAATGTAACATTTATCATCAATAAAGTTTCTTCAGTTAAGAGACCTCTAGCCTGTTCTTCAGAAGGAGGTCTCTTTCTCTCTCTCTCTCTACTCCAGCAGCACAGCTCCACCGAGTCCCTGTTTCCTGCACTTCAGTGGGCTGCGCACAACTGGCAAAGTCACATTTTTAACTGGGACTGGCCTCTGAACTAGTCTTTCTCCACCTTTTCCATTGGTCCTGAAACCAATTTGAGACTTGCAGGGGGTTAACAAGCCATCGGCCAGCAGTAAGACATTCTCCGCAGGGACCGCGGGCATCTGGAAGCTGCTGCCGGTGGTGTTCCGCCAGAGTCGCGTCTGGCAATCGCCGAGGAGCAGAAATGTGAGTCCTGCTTGCTTGGCCAGCCTTGGACTGACCTTTAGTCGTAACAGGGAATAGGAGTTTTGTTAGTGAACACAGAGTTCTGGTCTACACATTTTTTAAATTGATTATTTTATTGATGTAAAGTGCCCAGGTGCCCTCATGACAGTCACTAATATAGATTTTGAAAATAAAATTAATTAAGGGCCAGTCTGGACCACCTTTACTGTCATCATGTAGTACCCTTTTCTACAAGTAACAATGCTATCAACCAGCGAGCACAAGTATACTGTTTGTAGAGTATTTCATTACATCTCAAAACACTTGACTATGGAGGTCAAGATCACTGTTACCTATCTACGCGCGTGCACACACACACACACACTCTCACTCTTCTCTCCTACCTTCCAAAAGGGCAACTGAAGCACAGAAGACTTAACTGACAAAAGTCTGTGCTGGAGTGCCAGCTGAGCTGCACCGGGCTCTGTCCCTCCAGACCGCGGCGAGAGCATGGCACGGCGCGAGCCTGAGCAGGAGCAGAGCAGCCTGGCACGCAGGCTAATCTGAGTTACACTCATCCAGCCTTTGAAATGGTTCCTCATTAGCTGTGGGTTAATGGAGTCCCAATGAGTAGTGTTATTTTCATCCCCTGCCTACTGAACACAAAATTCATTTGCAAATATCCTGTAAAATACTGCAAAGCAAGCCAAAGAGATATGACAACATAAGAGGCATACTATTTATGGAATGCACTTACCGTCATTTAGAAAAGGAAGCTGACATGAGCAACAGCCTAAATTTAGCAACACATTTAGTTTTTATTCACTAGTCACAATGACAACATTTCAGAAGGCTACCGCACACCTTGTGCGACACAAGGTTCCAATGAAATCAAGACAGACTTTGATCTGAAAGGAATTTGGGATCAGCTCCTTAATGAATACAACACTGAGTTAAATTAAGGCAATCACCATCTTGACTTTCTATTCCAAGTAGATATAAAATTACATTGATTGCAGGAAATGGTGGCATTCAAACAATATTGCAATGGCCAAAGCCTGAAAGCTAAATTCATTGTCGATCTAAACTAGGCTTTCAGAGGGCACCGTTTGATTTGAGGGAAAAAAGCATCTACAAACCACATATTTTCAATTAATAGTTTAAAAGGCATAGAGTAAGAAAGGAGAAACACTGGTCAATATGCCACGTGCCACTCAAACAAGCAGAGTCCCTGCATGTAGATGTAGATATTGTGTATATATGTATATATACACAGGTGGGTGCACGCATGTGGTTTTGTTTTTTTGGGGTTTTTAAGGCAGGCCAAATTTGAGATCCGGAAAGACGCAATGTATTTCAGAACAGCCTGACAATGCTCTTTTATCCATGCTTTCTTTAATTCAAAAGTAATTTCAAATCAACAGCATGCAAAGTTAAACCTAGTTATCTTGAAAACTCAGAAAAAGAATTAATTCGAACCCTAACCTTTGGCACCTTAAAGACTTTTGGCCATGACTTACCTGTATAAATAGAAAGAACTAATTTACTACAGAAATGCCCATGGGCAAACATGTTCTGGCTAATGAAGTGTTCAGCTTTTGCATGATTAACCAGCTGGTGGGGGTGGTGTAAAAATCACAGGGCATAAAATAAGAAAAATTGATTAGCAGCTCTCTTTTAAAGCACTCTATGAAAAATTTCCTTATTTTTGCTCAGCAGTTTGGAAAGTGACTGTACAGAAAGATAGACTCAAAGGACTTACCAAGGAGCCAGGCAGAGACTGCACCAGGCACTCACTCCTCCAGGACCTGCATCGCAGAGAGGTTCAAGTGAAAAGCGAGATACCAACCAGCGCCATGGCTGGATTACTTATACAACAAGGTCCTGCCACTAGTCATAAAGGTAATTTTCTACTATATTGTGAAAGACGTTATATAAAGTTAAAAACTATGACTATGCTTTGAGTCAGTTCAGTTTCTTCCCCAGTGCTCTACTCTTGAGCACCTCAGCTGGCTACAGCTACTCCCGTGAGCCAATTTAAGAAGCGCCTCCATATGAGCCAAGGGATTCATACGCTACTTAGAAATAATGCACACATTTAGGTGATGCTATGTAAAGAAGATGGGTTTTGCATTCCCTAGGGACAAAAATCCCCTTGCCCTTCCCATCCTGTACAAGGGGTTTCCTACAAGCTCACACGCTCTGCCCTCAAAATAGGACCTAATTAGTGTACAAATACTTGGCAGACAGGTCACGAAAACAAATTTATCATCAACTGTCCCCTAAACCAAGGCAGGTTATCCTAAAGCAGTTTCACTTCATACACATTTGCTCTAGGTCCCTTCAGTTGCGGTACAACTGGCATGTAACAGTTTCTTTAAGAAGGGAAAATACATATTTTTATGGCACGAGATTACTTCAGAAATATCAAACAGCTGCTCATATAAAGCATATGCACCATTAATAAGAAACTGCAAAAATTTAAGCTACAGATAATATGCAATAGGCCATAGTAATAATCACAGTCCTCTTTACCTTCATTACTTCTATGGAAAATGCATGTTTTACACCTATTTATGGACTTTTAAAAACTGGTTCATATGTACCATGGGAGAAGCGGGCAAAGGATCTGCATCTCAGGGATGTGCAATGTGTTCCAGCCCTGGGGATGCAGCCATAACTTCGATGCTGGGACTTCATGGGTTGGGAACCTACGTTAACTCCCTTTGGCAACGTACAAGCAGTCACCTTACATCCATGGCTGATTTCTAACCGCAACCAGATATTGCCTCCCAGAGCTTCCCCTCTCATGGTATACGATGGTATATGATATACCTTCATATGCCCAGCTACCTGGAGATTAATTCAATCCTTAAATCACGCTGGTATACTGTGCATGCTGTCGCTCAAACTATTCAATCATACCATGGGATTCTTTGCGAGGAGTAACAATTTTACCTGAAGTGAGAGTTATTGTGCAAAGAACCAAAGCAGAACTCTGAAGCCCTTTTTCCTTCTTTCCACGACTCCTCCATTTATCTTAATTACTACTTTCTGGGGAAGACAACATCCCTTTAAAAGCACAAAAAGAGA
>NW_008823958.1:1129862-1132280 GCF_000699105.1 Pygoscelis adeliae | reverse complement strand
AGCCAGGCAGATTATCCTGAGAACAGATCACTTCACGCATACACCATACACTCCACTTCACCCAAAGGTTCAGACCAAAGAATCGGTCAGGCTTAAGCAGGTTAGATAACTACACAAATATTCCATAGTGGTCTTCCTTTCTTATCATGTACATCTGAGAAAGCTTGTCACTAACTTAACGGTCAGTCGAGACTTCGGACATCAAAGAGGTTTTTGCGTGTTTTCGAGGCTCTGCTGGATAGGTGGATCTTTCCACACTTGCATAGTTCTTGCTTTTGAGCCTCCCCTAACCTTTTGGAAACATTTCTACATATTAACACTTAGGAAAGTGGGCATAGAGCTGACACAAGCAAACAAAAATAGAGGAAAACTGATAACACTGGCATGAAGCGACATTCCCCTCGGTATATCAGTTAGGAAAGTGCTATCTCCAGATAGAATTCACAATAAAATAGAAGTTTCTAGTTAAGCGAGACATGGTATGAAATTCCACTTGAGTCTAATTTCTATGGTCATATTTGAATCATGAGCAATTTCTAACACGTCAGGTATTTCTAACTCTGATCAACTGGGACCCTGACAACACTGGAGCTTGTAAACTGTGTTTGAAGCTATTTTCAAAGATGGTAACAGCCTAATGTGCTTGCAACACAATTTATTAATTGCAGCCGTACTTGCTAAGAAATTATGCTGTGAACTATCTGAGTAACATCATAATTTTGGCTAGGCTACTTGTTTAAAAAGTAAATTTTAAAAAAAAAGAAAAGCCTGTTTGCCATAGAAAGTGAATGCTTGGTAAAATCATACTGCCTTAAAGGAATGAAGGAATTCACGAATATAGCTACGAGGCACAGCTGTTTTACAGATGGAAACAACTAATTCTTCAGGCCTGTATGTTGTACTCCAAAAGCTTTATTTAATTATCTGTTTGTTTACTTATAAGCAATTGCTTTGGAAGAGCCCCCCAGTGAGTATATGCTGTGTGCTCTGCAGAGGGGTCAAGCACAAGATACAGGCTGCGGACTACAGGTTTAACTTTGTGCATACACAAAGGTATTTAGGTGCCTACTTCCACTCATATAAACTCTCATTGAAATTGTGAGTGAGCACCTCTGAGGACACCATCCTTTGACATTAACATGAATTCCTCATCTGGATCCAGGACCGTGCTTTTTTGGACAACAAAAGAACAGAAAATAAAACCCATTTTGCTCCGTGGCCTCCTTATCCTCACCTATATTGGAGTTTCTCTAAGGTTGACCATGGTTCCCAGTAGAGGACACAACAGCCAAACAGGCTGGTCTAATTAACTGGAGTTTTTCTTACTAATTAGTAACAACAAGAGCATAAAGCAATCAATAGTACACCTTATGCCACTACTGCTTAAGTCTGCTTTGACTACCTCTGATTCAGCCGTACCCTTGAAGCAAATTCGGAGGGTTCTTCCTGCCACCCTCCCACGCAGCATCAATTTTTAGCAAGGATAATGCTTCCTATTATACTAGAAATTGATAAGCAACATTGTTAACCTATGTGATGCAGCTAAAAATCAGGTGTAAAGAGCATAACGAGGAGCCAAATGATTGATTTTTTTTTTATAAAGCATTTTGCTTACCTCTAACTTGATTATATACTTGACCAATGAGTAACATAGTATGATATTAACCCTATTGCAAACAAGTTGCATACAGGCTTGTGTAACACACCCGTCCCACTCAAGCTCAAGCAGAACCACGCTCTGTTGCTTCATTGTACGTTCAGCAACTTACTTCTAACTTCATATGAGAAAACAACTCAACGATTTATTCAAAAGTCATTTTAAACTCTTTCTGAATAACTTCTGAAGGACAGCTGGCAAGAAAGTAGTATGTTTGAAGAAGAGAGAAATACAGAAAACCTGTAAACCATCTTCTCCAATTGAGAGACCAAACCGCTAAAATTAGTTCCTGGAATTTCTCCTTTGGGTGCCAGTTTGAGTCTTGTTCCAAATGACCACTCACTAACAATCCTCCTGACTTTGAAATAATCCACAACTAGTCAATAAGACTTATTTGCTGATTAAGGTGCATGCAACCCCCTCACAAAGCATCTCACATTTGTAACCTTATTTTAAAAAATGCACTTTTGTGTCAGTGTCCTGAAACTAACTGTACAAACACAAAGAACTCAGATGCCCTCTCAGCCCCCACTGGAAGTGACAAGTGAGTCCTTCTAAAATTGCAGACACACACTGTCCAGTGCAGGTGTTTGTAAACAAGTTTGGAAATGTTTCTAATTATAAACCATAAGAGTTAAAATTAGAAGTCCAATCCGCTAGCTTTAAAAAAGGAACTTCCAAAAGGGTTCATCTAAATGAGAGCAACCAGTGATGTTTAATTTTGTTGCAAGAGCAGAATTTCTGTGCAGAGCGGCATACCG
>NW_008823958.1:1126964-1129799 GCF_000699105.1 Pygoscelis adeliae | reverse complement strand
GTTACAATACATTTCTTTAAAAAAAAAAATTTGATAAGGATTTTAATTTGCTGTCATACTATGATACTATATATTTGAATGTGCAATCTAAAAATACCCTATTCACAGGTCTCCTGCATTTCATATAATTAAAAAGAAAAAAAATGTTCCCAAAACTTCTGGATCTGTCTTGGCTGCCAACATCAAAGTTCAGCTTTTATGGGGAACTTCCCACGCTGACCTTCTGAGAACTCAAACCAAGCTCTGCTTGAAGGAGCAATACTCTTCTGGATGAAGTTCTCCCTGATAACCTCACCTACTGCAAAGCTTGGCTTACCCTGCCCTGGCACAAACTGCCAAGGGATGAAACTGAGGAGGGCAAAAGTCAGCCCAGAGCTCTGGCTGATGCAGGTCTCGGGATGCCATCACTGAACTCGGTGGTGTCTCAGTCTTGCTTTCACCACTCTGGTGTGGAGGTCAGAAATGTAGCTCTAAAGAGCCACATACTTTGACTGGCACCTCAGACAGAGGTTGCAGGGAGGCTATTCCTGCCTTGTACACCCCAAATTGAGTTTGTAAAGCACTATGATGAGATAGTGCAGGCAAAACGAGGGACGTTACCTCTGCAGAAGCTTTGGGAGAAAGCAGAGCTTTTACCAGACTCAAGGGGAGATGGCTCTCTTTTTAGGGGGGAAAAAAGGTTAATACTGGAATCTCTTGATCTTCACGTTATTTCTTAAGGGAAATGTAACAGCACATTTGAGCATGTCAGAATAGCTTCAGCTGATTACAAGTGAGCAAACAGAAAATAATTTCAGAGAGGCTTGACTATGGCCTCACTTCAAGCAAGGGGTAGTCTCTTGCTGCACTGTCCTGAGAAAGCTGGAATGGGAAACGGATTAAACGGTGAGGATCTGCTCCCGGAACGAGGTGGGACTGGCCTGGCTCAGCAGACAACCCTCTACTCCACACCTACAGCACAGGCAGGGGCTGTGAGGGACAGGGGAACAACAGCTCTTTGACTCCTGCACAGCCAGCCTCCTCCTCTACCAGGATGTTATATGACAGAGGGAAAAACCCAAACCCTCAAAAACCAGGACAGAAAGTAAGTTGTCCTTGTCCCATCACACTGAGGGAGCTAGTTCACATAATAACCACTATCCATCCCTTCCTTTTTCTTCCTTTCCTTTTCTTCTTTTTAGTATTCGCTGTGTAAAAATAATAGCAGTTTCCATATTTTTTTCTGGACAGCGCTTTGGAACTCACTGCCTTCAACAAACACAACCTCACCAGTTTAGTGCCTATCCTGTAGCTAGCAAGCGCGGTGCTGCATCAGGGTGAGACTACAAACGTGCTTTCAAACTGGGAGCCTTGCAAGTGGCGCTTCCTTTGCTGCAAGCCGTGGATATCACCTGGAATTGCTTATCGCTTGAGCCAAACCTTTTTTTTTTTTTTTTTAAACTGACATGAGTAAGGGCTGGAGAAGCCCAGTTCTCCACTTTGGTGAAGAGACCTCAGTAAGTGGGAGCAGAGCGAGGGCGCATCTCACCTGCTTCTGACAGCAGCTGGTGGTCACTCCCCCTCTTTTCCTTGGCTTGGGTACCTCGTCCTCCCCTTTCCTGGCTGGTGCAGTGAGAGCTCCCCCTCCTGTTCCAGCCTAACCAATGTTAGACCTTGTCCTACTGGAAGCGTGGCCTGAGTGAAGAGAGCAGGTTCAAAGGCAGTACCAGTGAGCTAGGTTTCCCGCTAGAAACTGGCACCAAAATTAATTCCCTGAGGGCGAAATAGTATAATCTTCCAATTAAAACCTATGTGAATGGATTTCTTTATTAAACATAGATATATGTGCACATGCACAGGTTTGTATACGTACTCTGACACATATATACTATACACATTGTGTGTATACATATATATGCGCATACACACATATATAGCATTGCAAATGCTACTAATCTCATTGCTATTTTAATTCAAAGTAAGTATAAAAATCATTAGTTTCTACAAGCCCATCTAACTTCTGAAGCATCTAAGCTTCTGCATGTACCTGTACTGTGTTCAGCTGGAAAAATATTTTTTCCTAAATGAATACATATTGGAGCTGTGTTTGCAAATTTACAAAAACCCAGGCTTTTCACTGGGTATATAAATATTTTAATTAACAACATGTATGTTTTTAGGAGGTTCTGCATCAAAGTCTAGATCAGATAGAAAAACTGTAATATGTTAGTTGCCCTAAGATATTAGATAAAAGAAAAATTTAGGAAATGCTTAATTGGACTTAAATTAAGAATTTGAGTGCTAAAATAATCTGATAGCAATTTATTTCTTCTATTTTCTGCATGCTCAAAATGAAAGCATGAAGAGCAGTGCAATTGCATATACCTTCTACCAAAAATAGCTGAAAAATACTAAAGAAGAGTGCCTGCTGGGTTGGTTATAAAAGTAAAGTATAATCCATTAACTGCTAATTAGAAGCATCAGAAGCAGGCTTTGCTGCAATAAGAGCTGGCCCCTAAGTAGATGTTTCTGTAACCATTTAAAGGCACAGGGTTTCTCCAGTTGCTGAGAATGGAGCTTGGATGATTTCAGCATAAAGGCCATGTGAAAAGAGACTATGGCATTTGGCCATGTTACCCAGCTGTTTTCTAAATATGATGACAGGTGCCATTTTTTCCATTTGATCGTGGAACGTAATACATCTTCAAATAAATTTTCCCCAACTAGTCTGGCGCAGTTACATTTCAGAGATTCAAATATAAGAATGTTTTTTTTTCTCTGACAGACACATATTGCAGAGTCGTTGGTAGATATTTCATTATCTGCCTTTTTCTCAAAGCTGATTTTTGTTATATG
>NW_008823958.1:1101622-1126668 GCF_000699105.1 Pygoscelis adeliae | reverse complement strand
AAGAGTAAGCACTTGGGCAAAGGATTTAATTCTGAAGGAATTTTAAAAAAAGAAAAAAAGGAAAGAAGCTACTATTTCTAATTAGACTTAATAAATTTGCCTTGCAACAAGGAAGGATTCTCTTCCTCTCTGTCCACTACTTCCTAAAGAATGAGAAGTATTCCCATAATTTCTCCTATTCTTTATCTAACTACCTGGTCAAACCAAGCTCCTTTCCAACTACTGAAGGCCAAAAAGGCCTTTTGATCCAGTTGCATATCAAAAGGCCTTAAGGGGTCAGGGCAAAAAAAGGTGAAGCCAAAAGAAATGCCAGTACCGCAGCTCCCTGCAGAAGTAGCTAAGACGCAGAAAGCGGCAATTATGGACATGAGCAGCAAAGAGATGATGCCTTGAACTGGATGACAGGCTCCAAACCCCGGCCATGCTGGATGCGGAGCCAAAGGGAGCTCGGCTTCCTCCAGGGCTTGAGCGGCCTCAAGCAGTGGATGACGACAGGATACAAGTCAGGCTGCATAACTTGAAGAATCAGGAAAAAAACAAGCAGATAACTAACTTCCCCTGTTGAGAAAAGGGACATAGATAGAGCAAGGGGAAATAGCGCAGGTCAACGTTTTGGGCTTTTCATCTACATGGATCGACCAACTAGTAAACAAAGGAAGAAAGGTTGTGTGGGGCAGGAAATGAGGGCATTTAGGATTTTTCTCTCTGCCCTATTTTCATCTACAAACACAGAGGAAACTTGTTTGTTTCTTTTAAAATGGTGAAACAGGGTCATCCATTAAGAAAAACTAAGATGGTAAAGAATAATTTTCTGAACTTCAACATCTACGAAACAATAAAACTATGACTACAGTAGAAATAATAAAAAGAAATTTAGCTTAAACCAATGTCTTAAATATTTGTTCACCCTGGCAGCAGCTTTTACAAGGCAGATGAGTATATCTGTTTTCATTCTGTATGTAAGAAAACAACTGTAAAATGCCCCAAAGCCACAGAGGGAGTCAGTGTCAAAGACATGATTAGTAGTTCAGAAGTTATATGATTCGGGTCACATGGTGTTCCAAAAACCATACCTAAATATAGCATGCAAGAGATCCGCACAAAGAGCAATCCCATCATGGGAGCAAACTAAACTCTCCACAAAATTAATTAGGGCTATTTTGGGGCAACCAAAGGAAAGCGAGGAAGAAAAAATCAGCCCTTGCCCTGCCCAGTTCTGCAAGAGCAGATGTCGCTGGTGTGGTCAAGCCCCAGTTTGCAGCCTGGGCACATAGGGAGGTGCCTCGGTTCCTGGGGGAAACCCCGCATGGCACTAACATGGAAGGTGGGGGGAGGGTGCAGTGTGGCTGTATTAAGGAATATAGTTCGTTAGGGAAGAGGATGATCCTGCCGGTAAAGGGACCGGCAGGTAACGTAGGCGTAAATACCCAGACAGGAAGCCACTACGTAAGCTTCTTCTGTAGCTGTTAATGGCATCCTTCTAACATAGGGAGGATGCCATTAACACCTTTTTGGAAAGGGAAAGTCCATGTAAATTATACCCTTGGCACAGACCAAGACTCTGGGAAAAGCTAATGCTTCCCAAGGCAGAACGGAAAGAAAATTCCCTGTTGGAAGTTGTCGCCTCTGAAAGCCTCCATTAGGATCGCCCCTTGTCAGGGCAATGCATGAAATGCAGCCTATAGAGCTAATTCTAACAGCCTTCCCTATGTTTAGGCATCAGGAGCAACCACATGGAAAAGCGCACAAAAGATCCTCAAAAGGCAGCAGGAGCAGGAGAAAGGGAGGAGCGTTCCTCGGGTCTCTCAGGTTTCTTTTGGTCCTTCTCTGTAAAGTGGCAATGCTGTTTCCTACACTTCCTGAACACCAAATTGCCATTTGGCTTCTGACCACCACTGATCTATAGACTGATTTCAGCAAACTGCCCCAGTTCACAATTTCCCTATAAACCTTTTTTAAAAAATTTAAAGTCTGCTCGTGAATGCCATGGTGAAGGTTTTAAGATGACCACAATGACTGATTTACCTTTGCATCACCTTTGTTCCTGTGTACCGGGGGAAACCCCGTTCTTCACTCAAGTATTAGAACAAGAAGGACAACATCAATGTTAGAAGTTGGAGAGCAGGGGAGAGAGCAGGACAAAGCTGAGGAGAACCGGTGTGGTGAGGAGTGCTGCTGTGAGCGGGTAGAGAGCAGGCTCTCAAGCCCAAACCGTGTAGCAGGTGCTCCAGAAGGCAGGTAACAAACAGTCTGAGTGCGTGTGGGACACAAACTGCAAATTTCGGCTTGAACGCTTCAGGCCATTAGCAGGTGCTTCAGGCAGTCATCCAAATCAAAGTAAGAAAGTGGAAAGAGCCAAATGCTGGTTAAAGAGGTTTGCGAACGCAAAAATCCCAGCGCAGGCAGATAAAATGTTTCCCCGGTTGTGGGAGCGAGCTAGTAATAAAAGAAGAAACAAACAAAAGCATACGCAATTTTTGTAAAAAAGGCTGCGTTGGGGATTTTACTATCGCGTACTTAAGCCCCAAGATGCAAATGCTGGCTGGGATGCTGAGATCAGCAGCTATATGTCCTCAGGTGGTTAGAGACAAGACAGAAAAGAGCTGGCATTTGGGGAAAATGGAGGGCCCATTTGATAACGCTTCACTTGAGCGTAAGAGGGTTTCCCCTGTGGGTATTGTCCCAAAGAAAGCTCCAGGCAAGTTTAGACTGGTTCATTACTTGTCACATCCAGAAGGTGAGTCAGTTAATGATTACACTGACTCTCTTTTGACTTCAGTTTCACGTGTTTTCAATCCGAGAACTGCGCTCTCATCAACTCAAATACCACTCGCAACAAACAGAAATACGGAAGCTATCTGCTTTTCAGTTGCTCACAGCACATCTATAGTTATTTGTCAGGATTTCACTGGCAGTCTGCAAACCGTATTTTTGGTAGCTAACACACAGCACTTACAACCCGTGTTGTGGAGGGCGTCACTCTTCTGTATAAAAGTACAGGTCAGAGACCTGGCACTTGCTTTATTAGGATTAGTCTCCAAAGGGCCCAATATTGGGGCCTTGAAGGTTTCCTTATAAAAGCTGAATATCTGCTTCCTCAAGGGTTAATTCCCTGGAGTCTCCTCAACCTGGAACAACACTGCTCGGTTTAAGTTACCTTACACAAACATAACAAATAGGACTAGCTACTCCAAACAGTTGTTGATCCAGACTACCTATATCGGCCAGTGATAATATATTTAAATCAGATGGTCATTTGAACATTATCGGTAAAGTTCTCCTCGCTGAGGGTTGCATCCTTTGCCAGAGGCTAGCAGGCTTGACAGAAGGAGAGAAACAAATTCCTTTCATCAGAGTAACATGAGTCAATATGTGGAAAGATACTTCCATCTGCTCTGTGCTTCTGGTGACATGACATTACCGTATAATTTGGTATACATTTCTAACAGAATAGATAAAACAAGATGGCTCGGCAAGTATCGTTTATGTCCCACATCTATGGGAAGTTCTCTCAAACCATTTTCAATGTACAGCGCTATATGAGCAGCTAAAACTCGCAATGGAAATACTGGAGGGAAAAACATGTTGCTGTTCATTTCAGGGAGTTATGGCACAGACAGACATCTATGGTGCACTTCTAAAAAGAAACACATTATATTTCTCAAAGTACTCTCCGAAGAGGCACATTTGGTCAGCTACAGAAATCACCAAAGGAACCTGCTGTGTCCAGCAACTCACGGATGCACAAAACCTACTAGACGTAACCCATCAGTAGAGTGGCCTGTGCTGTTCCTGCATTAATTCTGTGTCCCTGTATGCTACCAGAGCCCTGGGACTTTCATGGTCTGTGGGCAGCAAATCGGCTGAGCCAAAAGGGTAGGTTCCACCTGACTAAGCCAGTAGGAGCTATATTAAGCTTGTCTCAGCTGGAGGTCATTCTGCATATTTTGAAGGCTGCTTTCTTGGTAGCTGGTCAAGCAATCGGTGTCCAGAAATTAAGAACCTGATTTTTATAACATCCATAATACACAGAACACTTCTGAAGTCTAGACTCTACATATGTAAAGGTTTTAATTTCTAAAATGCTTGATCAAAGCCATTTCTTTCAGGGCCAAGCAGGCTCTTGGGTTTGTTAAGCAGTTGCTTCATGCCTCATTCCTAGTAGGCTGCTGGTAGCCCTGCAGCCAAGAATTCATTTTCACAATTCCAAACCATTTTTTGATACTTCCTGACCAAATGGCTTTGCAGTGGAAATTGGTTTCTGTCACCATCTGTTGTTACATAGTTCGGAAGTGCTAGCATTTTCCTTCAAGAGGGAAGAAGTTGGGGAAGACACATGGCCAATCCCAATGGAAAAGATATTCTTTTCCTTACTGTCACTTTATGGGGAAGGCTTGGCCTATTTCTCAGCAGCTGTGAAATTGTCATCAGCAGGATTCTTTACAAAGCTTGGTGGCATATGGAATATATTGCTCACTTCTTAGTACTGCAAAACCAACCTTGCTGCATAACTGAGCTAGGCAAAGAAAGCAGGTGCTTGATTAAAAAAAAATAATCCATTGTGCATCAAGCCTCTATAGACTTTGTAGAAACTCTAGACAAGGATATTTTAGAGACAATTATGTTTTCAAATTAACTAAATAATATTTCAGAGGAGTTCCTAGGCTTCAGAGGTGGGACAGTCCCTTAAAAACAAGCAGGTGAAATCACCGTGTCACAGGATAACATCATATTCTGCCATTCACAAAGGCGACATTCACATTCCACACCAAAGGGAAGTGTCATCCCTCCTCTGTGAGACATTAAAACTGCAAGTGTCCAGTCTCCATTTCTGATGCGACAGGAAACTTTATTTAACATCAGTTTTAGGTCATCTCTTTTTGTCACAGCCTGGCCTTATTTTTACAGCTGTGGACTAGCCAAGAAGTAAATTAAACAAAATAATAAGAATAATACCACATGGCATTCTGGTGACCATACACACTGAATTACAAATACAGGGCTGGAATTGCAGGAGTTCAAGTTCTCGCTACAGAAGACACCCAAAGAGCAACAAGAAAGAAATAAGCTTGTTGAATTTGCTTGACTCTCAAGGGCAAAGTAGTCAACAGCATTTTCATACACTGCCAGGAAAAACCTAACTCTAAGAGAAACTGTCAGAAGAGGGATTATGAAGAGATGTAGTTAATGTCCCCACTGCTATATATTCCACAGTGAATGTCCACTCAGCTATCCACACGCATACACACACACACACACATATTCACGGTCACGTGTGTTCTGCTGTATCTAGGAGAACAGCTACAGCAGGTGAAACCAAGGGGCCACTTACCCTTACAGGCTTGTTTGGGACAGTGGCAAACAGCAGATGCTTAGTTAAGGTCATGGGGCAGGCGTATAGTGACAATTCCCCAGACTACTCTTCCTAACATCCATCTATTTGCGGCTCAGAGACTTCCTTTAACACAATACATACAATTTTTCCAGATTAGCAATCCGCTTTTAGAAATCTTCACTTGCAGTTACAGACGTTTTTTTAGAGCAAGGTTCTCCAACTACATTGCACATTTCTTGTACTAAGCGAGCTATTGCATACCAATATGGAAAAATCCAGTCTGCTGCCCTCATCCCAGACGAAAGGGCAAAACATGTATTTGGGCAGCACGTGCTGCTTGAACTGCTATACAGGTCTTCTGTGCATAGTCCAGCAGAGAAGAGGGGTCTGCTGCAGCCATTACATTGCACAGCAGGAAAGATCCTTCTGTGATGGTGGCAGTTTGGAAGTCCTGCCCTAGAGGTTATGTTTTTAAATGGCACATACTATTTATTAGCAATAAAGCCAAAAATATAGATCTGTCATCGATGGGGCTCTGAAGCTACCCATTAGTCTCCCGTCACTGTTTAGAGAGGACAGAGTGGCCTTTTAGCAGAATGGGATAGGGAGCACATTGCAGGACACCGAAGAAGTACCAGCTACATGGACAATCATGGGGCAGCAGGTACCTGTCATCTCCCCACAGTAATGCACCAAGGGTCAGTGCTCTTCCAGAGGCATCCGAAAAACCAGTTGTTGTTCACGGTTCAATATGTTTGCTATTTATGCACCTCCTTATTGCACCAGTAGCTGCTGTATGCTTTACCACCCAATACACATGTGATTAAGCCAGAAAAAAAAGAGGCCGAAGGAAAGAGCCAGTGTGCAAGAACAAAAGGCTCTCCTAGCAGTTTCACACTCTACTCATGTAACACACAAACCAGAAAATAATACAGACTAAAGCCTACTGTCTAACTAAGCAGGCTTAAATAACACTTAGCTCTTTTATAACGCTTTTCATCCAGAAATCTCAAAATATTTTATAAAGGTGTGCAGACGGGGGAAGAGCCAGAATGCAACCCACCCCCTGACTCCCAGGCATTTCCTCTTTTCATTAGACTACATCACTACCTCCAGGTATGAGCACACTTCTCCTATAGTTGGCATGGAAAGATGCATACGTGCATCAAAGGAATAGTTTTTCCTTAATTTTCTATACACCGATTGCTTTTAATACCTTGTTTCAAACACCCTGTGTTTAAAAATAATAGCTCACAATGCACCTATGCTACTCTAGCTACTACTACATGTATAAGTAATACTTCATGTAAGATACAATCCTCCTTTCAGTTACAGTAGGAAAGGAGACAATAATCAAACTATAAATGCGTCTTCTCAAAACTTTCATTCTCTTCCACGTATAAAGAAAAAATAGGTTTAACGATCATCAAGACAAAATAAAAAATATTATGATAGCGGGAACAAAGAGAAAACCATGAAGAGCTTGCTAGAAATAGGGAAAAGTCAGTATTTTCCTCCAAAAGAGACAAGCTTGCAGAAATTATCACAGAAGTAGGGTTTCATAACAAAATTCAAATGGCCAACACAGAACAAATAAGAATTTGGAAAGCTCAAAGTGTTACTTTCAGCGTGACCTGTCAAAATCAGTATGGAGAACAAACTGAGTCAATAAAACATACCGATGTTCACCTGCATTCTCAAATCAGAAAACTGCTCTGTCAACAAACAAGTTTTGATCCTTGCTACAAAAGTGGGAATCTACAGTAGCACCTCAAATCAAAGCGGATAAATTTACACCTATGAAACCACATTTCTGATTTTTAAGTCTTTGTTAAACAAATGATATTTAGCATACATCAATGCCTATGGGCTTCTGAACAGGGGAGGTAGCTAATATAAACTGTGTATGAAAAAGAATGCATGTCAAAGCTTTTTTTTTTTTTAGGTTTGCAATGAGAATAGTATTGTTCAGAACAAAAAGAAAAAAAATCTACCAAAATTTTATCTCCATTCTCTCCAGTTAGAACTGCTGGCTAATGAGTGAGTTTGCGTAAACTCAGTTCAAAGGAGACATAAATAGCATCTTTTTAAGCTAATGATTTTCACCACAGGCCATCTAAAACAGGCGTTAAGAGTGGCCCTAAAACAGATCCTCTCTGCCTTCCCCTGAGTTGGTTTATTTTTGTTTTGCTCCATTTTAATGTATGTATACATCCTGTGTTTTCAGCTTGTCTTTTCAGCCCACTCCCATCCTCCGCACTCCCAATGTCAGCCAGACTCCAGGGACGGGAATTAAAAATGACCACGTTTAAAAACTGTACCTCCCTGTTTAACAGACTTTACAGAAGCAGAAAGACTAAAAAGCTGAAAAGTTCCCCACGGTCTTTGCCTATTAAAGTCCACAGCTTGCCAACAGCAGGCCACATTTTAGTGTCAAAGAACAGGGCACCAGCTTGCATTTCTGTGCGATGGGGAGTGCTAGGGTAATCCTGCCTCTTTACATTTCAGATCACACTGTTTGTGGAGAAAGTCAACAACACTGGGATGCTGAAAAACACCCTGTAGTATTACACGGAGGACGCAAGATGCTTGCTGAGAAATAGTGCTGACACCAGAATACAGTTGATTCAGCATTAGTGATAAAAAGCTTATTTTTGATTGGCTCAGGCAGTATTTGATTAAAATAGGATTAAAGCCTCATCAGTCTTGCTTAAAAATCATTTTACACCCATCCCATCAGGCTGCATCATTCCCGATCTCACAATATTTTCCACCATTAAAAAGAAAGGGGTAAGTTTCTGTTCATCAAATGAGCAAAGAGGCAGGGAAAGTTCTTGAAAAGAGTAATTCAAGGAAGTAGAAAGAAGGATTCGGTCAACTGGCAACCAAACAGAAGCCTTCTGCTATTTCCCACTGAGAAGTAACAGTATCTGGGCTATAGATATGTTTGTCAAACATATCTATAGCAGGGATAATTAAGTTAGCGCAGCAAACTAGCTGCGTGCTTTGAAGTGTTCATGCAGTTGCTATACTAACCTTTCTTTCACCTGGTAGGTTAAGCTTACCATCTCCTCACACATATTGGCAGACTTGTGACCTATACTCTGTCCTCATTATCACATCGTTTCTGATAGCTGAACATCTTGGAAGTGATATTCAAAGGTTTTGTTATAAATAACAGAGACTAACAGAAGCCTAAATACAGACTTCTGTCACAGAGGAATAACTGCCTGGAATTTCTTATGGCTCCTTTCTGTCAAGGAGTTCAAATACTTTACAACCAAACAAATACTCCTACAAGGTAGGTATTGCTGTTTATCCTCTTTTGAGGTGTCTTATGATTAGCATCCAAAATCTTGATCCTCAGTTTCCTATAATGGGAAAAAAAAACCCCACATTCTTGCCCTGCTTTCAATTTCTATGCTGGTATCACTCAAAATAACAGGGTCAAAATATAAAATAGAAAGTTTTAAACCCCCTGCCTTTAGCAGGTTTTTTTAATTCCATAATATTACAAGCAGCAATACCTTTCCTGTAAAGATCAAACCTAACGTGATGGTGAGGATTCTGCTGAAGTCTGTACTGGGGTTTCTGTCACCAGCGAGAAGAGCAATACAGAATCTACAACAATATCAAGACTGATTCCCACTGATCTCAGCGAAGCCAAGACTTTATCCTGGACGCTTTTCCATACAGCTGGAGAATGATTTCATATGCAAAAATCCTGACTTACCTACATCCTTCTACAAATCAGAGATCTCCACTGCCTGTTCTTCACCCAAATTGATAGGGGCCTAGTGCCAGTCTCACCTTTTCTACGTTAAGTCTCTAAGGCAAAAAAAAAAAAATTATTACCTTTACTTAAATCAGTGTATTTCTAACCAGGGTAGGACCCTGCACACACAAGATGGTTTCAAGACAGTGACCTGTAGCCCAATGGACTGGATCGGCACACGCGCTCCTGAATTTCCCTCCACATGGAAGTAACCGGCATTTACTTCTGAGCAAGGGACACAATTATGATACAGACAGCATATGCCCTTGTGCCTCCTCTATTATACAATTTCTACTTATTTTGTCAGAGACCTGCGTTTTGGGTATTTACGGATCTGAGAAATCCTAGTTCAGACATGAGCACCGTTGACAGGGCAAGACACTGCTCTAACTGTCCTCGTGTGTCCATCTTGTGGGAACATACGGGCCTTCATTTTCCAGCAACGTCAGCCAGACACATACATTTTAACCTATTCACTCAGCAAAAAAGAAAAAACGCACTCTTGCTGCATTTGGTTGTTGTACCTTTGCCTTTATTTCCAAGTTAATCCTTAGTTACGGTCATTGTCCCCAGTACTTCATTTCACAGGACGCTATCTGGCTGGCTGAAGTCATATCTCCATTTTATATGTGGGCAAAAAATTCTCACCTGTAGTCCTTTACCTGTACCCATAAAACAACCCATAAAAATGCCTTAAAAGAGTCAAGCGGCAGACTTACCTCCTGTACCTCAGCTGCTTTCAGAGAGACAAGGCAAATAAGCAGGACGAGGCTCAGAAGTTTGCCCCGAAAATAAGACCTCTCGTTTTTATGATGGCTCTAAGCCCACCTCAGAAGCAGCATGTCACCGGCACTGACGTGAAGCCCGCAGCCCGACAGGTAGCTGGGGACGCCAGCGCACGGAGCCGCTGTCGGTATTGGGAAGCGATGGCGAGCAAAGGAGACCAAACTTCCTCCTACGTGCAAACTCAAGATTCAATTTTCTGCAAGGTTACCCCCAATAATTAAAAGGTTCTGTAATTTATCCTTAAAAGCTAGTCACGATGGGATCCATCAGAATCGATCTGTTATCTTTTACCTCCGCATGTACCGTGCGTGTGCATATCGTACGTAATATGGTTTACCAGCTGAATGCTGGCAATATTTTCCACTAATTGCGAGAGTTACTAAACTGAACCTTAACTAAAATTAAGTTGACTATTAAAAGCTCAATGAGTAACCCAGCAAACGGAAGTGCTGTATATAGGATTTAGCAAGCACGCAAGTGATCTGGCAACCACCAAGGCACAATATTTGCTGAACTTCCTATACCTAAAATTGGTTCCATACAATAGTCATGCGTTCATTACGTATGATGATTTAACACTCACAGTGCCAGCTCCCTCCTGCAACTGGCCAGCAATGGGTTTCTTTACATCACCTTACTGTGCTATACCTAATTTGTGCTCAGTTTTATCACTCTGTATAACACGTTCGTGTCTTCGTGGAAGTCCAGGAGCAGATCTTTTGCAGTAAAAGAGGTAAAACAGCAAGACAGGAACACTCACAAGCCTGCCCCTAACAAATTTTACAAAACTGTTTGTCCTTGAAATGCCACAGTGAGATTATGTGACAAATAATTCAAAAGTACAAATGAAATTATGAAAGATGTGCTTAGGAGCCAATGTTTGTATGTATTAAAATACCAAAATAAATGTATAATAATTCAAGCTTGCTATTCTGAAAACACGAAATCAGTGGATGGAAAGTTACAGGTTAATTTATAACATATACTCTCCGTTAAAATAACAGATCTCCCTGTATCAGTTTTAAAAATACATGAATAGTATTCTTAGCTATTAAGATGTCATTATCATAGACAGTCCTACATATTTTAGCTACTTCAATATAAACACAGCTAGGCTTTGTAAGGAACACACATAGCACTTGTTATTACATGTTAAGTTTATTCACTATATATAGGCTTTTTATGATTGCAGTTTCTAAATTTTCAAAGAGCATATCTATTTTTGTGCTTGTATAGTTTCTAGGCTATACCTCTCTACAAATATGTTTTATGTTCTGTATTGTTGTTTTCAGGATTGTAGACACACACATAAATCAAGAGCAGCAATAAATAATATTAAGGTTGCACGCAGTCTAGCTATCTTTGACAAATTAGAAAACTAGGAATTCCCTGAGAAAAAGTTAGGGGGGGGGGGGGGGGGGGGGGGGAATAAAACCACTTATCTATTAATGTGGAGAAAAGGTACAGGCAAATGCCTGTACAACTTTTGCATAAAAAGAGGGAATGATTCAGAAGAAATTCTAACAGACTTCCTAAATACTGCCCCCATTAAAAAAACTCAGTATTTTAAAAAATAGAAGGTCAAAGTGAACATAGGCAGAGTTATGTGAAAGAGTTAAAGATATTGATGAAAGACTATTTGCTGATAAGGATGCATCTATTTGAAATAGGATAGCATTTGGGACTACTCGAACAAAAGTCTACAGAAAACTGATAAATCAAGGAACTGAGTGGGATTTAAACAAACGACAGACATGGCTGAGAACACATGAAATGTCACGAGTACAGCTGAGAAATAAGTGATGGCACAGGACCACTTACTCAGCTACTAACAAGACATTATTTGCTTTGGCCTCCGCAGAGCGAGACAGCTATCAATCCAGCCACAGCTCCAGAAATTCTTGAGACTGAAGCCCTAAAAAAATGACTATTATTTCTGGGTTTGCACATGGAACACCCCAGTAAGTCTGGTTTTCAAAAAACAAAACATCCGCCATATATCACAGAGTCAGGTGAAACCCTAAGTGACTTCTTGCAGAAAAGTTCTTCCCCCTAAAGTGTTTCCCCCCAAATACGCTGTTACAAAACACCAGGGCCTGGATTCTCCAGGAAAAGCTCTAGGACCAATAATAATTTCACAGCCCAGTACCCAACTTCCAGGTGCTCTGCCCATGCGATGAAGCCCTCAGCCCTGTTAATTACCCCCATGTCTTGTGCACTGCCAGCAAATTCACGAGCAGCCATCGCCAAGCAGAGAACGGTCCAATACTGCCAGTAGGAAATGATGAAGGCCACACACATCTGAAGTCCCACTTCTCCTCTAGGACCTACGTGTTTAAGCGGTGATACTCAAATTTCTTAGTTTTGATATCTTTTTCAAGGTTCCCAGGCTGCTCCTGAAAGAAACCTACTGGTGGGTCCTTTCCTTCAAGGACACAGCTGGAGAAAGTGAGATACATCACACACAGAAAGCCACCGTTTTGCAAGAGGAGCTCGTACTTTCTGAAGTCTGTCAGGACGTGGGGGGAAAGATGGGAGCAGAGAGGCTCAACCTTGTCAGGATGGTAGTGCTTGAGAACAT
This sequence comes from Pygoscelis adeliae, assembly GCF_000699105.1. Lineage (NCBI taxonomy): Eukaryota > Metazoa > Chordata > Aves > Sphenisciformes > Spheniscidae > Pygoscelis > Pygoscelis adeliae. Next base: position 1,114,191 of record NW_008823958.1, on the reverse strand, counting down.
CCAAAGCAGATCTTTGGCCACCTGGGAATGCTGGATATTGAAAACGTAGGCACTCACACAGGTTAGGCAACTTCTAAGGTTAGGTGGCAGTTCAGTGGGGATATTGAGGATCTCACTTTGGGCTTTCAATGCCTAAATCCCACTTAAGTCCCACTTAAGGCATCTAATCCTTTTGTGGATCTGGGCCTAAAGCCTTGCCAGGAAGAAGAGAGTCTATGCATGCAAAAGCTGATGGTCAGTGACAGTCTGGTTCTGTTAAAACTAAAATACACAGAGAACGACCTTATTTTGTACAAAGGAATAATGCAGAATAATCAAAGACGCGTTCTAGTCACGGAAAGTTAATGCAGCTGATACAGATCACAGTCCTGTCTTTAAACCCTACGACAGTTTTGCTGACCTGGAGAACATTATAATCCATAAATCATGGGGCTTCAGTAGCCCACGGGAAGAAGTACATTTGGAAATGTTCAAAAGACAAAATTACTATAGGAGTCCTCAGAAAAACTTCACTTACCCACACCAGCTAAGAGGTAAAACTAGAAAGGAGCAGAAATTTATAAAACACTGTAATGCTTACATAGAGTTAATAATTCAAAGAAGAATATTCTGTCATTCAGTGACCAACTAGTTTGCCATGCTCCATGAAATTAAGTAGTTTCAGTCCAGTTCCTGATAGCCAGGAGTCCACCTGACAAAAGCTACAGATTTATTTCTCACTTACCTGCAGTGTTGTTGGCTGTCTCAACCATGAAGTAAAGTGCAAGCAGACGTGGATACCAGTTTACCCTATATTCCCTACGCCCGGTACCTCCATATCAAGACTGCTTTTTGTTGTGTTTTTTTTTTTTTTAAAAAGATGCCTGTACTTACAGCACTTGAATTAGTTGACAGGACTGCCCATATCATATTTTCATATACAAAAAATATCCAATTGACAAAAGTGGTCTTTGCATAAAAGTAGTAGATTAGAATTACAATCATAAAACACAACTTTTTGTTATTATTTTATATTACTGTGTTTACAGGGGAGATATCATTAATCATTACTAATTATTTTAATGGTAAATATTTCTGCCGGTCCCCAAGTATGCGCTGCAACATTTGCCTGACTGCAGACACTGAGACTTCTCTGTGGGTAAAACACAGAGGTATCCATTTTGGGGATTCAAATACATCTCCACAGAGCTCTGCTTCAGGTGAGCATTCTGGTCTAAGTCTCCTGCAGCTGCCCGTCAACCAGCACCTGAACTTTATAAACTGGGAGAGAAACAAAGGGACTTGCCTCCCAGTTCTTCCTACCTGCAGATGGGCAAAGAGTTCTGGCAGCTCACCCTGCTAACTAACTCCTGCAAGTTTTGCGTTATAAAATCAGTATTTGATGCAAAATACAAGAGAGTAGACACACAGGTATTTCACAGATCGTAAAGATGCCAAAGATACTTTGCGCAAAGGAAAATTGCCGATTATCCCATGCCAGTGAAGTCCATGGGACCACGGTGCACTCCTTCCTTCCTGAACCCTGCATTATCTCTCCAGATTGAAACTTGGTTTCTTCTGCCGAGCACAACCATTCAGACTTCCCCCACCTGGTTTTCAAGGGGTGTAGGAATTACTAATGCTTCGTAATGAGCTCACAGTAAGGAGGCCAGTGCGGTTTTCCCAGTTTACTTGGATATTGGTCTCGAGACTCACTGTGCTTTCACCTGCATTTTACTTTCAGTTCTGGATTCGTCCTAGGATACGTACGCAAAGTCAAGGTGGTATCTTTTCTGTCCAGCCACCTCCTCCCTTTTGGTAAAGTGTTAATATACTGATAGGTCTGATATACAGGAGTACCCCAATACACCCTTAACACTGACACAGACAAGCAACAGAAAATATTTTGCAATTTGGATTTTTTTTTCCTCCAAATATTCCTGTTTAAGTGCTTTCCTTTTACTTCTCAAAAGTATTTCTTTTCAGTAGAAGTCAGTCTATTTTTGCCCGCTGTTAATCTGTGTATAAGCTAAATCTTACCTTCCCAACTCACACAAGCAATCACCCCCTTTGTCTGGCAAAGCAGCTCAGAAGAATAAGGAAAGCAGGATTTGTCCTGTATCTACCTATGAATTTTAGTTGCAACCTCTGCTTGACAGAGACTGGTCAGCTGTAACAGACTGATGAGAAATCATTTGAAATACTTCTGGTTGAAAAACATATAAATCATAATTACTGATAAAATGTATGTGACATGTATGAAATATAGAAATAACATAGAAATATAGAAATGACCAAAGTTCCAGTCTAGGACTCTTATAATCTAAGTTCTCCAAATAATATAAATGTTACGACAAGTAAATACACAAAACAGTAAGTCAGTACACTGCAAGGTGACAGTGCTGTCTACAGAACAGTAAGGGTTAATTTTTTTTTTTTTTTAGAGGTTTAGGGGGCCATGAAAGTTGTGAATTTAGATTCGCACTGATTTGAATTGTTATATTAAATAACGCGCAAAGTTATTTTCGTTTGCATTTCTTACTGACTACTATGCCCATTCCTGGTTCCTCCTTACAAAACACAGGCACAGCAGGGAACTAGCACCCAGGAACAAATTAAGGGAGAAACATTAGTGGAATGCAGCAGGCTTAGGGGAGAGACCCATTTACGCAGAGAAAGTGCTTAAGCAGGGACATTTGTGCCTGCGTCTACGTGTACGTAGAGAGGTTTGGTGAGCGCATGCCCAGGGAGGAGGATTTGGTTATGGTTAGAATTTGTGAGTGACAGCCATGTGACAGCTGGGAGTCAGCAAAGATTTTGTTGGGATGGAAATTCCAGAGATAGGACACACGACTGCTCATGCGATCTGCATGTGCCTATCATCATGCTGTATTATAATAGCTGACACTATGGTTTACCAGTTCTCCAAAAGAGAGGCTATAAATTAGGAAGGGGATTTGAGGAATGGTGGATGAGAAATGAAAGTCATAACATTTAAAAATGAAGGGATAAATATAACTTGTTTTCATGTTATCGAAAGAAGCAAACAAAAATCTCCAACCAAACCACACAACAGTACTAAAACTTGCATTTCCATGATTTATCTTTAGTGACAGGTTATTATTTCCTTAGAATATAATTATTTTCTTTTCTTACTAACTTACCTAGAAAGGCCTCGATCCTACAAACACTTACAAATACTAGATTTTAAGTACATGAAGAATCCCACTGATTAGAGTTATTCCTACATTTTCAGGATCGGGGCCTAAGTCACAACATGCAGTTAAGCAGAGGCATTTCCAAAGAACCGCTTCATTTTCCCTTCTGGGGGTCTTACGCAAACGTGAAAGTGTGGAGATGTGCAATTTAAATGAAACCTGAAAAACTGAAATACTTTCCCTTTAACACTGAATTCAAGCCGATACAGTATCACATGACCTTTACCATAATTTCTATTAAAATCATTTCATGTCTGGTTGCTTCTGCTATCCTGGCTCATTTGTATTGTTTACAACAAGTCATTGCTCTCGACAGTTAGTGGTGGCTGAATCCATGGTTACCAGTTTTTACATTCACTGGTTAAATGGAATGCAGTTCTTCGGTGGGGTTTCATGGAGAAAGCTCTTAAGAAACCACAATCCAGCTATCAATCAGGCTAACCTGGGAGAAATTAATCTGATAAACAGAAGTATCGTTGCGTATGAAAAATTTATTGAAAGGGAGCTCAAGGCTTTTATTAGTTGCAGTTGCAAAAGTGGACACGTTCGCATCGGACTTAGTGCACGGAAGACTTAGTTTATGTGGTCTATGTCTGACATTCATCCATGTTGTGCCTTCTCTGGCGCTCACTGCTAATAAAACTATACTGTTTAAGGCTTTAAAAAAAAAAAAAAATCTCTCAAACACTTATTTTACCAGAAATGTGCTCGGAATATAAATAGTGCTTAAATACAGGTTTAACCAGACTGCAGTCCCGGCAAAGTAACTTAAACAGACACAGACAACATAGTAAAACACAAAATAGACAGCCTTGAGTAGAATTCAATTAAGACAAAAACCACCCCAAACAGCGCGATGTTGTTAACGGCTAAATTAAGCCTGCAAAAAAATATATTTTATTGTTACCTAAGAACAATATGCACTGATTCCGTTTGCCCTGTTATTTATGGTTTGGCGTAGGGTGGGGTTGCCAAAATCAAAAAGCAAAGCAAAAACTTATTTGCAAGACGGACCCCCAAATCCCTTAAAATGCCTAAAAACATAAGAAAAGTTCTCTATAGTTTGATGGCTACAATAATTGTCCCACAAGCTACATGAGAGCAACAAATAGTTAAATCAAACATATTACTACTAGCTCATCTACTGCAAAGTCACTGTATCAGAAGCCCGAATTGATTTGTTTCCTTAGAACAAATTGAAAATGAATGTAACATAACATCGGAAAAAAAAAAAAATCCCTCCTGCCCTGCTAATCGGATATCGTATAATGGTTGATTGCAGCTTTGCACCGTGCTATTGTTGCCTATATCATACATACTTACAGGTTCTGGGTTCTTCCAAGAGTTTGGTGCAGTTTCAAGGACAAATGTCTTAAGGAAGTCTTTCTACTGTGCAGCAGTGATCCTAGCTCTGATCTCATTACATGAGCAAAGTGCTACAGCTGACAATATAAAGGAAACTTCCTGCGTGAAGAAGAAATCTTGGAAAGTCTCAGGGTTAAAAAGGCTGCTTAAATGTGCTGCTTGATTTGCTCCCTAGTTGTGTATACACAGTAGCAGCTGATCTCTGTTTGCAGCCCTGCAGAAAGAAACCTTTGCTGAAAACCAATGGCATCACATTTCAGTGGAGCTACTGCCAGGCTCTGGAGAGCAAAGCAACCTTTGACAACTTCACCCAGTTCGAATCACCGGCTTTTGCTGCATCTCCTGCAGGACTTTTGAAACTGCATATTTACTGTATTATTTTTATTAACGCCGCTCTGAAATCCTGCATCCTAAGCAGTCGTGATAGAAGCAGAAGTCTCCCTCGCTGTAATAGGAGGTTTAGACTGTGTCACGACTGTGAACTGCAGAATTCGCCACAATATATTTTGCTTTGTCTTGATTGTGGCATTTGCAGATGAGAAGCTGTTAGCTGTGCTCAAAAACATTTTCTGCCTTGAAATTGCTAAATTAAGTGCAATAGGCATCCTGTTTATCCTAAATTCATCCCGAGCCTGCCTTGCATCAGTCATACACTTCTCAGCGCTTTTTTTTGTGATACACAGTACAAGTCAAAAGATTCGGGGAGTGAGAGGGGGCTGGTTCTTTCATTTAATATCTTATCTAGAGCCTTTTAGCATGGTCCCTGTTGGACTAGAACAGTGGAGCACAACATCCCAAATTTGGCAAAGTTTGGTATTCTGCCCAAAGTCCCAGTGTGACTCCAACTATCTGTTAGTGCCCCCTTAGCTCCTGCCTCGGCCCTCCAGAACCAACCGGGGATGGGCAGAACCTGCATCAGCTTCTGCAGCTCTTACTGCTGTCCAAGCAAACTAATAAGACCAGAAAAGCAACATTTAAAAATAATACATCTGCTAGCGCTATTTCAGCTCTTAAACTGGGAAGTAATACTCCGAACACATCCTCACATTTGATGTTAAAGAATTATCAATAATTAATTTGGATTTAGTTGTTTCACTATTTAGCCCAAGGTGATTCTCCAAAGAGTCACTGGGACCATACATTCCCCCGGCACACGGTCAGAGCGTGACCGTCGAAGCTTGCACGCTGCTTTCCAAACAGGACCTACTGCTCTCTCCAGGATAACCAGCAAACTTCAGAAACAAAATTTAGAAGAGTCCCTTTTAAAAGTGCACCATTGCAGAGTTTAGTTAGGAGGCGTTAAGGGTTTTTTTCTGGGCATTTGTAAGACAGATTATTCACCACCCTCTTTTCCCCTCGGGTGCTATGACTATTCTAGCTACTAGTATATTGCGTGTTATTTCTTTAATATTTTGAACTTTATTCCAAAGGGCAGAAACCAAAACTGACAGTACATCAAGACAGCATGCTCTATGATTCAAACAGCAAAATAATTGAGATCCTGTGCATACACAACATCCGAGTGTGCGTACGCACATTGCGCACGTGCACACACACTCACTCACAAGCACAAACAAGTATAAGGGTTTGTGGCCCAGTTTTCAGAGATACTCATAGTTCGTGTCCTCACCTCCCTTCGATTAAAAAAAACTAAGAACAGGCAAAATCTGATTAGTAAAACATCAAAAATAATTTTTATAAAAGGTAGGCACCGTTTATAGCAGGGCAACCATACTGATTCAACATGCAGTTCTGCCCAAATTTGCCTCTCTCCTTTGGGAGAAAGATCCTGTCCGCCCCTGGACCGTGGCACACAAGAGAAACAAAAGCATGTGGTGGCACCAGCAGGATTAATCTCGCTCTTCTCCGTGGAGAGACAGTGCAAGGCAGGGAATCGAAATCCTGCCTCTGAGGCTGGGCTCACTGGCTGGCTGCGTCACCTCCAACACATCACCTCACCTTTCCGTGCCTAAACCGGCACCATCACATTTAACGCCTGTTGCAAAAGCACAGTTTCTGTGCCTCTGTTGCTCAAGCTGCGAGACAGGAATTGCATGTCGGAGAAAGGTAAAGGACTAAAACCCGAGGTTGTGCGTCCAGCTCCCAGCTGTGCCGTAAGAAGGGCCGTGACCTTGGACCGCCTGCTCTCTGTGCTCCAGTGCCCAGCCTGCTGCCCAGACTCCGCATACCTCTCTCTCAACCCTTGTCCACCTGGTCTCTTTTGACTGTAATACGGCAGGAGAGGGGTTTTTTCTGTTAGAAATTCAGCACAGAGTAAAACAAGCTCTTTTTGTCAGGTAGAACTCAAGATACTAATTTAAGACAAGTAAAAATAAATCCCTGTGGAAGCAGGAATTTCAGTGAATGAAGTTTCCTCCTCAAGAGCCTCTAAATACCCAAGTGTCTGCGCAGAAAGGCTGAGATTCCCGAATGCAGCATGAGAGCAGTAATCCAACCGCATTCAGCAGTCCTACGCCACACACCCTAACCAGCACTTGTCAAGGCTGGAGGACATCCACTCCGGGTTAGACTCCACTTCTCCTTACCTCTCCGCTATATCACTTCCCATCTGTCACAGCTGGGTCAACATGGATCGAGGGACACAGCTCCTTCAACTCCCTTCTTTTGCAGAAGTATACACAGATCCCGACCACGGGACACACAGGAATTGCCAAATCTCTCTCCTCCCAGTCTTCCCAGCTATACCTCAACCTGCGACACATCGTCTTCCCTTTTCTCCCCTTTCTGATTTTCTCATTGAATTTTGCTTTCACAGAGTTGTATACGGCAGGGAGCATAGTAACAATTCAAAGTCCATTTTCCAACCTTCAGAGGACAGGGTGAAGTAACCTGGCTACTAAGGAGAGGCCACAAAAAACATTCGGAGAGGATGGGGAGCAAGAGCTAGGCAAAAAATGAAGAAGGGGAAGCCAACCCTGAGCTTACGCAATGTCAGAAGCTGTATGCCTCCATCCCTCCTCCACCCGTCCCCGATGGAAAGGGTGGCCCTTGGAAAGCAACCCCACTGTCTGCTCTTCTGAAGTCTGTACTAGTACTGGTGCCCAAGATGGGATATACTCTGCCTTCCTGACATCCACCAGTTGTAACAACTTAGAAAGCTTCTTGTTTAATTCATGTGGGTCTTAAAATTCGAAGACATCAAGAGGAAGTCATTTAAGGCTAATATTACAGACAAGTAAAACAGAGCAAATTCTCAGTTTTAGCATCAATCTCGGGATATTTGCTGTATATTTTAAAACTCTGTTTCCAGGAGTCAAGTAACAAGAGACCAGCTTTCTCTTTTTCAAAGAGATTTCTGGCTTTTGTAATAAAAGAGGAATGATTGAAAGTAACCGCAATAAAACAGAAGTCTAGCAGAAGCACAGTGACACTTTTAAAAGTCACGCCTTTTAGCTAGTCTCAAAATTTTCAATAAGCAGTATCGGTTTTAATTATCAATCTCTGAACCCCACAGGAGTACACAGACTAATGAGAGCTACACCTGAAAGCACCTGGAAGGCCAGACTCCGAGAAATACATCCTACCTGTTTTATTCAGACACTTAGGATTTTGCTTAAATATTAAGTCCAAAACTCTGTTCATCTAGACCTGTCTGATCTCTGCACGGATCCTGAATGCGTCCTATCCCCAGTCTATCCATATACATATTAACTGTGACTACTGGATTTTCTTTTTAGCATTTTAATGTATTTGGATCCTCGTCAACATAAGGAACACCTTCCTCATCCTCACACACCGAGTGGCTACGCTCTCCTCATTGAAATTCCTCCATAAAAGTCACTTCTCCCTTTTCATCTGTTAAGACTTTAAACCAAAACTAATACAATCATCAAGAAATTTGTATGCCTAAGCTAGGTGTTGTTGCCGTCAGCAGCTCTGCGCTACCTGATCGTTCAGGATTCTCTTTCCTGTTGTATTTACTATGCTCACATTTTGTGCTATGTGTACAATTAAAATTGTTTGGGTTTTCATACCGTTCTTGTCTTTTATTTGCTCTTTAAAGTATCCAGCATACTTTGAAACCAATATAGGTGATAATATAGATGTAAATATTGCCACGGAGGCATCACAATAAATTTGACGTTTGGAATAATTCATTCAAGGTGTCTAGATCCAATTTAAATTCTTTCCCAATTTTAACTGAGGCTTCATAACCAGATGAACTTAAACCAAGGTGTGCGACTTCATGCTACACTGGTAATCCGCCCTAACTAGGAAATAAATTTTCAGTGATTAAGTTGAATTGTTCGTACAAAATGCCAGCTTCAGCTTTTCACCCATATAAAATAGCTTGGAAAATATATACTGCATGTGTTTATTATAGCTACAGTTGCTATGAACATCTATAACTCTCCAACAATTTCTTTGATTTATGTTCAAAAACATACAGGGCATGAAATGACGCCTGCAACCTTACATTTCCCTCAAGAACATTGTGGGGAGAAGATATATTCCAAAACATCATGTTAGATTCCTTGTTATGTCTCCTTTTTAAAATAAATGTATGATAATCAATTACACATGCTTCAAAGCAACTGCCACTAGATTCCCCAACAGAAAAGCTGTTTGAGAAAAGTTCCATTTTCTTTCCCCTAATGGTTGAGTTATAATAAGAGATCTTGCTCAGATATTACAGGGAAAAAATTGTATTGTAAAGGATAGGCCCTGCTCAACTTGTATATGCATGCGCAGGCTTGTGCTTGCCTAGACTTGACTTAGAACAAGGTTTTCAGAGAAGTAACATCTCCACTGATCAACATGCTAACAAAAGCATGTGTGTGTGAAGATCTTGCACCTAATCTCCTTGTCGTATATGCTTGTAGCAATCCAAGTGATGTCAAGAGAATGACACAGATGATAAGTTAATGTATCAGGCTCGACTTTCCTTTCAACCTCAATATGCAAAACATTCATTTAAGAAGTCCACCCAGCTGTAGCTTCCACTAGAAACAGAAACCTGCAGATGTTTAAAGGAATATCAATTAAGCTGAATGGGAGCTCTGCCATTAACGCTGGTGCACGTAAGATCGGACTTTGCAGATCTGCCTGAACTCCACGCAGAGGCTGAAGTGCATGTTTTCTCCAGGGTATTGAGGCCGATGGGTTATATGCCAGTAACAGGTGAGCATAATATGGACAACATCTCCACAACTTCATGGCTCTGGCACAGGGACAAGGGCAGCATCCCCAGGCAGCACCCTTGCCCATGGTGGGGAGACCGGAGCGGCCGGGAACGCGTGCAGCGCATGGCACCCGGCATAGAAAAGGTCAGGATCTTTTATCTCCCCTGCACCAGGTAGTTTGGGCTGCCTTCACCCCAAACAGGGAGCCCCTGCTCCCTACCTCCGGGGCTTTTAATGCCTTGGGTTACACCGCAAACTAGACAGCTGGCAAACAATATAGAAAACTGGACTGGATCGGACAAGTCCCTCTAAGGAGGACTGACACCTACTGGCACTGAGTTTCAAGCAAATATGGAGGCAGCTGGAGCTGAGCCTTGTTTCGAATAAAACATAGCCCTGTTCATCCCTGCAAGTGGGCAAAATTTGTGTGCCAAATCTGGAAACAGAAATAAATTCACTCATTCCACCCGTATTTTTTTTTCCGTCTTGCTTTGAATCAAAACCCGAAAGAATGAAAATTCACAGGAGAGAAAATATTGGCTTGCACCCTCTTTGGACTGCAGCGCTACTCTATCCCTTACTAATGAAGCCAAGGAGGAGGGGAGATTACTGGACGTGCGTGCCTATTGCCCATGCAGCCCCAGCTAGATAGCATCAACAGTTGTTCTCCTATTTTCACAGTGGGAAATAAGCAGGTACGAGCTGTATAGGAATAATCAGGAGGAATCTAGGTCAAAATCAAAGCAAGACTGCTCTGTCCATTTGAGGAAACTCACATGCAAACACAATACCCGTGTAAAAACAAAGAACTTACTTGTAAGGGTTATCTCTCCTAAGATTGCTAAACAAGCACGCGGACGTTGGCCTACTTTGAGTAAAAGACACTATTCCTTTCGTGTGACTTTTGAAAAGGCATTCAAAATCAATATAAAATTACAATATTAGGGAATTTTATAATCATTATTTCAAGAAGGCAGACTTGAAAGGGTCTCTTGTTCATGGGTAAATCTTCAGTTAGTTTTTCTAGTACCAGTGGTTCAATCGAAAGATTCGCCAACTGCCCCCTGGAGAAAACTGAAGATCTGCATTTAAATGGAGATACAGTATTTCCAAATGCAACGGTACCTGCAAGGCAGATACTGTCAAGGTTTCTTAGTGAGTGGATCTCAAATTGTATTAGGTACATTTCAGTGCTGTAACTATCCCCATTTCGTAGGACTGGGGCTATTTCCATATCATTTTTCCGTGTGCATGCTTTGTAATGTTTGTCCTGATAAGTCAAAATTAGACCCCCATCCACAACAAAGCCCTCACATACCAACAGCAAGGAATTACAACCTTGCGCATAACTTTCTGATATGGACGATGAAGACTATATTAGATAGCGTGACTAGAAATCTTAAATAATTGAAAACTGATGACTTAATAGAGTAGTAAGCTTGGTTTACAGTGCAGCCAATTTAGAGCCATAAAAACACTGTGTAAAATTTTTATCTTGTGGTTGACCATTACGAATCCTATTTATTATTCCAAAGTATTTCAACAGCATTTTTCTTCATCAATGTGGCTGCTGGCATTTAGCACCCACTCGCTAAATGCACGTGATTTTCCTGGAACAGCTTTAGGAAAAGAAAACAAATTAGCAGATTGCTACAAAACTGTTCCTTGTTACAGTGTGCATCTTTTCACATTCTGACTTGAACCGGCTTTGTGTGCTGCAAAATACGTCCGAAACCACCGAGACTTAAATATAATAAATCAAAGCCATATACGTGAAGTTAAAGAGACTAGTGTAACTACTGATCCTGAAACATCAGAGAACCAAAAAAAAAAAAAAAAAATCAAACCTCATGAATACTTTGTTGCTAATGTACACGAGTTCAAAGAGCGGCGTTCCTCTTAGGAAAGCATCTTAATTTTCCTATCAGAAAATCATCCTAACCTTCCAGAAAAGTTTTTGTGAGTATGCAAGGAAGGCAGAGAAAAGGTTTACAGTGCAAAAGACACTCGTGATGGGTTTCAGACACGCAGGCATTAGTCCAGGCAGCCTCTCGCTGAAATTCAGGTTGCAATGGAAATGTCCCTGTAAACAAGGTTACTGCGAACGGCCCAAGATATCCTTCTCAGCAACACCTTCGCCAGGAGCCCTTCAGCTGTCTACTTAGTTTGTTATACCTTATCTCGCAGCCCTGACATCCTAATGCTGATTCAAATTCAGGATTCAAAATGAAATATCTCTCAGATCACTTAATATTGAAACACCATTGCAGTAATAAGTGGTGCCAGGCTCGAGATAGGGATGTAGTACTCTAGTGGTAACCTTTTAATTTCTGACAAAATCCTGTGGAATAACTGTGATACTGCACACACAGTTAATGCAATCGATTTGTTTTCCTTCTTTTGATAATGGGCACACTGAATGTCATGTTTACCTTCTCCTGCCCCTGGCACATTTTAAACTGCAAAGTCCTCTAAAAGGAGACCTGCCAGGTTCCCATACAGACATGAAACCCCTCACACCACAGACACCCCCCCCTCCCCAGCACGCAGAACCACGGCTACCTCGATGCTCTCAAGACAAGGAAGATCATAACCACATGAGTCACTTCATCATTCTAAGTCTTTCGCTATGTTCAGTGGAAACGCAATGCACGCACCAGGTATAATCTAACGTAGGTTATATTGTAAACTACTCCCATTCTGAAAGTGAAGGTAGGTATGCTACCCCAGAACATTTCGTCCTCTGAAAAAAACCCAGGAAGTAACACCAAAATGTATCGGGCAAGTTTTACACTTTGTATTTGAGACAGGGCGGCTAATACATGCTTAAAACTTTGGTGGTTTTATACAAAGGGCATTCGGA
>NW_008823958.1:1083601-1098836 GCF_000699105.1 Pygoscelis adeliae | reverse complement strand
TGCCCCCGTGCTCCCCCTGGGCTGCGCAGCTCGGGGCCGGAGGAGGCACGGCAGCAGTTTGGAAATTGGCTAGCACAATGGCGTCGCTGCTAAGGAGAGCAAAAGACTGGCGCGAACCCTGGCAGGATTTAATCACGGGTGTTTAAACCATCTCCCCCTACCTCTGCTGCTAGGGTTGCGGAGCATCTATTTCTGAAAGCGGTACGTTTTACGTTAACAGAGAGAGCGAGCTTAGGCCTGCAGTCAGCACTGAAGTCGGCGTGACCACCGTGCACGCTGTGAGTGGTGTTGGGAGTAATGGTAGGGGCTGGCAAGCCACCTGCATCTTCTTTCCTTGATTTTTGTGCTTTTAAAAGGCAAATCCTGTAAGTCTACGTGACTGGTCCCGCTGAATTCAGGGAACCTTTTACATGTTGGATTTAACTCGCGCGCAAAAGTACTTCCAGAACCAGGCCTCACTTAAAAAGAAACCATCCGTGGTAGCTCAGATTTAAGTGCCTCTTTCGCTGAAGATCGGTTGTTACATACACACTGTTAATAAAACACCGCAACACCTGCACAGTGACCCAGCAGCGCCCAGAGTCAAGTTTACCTGTTCCATGCTGCGTTTTGCACTACCTATTTTAATAACAAGTTACAGCATTGCCTATACACGTGTAGCTAGCGCGGTGGAGTTCACGAAGGGACACGCGTAGCAGGGCTGAAACTAAATTATTTTTTGCAACTGCCTCTGTTCAGCCTTAATATTAGCATTAACACTTTCATTTTCCTCATTTAAATACAATAAAAGGAAAAATTGCCTTTGCTTAATATTGTTACTAATCAGGCTTTGCTGTTCCAGTCTTTATAAGGAGATAAAGTCAGGGAGAAGTCAGCGTACGCCTTTTCTGTTGCTGGACTCCGTGCTCTCGAACAGCACCTTATTTTAAACGGTGAGATCGTCTATTGCAACTGGAGTTGGGTGAAAAAGAAATCCTTCTCGGAATACAGTACAGTCCAAGCATCATTTTAAGGAGCCTGAAATGGAAAGCTTTTTTTTTTTTTTTTTAAACCCAAGGTACTCAAGATGCTTTCTGGCTTAGCTAGAAAGACAAGTTTGTTTCATGTTTCTGTTTTGGAATTGTTTTGAACTGCTTTTAGACTAAATTCTTACCCCTCTTAAGTATACTGTCTCAGCAGAGTACAGAGTACATTACTGATAAATTTTTTTGGTAGACTTGAAAAGCGTTGTGTACAGCTCGATTGTTGTCTATATTTCACCATTCCTTTTTAAATGAGGCTCTTCTGATTGATGTGGGAAATGTGTTTAAAAGGATGAAGGGTATGGCATAGCTACCCAAGATGCTACTTGCAATTATTCCATACCTCAGCTAACAGGGAGATTTTTAGTTGCGATTGTTACACTTTTAAAAGTGAATTAGTTAATCAAATTGCTATTTTTGGAACGCACTTAAAGGAGCATTAAAATGCATTAATTTCATTAAAATAAATGACCAGATAGGCAACAAAACAAGTATGAGTCAAATAAGCAAGATCTCACGTACAGAGCCAAATTCAGCCTTAGTGAAATCAACTGAGTTGTGCTTGTCTACAGCGTATTTAATTTGGCCTCCGCAGTCGCACGGCTGACACTTTATTTGGTTGTCAAAGGTGTGTATATTAAAAATGTGTGAGCCATGCTTCTTCTCCAATGTGATTAACCTCTGAAGTTAAATTCACCTGTTTTCCATTTAGCTCAGCTGCACAGTCCTATCGCATATGCAATTTTTGGTACGCGTACACACCAGAGATGCAGAGAGGCATTCCCAACCCTGGTATTAGTCTAAGGGACGTGAGTCGTATCTGAAGTGAGGGTGTGATGAGGTGGATTTCAGCAGAGGCTGTTCACAACCAACTGCGTATATGCTCCAGTTAATAGGCTGTACTGAAGTCTCTGCTACCATCTTTCATTACCGCTGTTACTCATGCCAGTGAGAGTAAAGGAGAGGTTGGTATGCCTATAATCACACGTTCATTTGCTATGTAGATATATCCCAAGAGCCTCTCAGCCCAGGAAAATTACGCTGGAATAAGGTCAGATGTGAATGTAAAGCAGAACTGTGTTCAGATAGCTCATTTATTCTGGAATGACTGAGTTGTTTCCTGGTTTCACTTAAGCCACTTTCAAAGTGGATTAAGATAATTCAAGAAAGTGAATTCTTATGCTGGCATAAGATTTGTCTACACATGGTTTTAGTCGAGAGTAATTACTGCAGTGTACCTAATAAGTGTTTCGGAATCATTTTGTGCGTAGGCAAGTCCGAAGTCCCACAGGTGAAAACAACAGAATTTAGTCTTTCTGTATAAGACGAGGTTAATGTAGCCCAACGTTTGACCTACTTCTTTCCTCGTGAAGCATATTTAATTCATTGCAGGTTTTTCTGTCTCAACAAAAACCCCACAACAGTTATGTATTTATGATCAATTCCAGAACAGCAATGCCATGTGCACTCCACTAAAAATAAACAATTTAACCAGTATATACTCTGAGTACTTTCTCAACTGCCTTAAAATGGACAATAGGTTCTTTATTGGAGAAAACATCAGCTTCTCAATCGTAAATATTTTGAGCGGGTTGTTATAAACAAAAGGAAAACAAAAACCAAAGCTCTGCTCTGTCCTCTTGAACACCCACGGTCCATTTGTACTCTGACTGCATACCATTCAAAGCAATAGCACCCATTCTAATTCAACAATGTTAGTTCCTGAACGAGGAACCCCTCAAACTTGCGCAGAAGGGTTTGCAGAACAACAGGGCCTTCAGAAGGCACCTTAAGAATAGAGAGCTAATTTATAGTTTGCTTACAGAGATCTGAATCGGGAAGAACCTACCTGAAACTCGGGCAGCTACCCTGCTCTGAATCAGGTGTATTGTATCACTACTGGCATACAGGAAAGTTACCAAGAGGATAATAAGAACGTACAAATGTTTTTGCGACTCTGTGCCAAGCAGAAAGTTTGTCAAATGTCATTCGGTCTCATTCTGTGCCACAGACCTCCCTGGGAAGAAAGGTGACTCTTTGACATGAATTAAGACTCCTAAACTTTAAACTCAAGGTTGTTTGTTGGGGTTTTTTTTTTGGGGGGGGGGGATAAAAAACTAGACGAGAAAGAAATTATGTAAGCTCAGCAAGTAAAACAGCCAATTTTTTGAAAGATACAAATTGCTGACCCTTTAAACATTGACATGGGAAAAGCCAATAAAAGCTACGAAGATAAAAAACCCAACTCCTACTTGGTGTGAAAGGCTCTAATATGGGAGGGCAGAGGGTACCCGGGGGTCTTCCCTTACGCAGCTGAAGTAGCCCTGCTACTCCGTGTAACAGACCACAAATGATGCCACCCATAGGATTCTCGTTGCTAAGCTTGATTTGTGATTACGAGCATGGCTTTGCTCTCCTGTGCTGGTCTTGGCTGAGGATATAGGGAATGGATTTCACGTACGCCTCCCTCACACCGAACCTGCTTATTGAAGTAAGAAGCTTTCTGGTAAGAAAGTAAGCGTTGAATAAAGAAGGTAAAACACAGATAAACACAAAACAAGAAGTCAAGCTCTTCTTGAATTCTGTCGTTCTGGGTAACTTTGGCCATGGGCCTAGTCTTGATATTACGGCTCAAACTAGACTAAGATTGAAGGCAAGGAGAGTTTTGGACCATATAGGAGCATGCCTGATCTGAAATCCCACTTGTATAAACAATTGGATTAGATTATTTTGCACTCCGCTTCCACTGAGAGGTCTCTTGAGCATTGAAGCCACCAGCAGTGGTAGGGTATCCCGGCTCTCCCCCGCTGCTGTCGCTATAGGGGAATTACTCATCCAGTGAGGAAGGTGTCTTGATGGCACAACACACGCAAGAGGAAATCTCAGCGCACAGCCAGTGCAATGAAATGAAGGATCCTCTATGAGAATTGGTTAGTAGTGCCAATGTTTAATATTTGTCATAACAACCACCGACTGTTTTGTTTTTTGTTCTAACAATGTGAATTATGCATTAAACATTAATACAAGTGAGTGTACTTTTCTTTTGATCTTCAAGCGTAATCATTTCTAATGAGAGTTTATACATGAACATTGAAACAAATCCCTGAGTCATATGAATTTACATTGGTTTTACTCTGTGGGAAAGATATCCCACATGGGTTACTCATGTCTGTAAAACATAACATACTTATAAATCAGAAGAAAAAAATGAGCTTGCATTTGGCTGTTGGAACATAAATATCTGTGTAGATATTTGGCTTGTATGCTAGCAGTAATGCGACATTAAAAAGTTAATTTATCAGAGATCAGGATTCGGGGTGGGGCCCTCACCTAATATGAGATCCAAGTCTGCTCAGAATAAACGAGCTCAACTCTTAGCTTCTGCAGTCTGGTTTCTAACAAGAATCGAGCCTAGTGTCAGAGGAATTTGAACTAAGTCTAGGAAGCAGTAAAGGGATCAGAATTTGGCTTGCCTGATAGAGACGAATGTTGCCAAACTGCCGTCAGCAAGTAATAATATTGCCTATACGTAGCAGACAAATTGTACACTGCTAAGTGGCACCTTTCCGATTGCCCTTGACAGCCGGCTGGGGTGCAAGGCTGACCCAGTCCGGACCAACTCTAGAACCTGCTCAGCCATATCTGATGTCTGCTCCTCTCATTTTAACATCAGTCACAAACATTGCATTCCCTGAAAATATAAATATTATGGATTGTGTAACTGCCAAGACAGTTATTTAAAATACAAACAGAATTTAAGCCCTTTCCCCTTTCACACGCCACAGAACTATTAAAATAACCAGCGATTAACAGTCTGCACTTAAGCAACCATGATGTATGTGCAAAGTGCGTGTGACATGCTGGGGAAAGTACCGGGACAAAACAGTATGTGATGGGCCAGATTCCTGGGTACACAGGTGCTGACTGATTTCCAAAATGCCTCTTGCCTCTCCAAAAGAGATCTCAAAGCCAAAGGTTGCAGAAGAGGAATGGCTGCCAAGAAGGTCTTGCGTTTAATGGCAGATAGGCTCTATCTATGATTCAGGTCATACCTCAGGAATTCTCAAAAGCCCATTAATGTATTTTATTCTTAATGTATAAGTGCTAAAGGAGTCCTGGAAGCCAGAGATCCAGGATTACCCCCCATAATTCAGTGTTCTTACAGGAGGCTACAGTCATGCTCCCTGCTGCTCCTTTTCTCTGGCCTGAATAACCTTGAACGCTGGTGGGGGAGCTTCAAAAGGAAGGGCGGGAGAAGCCTACGCATAGAATAGTTTATAGACTGGAAGAAGAGGAAACATGAAACGCTTCATCCCTGAACTTCAATTCTCTTAACTGCTATGTTTTATATAAAGACAGAGGAACAGATACTATTGCAGTTGAGAAGAAAGCACCTGTGACACTCTGTTATGGAAACCCAACACTGTATGGATTAAGTCTTCCCTGAGGTTGCAGAACCTGGCACGTTAAGTCAAAAGATAAACAGGTCAATATTGGGTCTTAAACAATTTTGGACTGAAGGACCTCAACTACCTCAACTCAATCTAGACCCTGCTTGTAGCACATTGACGGTATCCAGCTTTAAAAGTTTAGTGAAACTTCTGACTTTTCAAAATGCGTAAGTACATCCCCAGGCACACACAAAAACCTGTACTTGCAAAGATGTGATAGATATAGGTAGAAAATGGTGTACGGAAGCTCGTAGGAAGGCCTTTCTTAGCATCAGTCAGCGTGACAAAGCCTGTTGGACCACAGGTTCCCGGGCTGCGTCCACAGCCCTGGAATGCCAGCTGGAAACACTCCCCTGTAATTTAGCTCATTTGGTGTGCATTAAAGATGCTCGTTTCTAGAGCCCTAAGTGAAATGTGCTGATACTGAACCCATCCTTCCTCTTATACCTGTGGGCCTCTAGCAGGTGGCCAAGAGGCCAGTGAGAAGGAAAGGACACCAGTTTTAATCTAGTTGTTCATGATGGAAAATGATGAGAAAAGTGAAAAGATCTTATTCCACAGACCAATGCATTTACTTATATTTAACTGCTTAACCCCAGACAGAACCCTGAATTCCATTACTATATATGAATGTCATGGTATGGTGAAGTCTTATTCAGTAATTAGCTGGTCAGAGCCACAAACTAGAAACCAGATACGCAGCCAGTGAAAGCTGACATAGCTCTCGTGAAATCAGTGGAGTCATACCAATTTATACTAACTGGGGATCCGATCTTCAATTTCTAATAAAAATTTGAGAAATTGCATTTTTCCGTGATATTTTGGTCATATTACACAACAATAGCAATAAAATAAAAGGTTATAAATATTTATATAGCCAAGACAGAAGCAGAGCCAATGCAAAATCTTCAGCAATGAAATCCTACAACCACATTATTATACATTTCAGCGTTGGAGCCATGTGGATTACTGCTTAACTTTAGGGCAGCACGGTAAGCTCATTTTCTTGCCTCTGTCTTTTCAGTCGCCACTAGGGCTGTAACCTTCCCATCCTCCTCATGAGCTAATCTCCCTGTATCACCCCCAGGGAGAGGGAGAGAAGTTATACGACGGGTGTTTTTCCATGGGCGGATGTCTAAATGTGAAGGGAAACAATTGAATTTTAATGACAATTTTGAGACTCTTGAAGTTAATTTCTGAGCAGCGCAGAAATTAGTGGGGCTTGCTGCTGCCAGGAGCTGTCTGCTCTCATCTCCTGCTGATGTTAGCAGGATTGCGGGTGCTCAACTTTTTGCAGAAAAAAGTCCCAAAATACCAGGTCCTTCTCTCGTGCCACAACAGGCAGGGCGAGAGACCCGCTGCCGTCGGGCCCAACCGAGTTGCCCCAGTGTCAACACAGAGCAACGTCTACAAAAATTAGGGTAACCGCTCCAGGTTTACGCTACCAGAGATGTGTTCTCATTAGGTATTTATAGCATAGTAGCATTGTTCAGCGTAAGAAGGTAATTTTGTTAGGTGCTGTACAAAACATTTCATCAGATAAAGTGCCTGCATCCAAAAGCCCTACAAAAAAAGACTGCGGAGGGAGTGTGGCAAACAACGGGATATCCTGGGAAGAAAGTACACCAGTAATTGCCGCAAAGGCAGCCAGCTACGGAGCCTTTTCCTACACGCGGGGTAATGATGATTTTGCCAAGGAGGCAAGTTGTTTGTTTCCTTTTTAGCTATGATATTTCCATTGCATAACTGAATCACAGTTCGTTAATAGCTTACAAACATAAAGTTTATAAAACTTTAGAAACCTTGTCATATCTAAGACAATATGTCCCGGTTTATCTAAATCTCTAAAAAAATATGTAATCTAATAGGTTTTGGCGTTCTTTTTTGTTCTTTTTTTTTTTTTTTTAACTAAGTGTAGTAAAGGAGGGATAATTTTTGGTCTTGTTTTTGTCTTCTTAGAAGATTCAGGAAGGAATATAAAGGATAGTCCCCAAATCTGTATACGTCTACTTGTAGATAATGAAATAGAAAATAAAAGATGCTTCAAAATAGTGCCAGTCATTTAATCTGCTCTGTAGTTTGATGGCAGAGTTTCAACCATTTTCACCAAAACAAGGAGACCCACTGCAGAGTACTGTCTTTTCAATTTTGGGCAAGACAATCATAGCCCCGAATAGGTCATGAAAGGGATCAGCCTTCCCCGTGTTACCCCTCTGCTTAGATGGCAGCTCCAACCAAAAAAGACAAGAAAAGAGGACAGACGTAGCCACCTGGCATTGCCTTCTTGCACAGAAAGAAGCAAGCAGGGGAGGAGGGAGCTGGTGTTCAGCCAGCCAGGCTGCTGAGCTGGAGCGCGTCCTCCAAATGGGCTTCTGTGGGGGAAGGCATGGAGAAGCTAACATCGGGGAACTGCTTCCCTTGCAAACACCTCTATATCCCCATTTGCCTTCTCCCATGAGATGGCTAAGCCCGTCTCTTATTTGGCTGAAAATTTTCAGGCTGGTGTTGAGTACGTTAGTGTCTGTGTCCACCAGCACACTACAAGGCGTACATAAAACATCATTGCTGGACATGTTCCTGAAGTTCCCTTACACTGAAGCCAGTCCTCATTTTAGTTACAGGAGAATTAAAAGAAGCCTCAGGGAGACTGATACTACTGCCTCTGGTATCAAACCAGGTTTTCTTAACTGACTAACGCTATTCTTTATATACGCTACCCAGAGTTTAATTGTGTCCATTATTTTCTCTATTCGCTTATTTCAACAAGGGTAATTTTACTTAGGGCAATTTTTTGCACTGTGCTATTGGATGCTATGGTACAGTTCATTACATTAGAGCAATTTTACTAGCTAGGAGACTTCACCATAATGTTTTGCTACTAAGTTTCTGCTGAGAAGTAGACCCACTAGCTCACTAATGCCCCATCCAAGTCCTTCTGGAGCCACCCTGAGAACTTCAGCGATCCCCGTACTAGGCCCCCTGTGTTTATCAGGCTTGCACCCAACCTGAACAGCCACAGCCTCAGTCCCTGCTTGAGCCCTTGGGACATGGGTGTTCAGCTAAGACTCCAGAAAAAGAAAAACCACAGCCACAATCAACAATCAATTATTTTAATAGCTGTTAATATAAAACCATGTTCTTAACCCTTGTTACAGCCAGATGCACAGTAGGATACACGATTTTCCCTGAACCAACTTTTTTTTGCCTCTTCTGTACGAATAATGACTTTTTAAAAGATTGGTATGTTAATTTCCAGTTGTTAGGACACTGTTGCTCTACATTCCTACCTGTGCGGATAGGATATCACATTACTGTCTAAGTTCCTGTTGCAGTATACTACCCAGAGTTAACATCCAGAAACAGTTTCTTCTATTCCGGCAGTATATGCTGCTGCTTGGGACAATTCTTCAGGTACAAGCCCAATGAAAATGGCCCTTCGCTATTTTCCACTGCGCCTCAGTTTTTCTCTCTTGGCTATATGCTGCTGCAGAGGATGTACAACATGGGACGCCAGTTTTCCCCCCCATGGCCTCAGTGCAACAAATTGCTATCTATGCAAGAGGAATTCCAACTGATTTCAGGTAATTCTGCTGATATACTTACAAATACAGGAGTTAACATTCAAGAAGCTTTTTGTGTACAGGAAAGACAAACAGGTTTTCCAATCCTCATACAGGTGACCATAAGGTACAAGCTTTATAAACATTTGATGAATGAAGTTTTTTTTAAAGAGTGTCGCAAAGCTCTTGAAGAAACAGTCAGAACAAGGTTTTAGTAGGTTGTGAAGGCATCATAAAATGCATGTGCTTTATGAGGCTACAGTGTGTACGTAGCAGGTGTATGCAACCTGCTCTGTATTCCTAAATCCAGCACCAACATATCATTGGGAACTTGGGCTTCTGAGAGTCACTTCTCTCTCTGTGCCTCAGTTTCCTTATATGAAAGTAAGGGTTATGTCTTTGATATCCCTTGGATGAATAGATCAAATTCACATATTAAATGTCAAGTATTATAATCATCACAGATTTACCATGTCTGTTTTACCCAAACATTTTAAACTGTAATATCAAAACAACCACTCATAAAAGTTAGGTGTGGTTGCAGAAGTTCCAGACTGTGGAACATGAATCTCAGGGATTTCTGTGGATGTGATGGCAAACTTACAGATCAGATGAACTTCAATGCCATTCTAAAGATATTAGCACTCCAACGACAAGTGATTTGGTCTGCATCTTCTACTAGTTCAGGAAAGATCTATGCCAGTCCCATCACCCCCCAGCATTTAAAGGTTGAGTCTATTGCATGTTTTTCCTTTTAAAGAATTTTGATTTTGACATGTTGATGAAAATGTATTTGCTAGGTAATGGGTAAAGGAACTGAGAAATAATTCAGTCACTATGGTCACTCTCACTTACATGGGTCTACTACTGGTGATCCTGCCTTACACGAATGCGGTTATGCTTAAGGAAGGTGGGATGCTACGGTTTCAATAATTTCTTCATTATACCAAGACAGACAACTTCGGACCCATAAAGTTCCTTTTTTATGTGGCACTTCCTTTAAAGCAAGTTTGTCTCCTTGAGTAAGTTTTTTCCTGGCTGTGAGGTGGGGGTGTGTGTGTGTGTGTGTGTGTGTGAGAGAGAGAGAGAGAGAGAGATAAAAATATACATATACACACACATATCTATGTGTGTCATAGATATCTATCTATCTGTCTATCTATCTATCTCACGATCTCACTTATTCCATTGGATAGATGTTATTACAGATTAGAAAAAGAAAAACAAGAAGTATAAATTTATCTACTGAGTGTATGAGAGAAGTTGTTATCACCCAATTTAGAAGTATAAGCTCCATTTATTTCTATTTTACCCTGAGTACACCACCACCACCTACCCAAGAAGTACCTGATGTCAGTAGCAGTATATGTACCTGTACAGCTGCAAAATCTTTTGATTTCCATGTGTCAGTGAAAACCGTCACTGGATTACTGTATTTTTTGCCATATGTAAGATTCAGTCAATCAGCCCAAAAATATTTAACACTTCGTACAGATGCAAAGGCATCATATGAAGAGCTCCAAGTATTCTTTGAACATGGAGGAGTATCCTACTAAAATACGTATTACTTCCAACATTTTTCAAGTGGACAAGATGAATAGGGAGGGAGGAGGGAAGAAAATTATTCAGAGAAAATCCAAGTTAGAAACAGAAAAAATATTTTCTAATTTATAATTCAGAAGCCTGCACTATTTTCATTCCTTGTTTAAAGATCTATATTTTTAATCATAAATTTCAAGTGTATTTTAGATGTCTCGCTCGTTTCCTGTGAATACAAAAATGTGAAAGAATGAGGTAAAGAAAAGATGTTAAATAGTGGTATAATTTGTTTAGAAAGCGTTGACTGATAAGCATATGCATGGAATTACCTAGTTCAGTTCTACTTGAACATTTTCCTAACTGGAAGAAAATGTGTAAGTTCCTCACCCATTTTAACAGCCGTCATTAACGGATGTTAAACTTAGCAACAGCTCATTGGCAGCTTCCCAAGACTGGCACCAAGGTAAGGATTTGGATTTGACACAAGGGGGGGGGGATAATCATTGTCATCCTGTATTTGGATGAAGGTTTGAAATACTTAGACACAAAATACCAAATATGCCACTCATGGGCATGATAACTGCTACTGCATGATAAGAAATACAAAAATATTAAGTAGAAGTCTATGAAGTAATTAAGGCCTGGAACCCCAGCTTTCAACAAAGAAGATTATGTTATTTCTCTGTATTTCTGCACAACAAAACCAAAACGCTGGCTGGGATTTCTGAGCATTTCCACAATCCAAACAGGAAGAGGAAGCTATTCAAAGTCACGAGAGTTTTGGTGTTAACTGCAATGGAAACAGAACGGAGCCTTTACCTTAATCAGTTACTTAGAATGAACTTATATTGATTTATCATCTTTTCTCCCCCTGTGCTTAGAGCCAGAGTCACTTACACGTTACCGATGTACTTTCAAAAAAAACATGCATAGGCAATAACGTACTATTCTTGCAAGTATTTTGAGGGAGGGAAATGGCATGTATTATGCCAGTGCTGTATCTTAAGGTCATGAGTCACTAAGAAAATACAGAGAAATACTTATTTTTTTCCTTTGAATAAAAAAGTCTTTTGGGGACAGAATATAAATATGGGGAAGTAATTTCTAAGTTTATTACTACTACTCTATTTATTAAGAATAAGACAAATTTTGAAACAGATTAAATACCTAGATGAAAACAGGTCATTATCCCAGTATTTGTTGCAAATATATTTACTACATTCAGTCAACATCCTAAGCGTACTCCTATACCTGCATGATGAAATGAGCTCCAGGTCTTTCCATACATGACATAACAGTAAAAAAAACGAAAACAAAAAAAAACCAACACCCCCCCCAACCTAAATTGCTGTTTATTCAGCACTGAATCTTAGCCAACATGTACCATTATTTACCATGGTTAGTGGTAATTTTACACAGGTAGTAAGCACATAAGGCCCTTGTAACATTTGAAAGCCTGAGATTTGCATTATTCTGAAGACTCTTTTAGTTTTATTAAGTATATACCGATAGAATAAAACATGGCCATTTACAAGAAAGAAAAATCTTTTAATTTTGTTAAGACTGAGATAAACTAATAAGAGAAAAGAAATACAATATTAAAGTTGTTAACCCTCCATTCTCAACGTAACTCCTCTAGCTATATGCTCTCCTTTCCTTTCTGCCAAGATTTAATTTTCTGCAGGGATGTCAAGGGGACCGCTGCTCTCCATTTTCCTGAAGTTAGCATGCCAACATCTGCTAAATGCAGTACGACATGTTGTTTACCTTTGTTGTAAACTTAAGGCTTTTCCATTTAAGAACTGTATAAATGAATCGGTATTCATTCACACCTATACCTAGAGGTATCTATTATAAAGCAGAGAGCGTTCATTATTAATTTCCTCCTCATTCTGATTTTATGCCATATTCCTCTGCACCGATGCTGTTTGGAACTGCTTAGATATAATAACAAGTGCAAGGGAAGTAAAAATGAAAACAAGGTATTTTTTCCCTCATTTGCTGCCAGTATTTATCAACAGACAATGGTGATAAAAATCCAGAGGTAAAAGGTCTTGTCTGACATCTCATTTAAACCACTCAGTAGTTTAGCGAACTACTACAACTCAGTAGCTTTGTCCTCTGCTCCAAAAACCAAGACAACAAAATCCCAAACCGCCTTTACATATTTAGGTTTGCCCTCTGAAATCCAGTGCAATATTTAGTAACTTGTATTCGATGTCAGAGTTCCCAAGGGAAGTAGTAGGGGGTTGTCTGTTTGTTTGTTTGTTTGTTTTT
This sequence comes from Pygoscelis adeliae, assembly GCF_000699105.1. Lineage (NCBI taxonomy): Eukaryota > Metazoa > Chordata > Aves > Sphenisciformes > Spheniscidae > Pygoscelis > Pygoscelis adeliae. Next base: position 1,085,987 of record NW_008823958.1, on the reverse strand, counting down.
TAATATATATAAATTTCTCAGCTATTGAAAGGAAATCTACATGCTCAGCATGAGCAAAAAGGGAAGATTAATTAACACGTGAATAAATGCAACCACCCTTTCTTCAGTGGATGCTTTTGAGTCAGAAATTAATTTTTTCTCACGCTGCAGAAACCCTCTATTCGAACAAGTACCCACTAACATCACTTGGCCCTCTAATCGCCGTCATTACCAAGACAGAAGCAACTGCTATTGATCGCACACAGCGTTCTGTGAGATCCATTTTTCCAATTAAATTTATATTCTCCTTCTTGGATGTCTGCTTTTATTTAGTTTTGAACACAATTACAGCTGTACCTTTGTTAACTCCTGTGGCGATAAGTCATTTGCAGAAACTGTCGCTTTCGGTAACGTTAGCTATTACTGATTATAGCGTTGCTTAAGGCAGACTCCTTGTTGTAAATGGCATTGAACATTTTTACCTGGATATTGCAACAACACGTTATGAGCATTGGGATATAAACAAAGTAGTAGGTAATGCAGCTGGCCTCTGGATTTAAGCAATACACTAGTAGGCTTGTGTGCGGAGACACACTCAGCTAGAAAATCGAACTATCACCAAAGCATCCAATACGATGCCTGGATCTTTCCTTACTTTGCTAGTGACCGATCATTACATTCAACTGTGAACCACGGTCTTAAATAATAAAGGTCAAAGTTTTCAAGGACAGCTTCTGCGTTTGAGTTTCCAGCTTGAAATACCTAAAGCTGGATTTTCCAGTTGCGAGGTTCCCAGACTTCCCACTGGGATTGTATCCCTTCAGCGTCAGGAAAAAACAAAGCTAGAAGAACCGGCCTCACATCACCTCAAATCAAAACCCGTTTCATTAAAAAAATTGATCCTGGGGTTTAACATCTGCCAGAAGGATGGTATGATCCCTATTAGCATACGCACGTTAAAAAAATCCCGATCTAAAACGTTTATTTAGTCAACTCCAATCTTATCTCACCTCATTTCTAAACTTTACTTGATATCAGAAAAATCTATACAAATTCTGGAAATTTGGCTCACTATAATAAACAGTTTTAGCCTTTTTATTTAATACAAAAGTACTGTGAAAATAATCTTTTTTAGAAAATAATCTTACAGGCTCTCTACCTATATAGAAATAGTAAATTTACATTATGCCGCTATAAATATTTATGGACATTCTCTTGATTACAAGAAATAAGAGAACTACATTCAAGCAGCTTTTCAACAAACGCCGAAGTGCTATGTTCATCCGTTATATCCTTGGTTATAAAGGCGGGCGCCTAACAGCGCTGTTAGGGCGGCCTCCTGGAGTTCAGGACTCAGATCTGGCTCTGTGCATAACCTGTTGTGACCTACTCCAATGCACCATATTAAAAATTCCTTTTACATCAGCTTTCCTAATACCCAACTCACCCAAAGAAAGTGTTTTCCTACTTTCATGTATCAGGGGGAGAGGGAAGAATCCTGTGATAACTGATATTTGCAAAGTTATTGGCGATTTCTCAGTGCAAGGTAAAATAAGCTTGTAGTTCTCTAGCGTTTAATTATGATCAGCAAAGGCAGGAGAAGGCTATACCATACTGTACTGAGCAAAGAGGTTTTCCTTTTCCAAGGAAGTTTTATTATTATTGTCAATACCAAACCGTACTGTATGATCTCCCGTTAACCACGCTGAAGCTGTCTTTTAAGCAGCGATGTTGCTCTAGGAGGATATTCCATCGGCTTTGAAAGTAAGCGCCAACTCGTTTAACTCCTGACAACACTTTACCATAGTCCTGTCAAGCAAGCAGGGAGAACGCCGAAAAGAAAGCCATGAGGCCAAATGCATCCTGTGTTTGTGCAACTCAAACCAATACATGTGCCCTAAAATCTAACATTCAGAAATCCTTCATCTCTGTGACCTACCGCCTCATCTCATTACAATATGTTCACCGATTACTATTTTTTTTTCCCTTTCCCACCAGAAAGGACAGAAAGGACAGTTGCCGGCCAGAATGCTTTCAAGTGGAGAAAAGGGGGCGCCCGGTCCCTAAGGGCTGTGCTGTGGCCATGGGAGCCCCATCTCCCCCTTCTGCCCCAGCATCAGGGCAAGGGCGGCCCGCCTCCGGCGCCACACACCCGTCCTTTGGGCAAGTCAGACAAAGCGACAGAATTTGGGGAAAGGCTCGTAGCCCCGGGAAGGTCCCCCCGTCCCTTTTCGCTGGAGCGGTGAATTATTGTAATTCCTCAGCTTTCAGCAACTTCCCTCCGCACCTCCAACCCCCCTGGAAACTTAGGGCAGACGCCGAGGAGAGGGAGAACAAAGGGGCAAAGAACAAAGAGCCGGGGCGGGGAGGGGAAGGGAGGGAAGGGAAGAGCAGAGCTTCCCCCTTT
>NW_008823958.1:1081347-1082859 GCF_000699105.1 Pygoscelis adeliae | reverse complement strand
TGCTTCGCTTTTTTCGGGGGGGGCGGGGGGGGGACACGACACAGTAATTCTTTTTTCACTGTGGTCATGCTGTGCTGGCTGCAGGTGGCACTGGGCTGCGAGAGCCCAGCCGGGGCGCAAACCCCGGGCGGCTGCGGGCGGGCAGGGGAAGGTTTGGGCCGGACGGGCAAGCAGCGACGGCACCTCCAGGAGCGGCGAGCGGTGCCCGGCGTTGCTGCCTGACTTGAGAGCGAAACCAAGGGGGTAGGGAGAGCCAAACAGCGGCTGCGAGCGGGCAGGGGAGCAACCGTGCCGTTAGGTCACCAGGGGACGGCGTGCGCTAAATGCCATCCCGCAACTACCTTTCGGAGGAGGACGGGGAATGATCATTATTCTTCTCGGGCAGGCATTTCCAAATCAAAGAGTTAACTGACGCCGTTCCTCACTTGAGTGATAACCGAAGGGAATCCGAGTTCTACCTGAGAAACTTTTAGGGTTGGGGTTGTTTTTTCTTCCTTCCTTTCTTTTTAAATTAAGCTAGAAGTGAGCGAACAGAACCTCACTTTCCCGAAGGCGAAATCAAGCTAGTCCTTAATCGGGAGCGAAGCAAGCAGCGAGTGCGGTACAGAGATGGGGTGTGGATGTCCGCGGGGAGCGGTCCAGAAGCGGTTCCGAGTTTAAACCGGGCCGGGCGCTGCCCGAACCGGCCCCGCGACGCGCCAAACCCCGGGGGGGGAAGAGCCCCCTCGTCCCGCAAGCCCCTGCCATGAGCAGCCCCCATTAGCGAAATCAGAGGAAGGCGGGGAATGCGATAAACAGTTTAAAAACCTGAGGTTCGCAAACGAGGAGCGTGAGGTGCAGCTGTAACACGCGTTTGCGTGAAATGCTGCCCTGGGAACGGGAGTAAAACTTCAGCCCAGCCTGTGCCCTTAGTTAACTGAAGCCGATTACTTGCCTCCATGTAAAAGGTTTCGCGTTTGGTTACATGTGAGGAAATACAAGAAGCTGATGAGTCTGTTTTTGTTATGATTTAATCAAATAAATTACAGGAGAAGGGTAAGGATACGCCCAATTTGGGACTTAAAAAAACCCCAACACATTTGTTTTGAGGGACGCTCTGTCCAAGCCCTTTCCTGCTGCACAGAGCAAAGCGAGGCTCTCGGAGTCCACTCATCTCATTACTGCTGCTTGTTTGGGGTTTCTCTTTTCCTCCTAATGGAGTAACCTTTCATAAGCGATTGCAATTTCGGGGGGGGAAAGGGTGAGTAGGTGCCAAAACAAGTTGGGGGTGGGGCAGAATTCTGCGTTTCAAGCAATTTTGCAGACAGCAATTCTGCTTGCAGCGGAGGGGTAGGTGTATACTTGAAAACATCTCCCACCGGGGTGTCCTACTTTAGCAATTCTAATTAAAACAAGCTTTAAAAGATGCAAAGGAAGAGCAAGCTACTTGCTTTATTTCCAATGGGCGTGGGGGATACCGTCAGGCGCAAAGTGCTCCCAGCTTGTTCTAACGTGCACCTTTGTTTAAAAAGG
>NW_008823958.1:1080231-1081331 GCF_000699105.1 Pygoscelis adeliae | reverse complement strand
TCAAGCTCGTCCTCTGATTTCAACTAATGTATTTTTAACTGGATTTCTTTCCTTTGCTTTGTGTGATCTGATACCTACCGTGTAGCCCTGGCCCACTTTCAGCCCTGCGGGTGCCCTGCATTGTGTGCGCGTCTGAAAGAAAAGGGAAAAGTGTTCCATCTCACACGCTTGTGCCCTATACCTGTGCTTGGGAATTGAATCGTGTCCAAGCGAGGGCTCAGCAAAACACGGATCCTATTCCTCTTCTCGCTGCCTAACCCGAGAGGAGCCGCGCCTTTGCAGGTCCAGCCTGGCTAGCACGGCTGTGACCGTCCGGCACCTTAAATCAATAAAGCAGCCAGTTTTCTGACGCTTCTTTTCCACGGCTGCTTATTGAAAAGGAGGCTTTACTGCCACCTATAAATAGCGCTGGATCCAAGTCGCTTCCCCCCCCCGTAAAGCAGCAAAGTTATAACCAAGACACCGCAAGTTCTTCTCGCCGTTTTGCGAGGGCTCGGCTCCGGAGGGGCTGTGCCGGAGGTGCCCGCACCAAACGCGACTGCGCTGCAGCCTTTGAAGGGAGCAAGGGACTCGGGCGGACCCAAACCCAGCCACGCACCGGCTGCCTTTGAACTTTGTTCACAGGCATGTGAGGGAGAGGAACAAATACCGATACTCACCGTGCTCTTTGGCTTTTCAGGTGTAACTCCGTCTCTCCCTCTTCTTTGTGTATAAGTGAGCAGAGGTTACATCCCGGGCACACAGTATAATGCCCTGGATAACCCCGACCCTGTTAATTTAACGCTACGCTAACCCGAGAGTGTGTGATTGGAGCTCAAGTGTTGGTTTAGAAAAGCACCTCTCCATGCTGGAAGCAAATTCGCCTTCTCTGTCCACACCCCGCCTTTCCACGCGAAGTCTCCCAGCCCTGCATTCCTCCACAAACCAGGACACCCACCTTTTCGAGAGCCACGCTTCCTAGTACAGATTGCATTCCCCCCCCCGCCCCTTGAATCAGCTGTGCCGTTTCTTAAACCCACGTGCCGAGCCGTGCCGTGCCGTGCCTGCTGCGTGGGGCTCGATTTCACACACTGTGCCACGGCCGAGGTCTAACTGCCTGA
>NW_008823958.1:1078840-1079597 GCF_000699105.1 Pygoscelis adeliae | reverse complement strand
GGAGGGAGGGAGACAGGAGGGGAATAAAAAAAATAAGAAAGGGGAGGGAGGAAGAAAAGGACAGAAAGTGTCTGTGCCTGATCGCTGACCATCTGTGCAAAAGGTGATCATTGTTAGGTACTCACATGGCTGGTGGCAGAGCAGCTCTTAGCAATTAATAAGTCTCTCAGCTTGAGATCTTCTTTCCCCTTTTTGATGGTAGCGCTCTCTGTGTGTCTCTCTCTCACTCACGCACACACACACAAACCCGATCAGATGCTTCAGGACCGGCCACTTTGCGAGGGGAACAACACGGGAGGGTTTGTATTACTCCAGGTTCGTGTGTGTAGCCTATAAATAGCGAACTTTTTGATGGAATCAGCTAACAAATGAGAGGAGAAGGCGTAATTTTGCGCAGGGAGCCCCCCTTTCTCTTTGCAAGATTAAAACCCCCCAGGCAGCAGACAGAGCTAAAGTTGTGGGTGTGTAGAAAGGAATTTCACTTTATTGTGATTGTGCGCGAGATTTTTGTTTGTTTGTTTATTTTGGGGGTTGTTTTTGTTTCCCTCCCCCGCCCCCCAACCTATACGTTACATCCTCCCTCCCTGCCTTCCCAGCCAGGGGCAGGAACTGACCCGGATTAGCACCGACTTTAACTCCAAGTTGGAAATACGGTGCGTTTGCGGGGGTTTTTTTTGGTTGTTTTTTTTTTGGGGGGGTGGGGGGCTCCACGCGATATCGGGGGGAAGTGGGTGAGGCGGGCAGGGAGGGTTTCCTG
>NW_008823958.1:1075461-1076249 GCF_000699105.1 Pygoscelis adeliae | reverse complement strand
GTAGGACCCGATCCGGGCAAAGTTACTTGGAAGCCCGGGCTTGGGACAAACGGAAATGTTAATGCGGTGACAGCTGAGCTAGTTGCTTTCTTTTTTCCTTTCCTTTTTTTTTTTCCCTTTAAGAAATGGGATGCGAAAAAGTTTAGACCACGAGGTAATTATAAAAACCAATATAGCGAATTTTAGAGAGAGACCCACTTCGCAATTTTACACCGAGGAGCAAAATACTCCGGCGAAGTCTGGGGTCATCACCGACAATGGAGCGATGTTCTCTCCCTGTTTAATATACATGGCGTGGGAAATGAAGGGAAAACACAGCTAGCACCTGTAGTGCCAAAGGAAAAAAAAAAAAATCAAATTACTCCATAATATTTTGGGGCTATTTTGCAGGAGACTCTTCAAAAATAGACCCATATTTAATTATATCTCTAATGATTTTCTCTGCGCGACTGCTAGTTAATAGTAAGGGGGAAATGGGGTTGCTACTGAGTTTTTACATTCTGGTATCTTAAAAAACCCGTAAAATAATTTCCTTACGCGTTAATCGCGCACCTGGGACCGCAAGCGGCCAAGCTGGACCGACTTTGAATTCACACGTTGACCTGCCGAAGCAGCAAAAACTCAAAAAAAAAAAAAATACAATGCACCTTATACCTATACATACATCGCCGGATCGGCGTGACCCTGGAAGCCCCGGGGCTCTCCTCCCCCCCCACCCCCCTTTTTTTTAGGGGGAGGTGATGTCCGAAAGGGGCCAGGAGATGCGCAAGTAGCGCTGGGGTTAAGCC
>NW_008823958.1:1034320-1074644 GCF_000699105.1 Pygoscelis adeliae | reverse complement strand
GAAAGGTGACGACAGGGGCTCGGGTGCCCACATCCAGGCTTGGGCCAAACCTCCGAATTTCCTCCCGTAGTCACGTCGTGGGCGAGTTTAAAAATGAGACGTATAGAGGGAACAAAGTCATTGACATCAGTTGGGGAGTATCTCTGTCGATCGGGAAGACCTCCAACTTTTTCTAGCGGCGACGCTTTCCAAAGAAAACCTTCAGCCTCATCCTAACGGCCGTACTGAAAGTTTTAGGGGCTCTCAGTTACTTGAGATAATAAATTAACCCGCCAGAGAAGTGCGGCACGCACCTGATATCAAGGGAGGGTCAAGAGCTGGCCAGTTCCAGCTGGTTCCGCATTTGATTTACTTCGGGCTGTTAAGATGTGCGCTGTGGTGTTTTGATAAGGAAAAAGGAGTCAGCAGTTTGATTTGGCAATTCTTCCTTTCTTTCTTTTTTTTTTTTTTCCTCTGAAGAGGGCCACAGTTTAAACTAAGGAATTTGTTATTGCTGTTGGGGTGATTTTTAGCAGAGGTTCTCGGTCTGCATGGGGCTCTCTCATCACTTACTCTTAACACTTAACTGTGTTTCTCACTCTCCTAAGTGAGCCGGACAGCGGCATGAACTTTTGTTGTTCAGCTTGTCTGCCTCAGGCCTTTGCAGGGCTTCACCCCCACCGGGGTACTTGGAGCAACAGCAAAGGCAGTGGCCATCACCCAACTGGTCACACCGGCGAGCTGCTCGGCCTCGGCAGAGCCCTACCACAGCGCTCCCCCTCGCACCTCTCTTTTCCACAGGGCCTTGTCCCTGAGTTGCATCAGGCCCCTCAGAAATACGTGAATTCTTTTTTTTTTATGCTGTACAGATGTACTCATGCAAGCCGCAGTGGGAGGCTGCTTGTTCTTAGCTGAATTAAACTATAATTTGCGGATCTCTCCTGCACCCGCCGTGCCCTCTCTTATAGCCCCCCAAAACTTTCAATCACAGAGAGTTAGAAGATACAACAGGGAAGTTATCTCTGGCGTGAGGGTCTGTGTAGCTTAAAGAATACCAGCAATACTCCAGACCCGGGGACCATAGCTCAAATAACACCTCTCAGAGGCGGCAGCAACGGGTGCAAAAATGGGGGACTAAGAATCAGATCAGGATTTTTTGATTCTATCGCTGTTTTTTTTCTCCTTTCCTCCTATTTTAGTTTCTCTACCTCTAAAATAGGAAAGTAACAGCCACAGACCCTATTGCCTTTCCATGAGGCCCTTGATGTCTGAAAAAAATCAGAAATCCTCAGAGGACGTAATCTGTGACAATATTCTAAGGTGGATGCGCTGCCATTCCTTGTGTAGGGGTTGGCAAACATTTCTCAGCAGAGACCATATTTTCTGTTGCATGTAGCTTTAGAAAAAACATCATCACTTAGGCTAAAAACTGATATGCTGACTGTCTGTACGGGGCAGATTATTTTGAAAATATCTGCCAAAACAATTTGTCCATTTCCAAGAACAAGGTTATGGAAAAATAAACAGTTTTGCTCATACTAAAAAAATGGAAACTTTTTCCTTTGAAATGCTCTGCTGCCCTCAGGCTTTGAAGCACAGGCTCAAAATGTGACCTTTTTTTATTTAAAATGTGCCTTTCCCTCTCTGTCTGAAAATGTATCTAAATGTGGCTAACTTGTAAATATTAGAAATTTTGTCATGAACACACTCTCAGTAATGATTTCTTTTATTCTAGCAGGAAAAAGGAATCGCTAAAGATTGGCCCTCGCTCCAAACAGAAGCTTAAGGATACAGTGCTGAGGCTAGATTTCCCCTTTAATCCCCACCTCCAAATTTTCCCCGTGAGCCCGAGCTTTGGCGCAGGATCTGAGAGGTAGGAATCCTATCTCTTCTAAGCTCCGAATGATTTGAAGGTTGTGTCAAGAAGAAAGGTCTCCGCATGAATACGACGGGGAGAAAAAAAAAAAAAATCCAGCCTGCGACAGAGCAGGCGATAGAAGCAGCCAAGCAGGCCAGAGAGAAAAACTGGGACCGGTGTTTGGAGGCAGGAGCCTGGGACTGATTAGGTAAGGAGACACAGAGGTTGTGCAGAGAAAGCAGAGAGAAACCGTTCGGTTGAGGAGCCTGGAGGGGAGATAGGAGGGCAAGGATAGCAAAACCGACTAACGTGGTCAGCCAAGAGCAAGGATGTGTAATTGCAGGATGTCCAGAGTAGCTGGGCTGCACTTCATTTGAAACGTGGTAGAAATTCTGAAAGTCAAAATGTTTTATTTCAGTATTTTTAACTGATGCAGTTCAGCTGCATCATTATTGCTTTTTATTTGGAATAGAATCTGCTTTCTAATGCCAAAAAAGAATTAAATGACCTTCAAGAGAAGTATTTCAGAGCTGATCCAAAACATTTTCTAAATAATTTTTTTTGTGCCTTGCCACCGAACTAAGGAAACATGTTATATATTCCACACTAGCCGCAACATCAGGCACTGGGATGTTAAGGAAATGACTGACCTGAGGGTTTCACAGCGCCTCGGTTCAGTCTCTGTACATTATGATACACAACCACACAGACTTTATTCCACAAATTTCCTGAAGCGGAAACAAAGCCCTGCAAGGTACACTTCCTCTGGGGACAGGTCAGAACTTTGTCGTTTTTATTCGCTAGATTCCCGTCTAATTTGTCACAGAATTGGGTGCGGTTTATGTACGACGTAGAGAATTACAAGAAGAGAAAGCAGGGCTTTGTGGCAAGGCGATAGCTGAATTTTGCCTGCTGAGTTTGCGCCCATTCCCCTTTCATCTCAAAGCTTCTACAGGGTGGGGAAAGTTGCCTCAAGAGCTAATGATTAACTGAGATTTTCATATTATGAGGGCCCATCTTGAAATTTTGGGGTCTGGTAGGCTGAAGTGAATCACTCACTACCTCAGACAGAATCCAGGGGACTGTGCATTGACTACACCAAGCGATGCAGAATGCCAAACAGGTTGAAAAATCAAGTAGTCAGTATCTCTAATTGGATACCCCAAATTAGCAGGCATTTTTTACTTTAATCTCATGTGTTTGGAACACAGATTTATCAAAAAGGATAGGATGATCTCATTGCTTCCATTTCAGGTTGTAAAAGATATTTGCTGAGCACCCAGATGCTATTGCACGGTGGGGAGAGGAGCGGGAGAAAAACAACAGCTTTGTGTTCACATTAGGATTTAAGTTGTGTGCCCCAAATAAAACCTACAGAGTCCCGTATAGGTAAGCTTAACAGTGGAAACTAACTCCTGAAGAAAGCTTTGCCCACGTACTACTTTGAATGCCAAAGGGGTGCTCGTGAAGAAGATCAAGCAGAAAAGTCCCATTGCCCTGTCAAATTGCATTCATACACCATCGCGCTAGGAACGGATGAAACAAAGGCTTTGTAAAGTTACTCACGAAAAGGGGGGGAAGGAGAGGAAGGAGAAAGGAGAGGAACCAGCCCAGGGTATCAGAGAACGTGGAAATAAGGTGCTGCCCCAGAAGAGACCCCAGTGCATGTCTCTGCCGGTGAAAGCACTTGGTATCTGGGACACTTCTTGCCACAGCAACTTGCCTTTTTTTTTTTTCCCTTTGTTTTTCAAAGTCCTCCCAGTTGCTTCAGAACTAACATTTTTCTATTATATAGCCTGAATTTTGAGGAAAACAGTTTTTCCTGGAAAATTCTTGGTCATCTCCAGGTACGTGATGGTGTCATTAAAGGCTCTATGAATCAGCATCTGCAGAAGGGATTCATACCGAGCGGTGTGATTAGCTTTCATTCTCTCACTTCCTACTGCTTCCTACTGGCTTTAAATGTTTATAGAGTCTCTAATGCTCTTTTAATTTGAGCGTGTGTGTGTGTGTCTGTGTATGCGTAAAATATTATATGGCTACGCAAGATTTATCCCCTACCTAATTTATTGCTGTTCTTTTTAATTTCCATTAAAATACAGGTTTTTGCATCAGTTCTTTGATTTTTCATTCCTTATTGATTTTCATTCCTTGATTTTTCATTTTATTCAGCCCCACTGCAAGTTTAGGGGTATTAGTGATATCTCACTTATTTTAACAAATGTTTTTTATTTTTAGGGAGTTGAGTGCTTACGAAAAGTAGCAGGTTGATAGCTTTTAGGCAGTATTTCAGCTCATCTGCTGATCAGGTGTAACACAGGTAATACCTCTGCCCTGCCAAAGTTAAGCATAATAGCAAAAGGATGACTGAACTGGGGAGTCCAAGTACCCTCTGACTTTTTTTCTCAATTAGAACGTATTTAATTGCTTATTTATTTGGTAACACTGGCACCTATCCATTGGGAACTGGACTGAAGTCTTCAGACGATTTTGGGTGGGTGGATTTAACATTAACAACCCAGATTGCTCTACACGGGGCTGGATTTGAACAAATGACAGGAAAAAAAATGACTCTTAAACATTTAAAATTCTGTTTTCTGTGTTACAGCACAGAGAAGCTCCAGAATCGCTCTCCCTTTTAGTCACAGAGATAGGAAGTGCCATCGCCAGGCATGTGGTCCTGACCTCAGTCGGAGGATCCTTGGCCTGGAGTCAAGCAGTCGCTGCACTCACTGAAACAGCCAAATTAACTGTCTGCTTAGCCATGGATTAAAATTCATCCACCGATCCAAGACAGTAAGTGAGACAATAATTTGCTACTCCTACTTTGCTTCACAGCAGATCCTCATTCAGAATAAACCTGCAGTTCAGCCTCAGTTTTTATGCCCAGAAATAACCACGGTGGCATGGTAAAATTGTACCTGTAATAACTCGAACAAATGGGATAAATAAATGCAAATGTAAAAAGAGAAAACTGATCCAGTTTTTAGTAACACAGAGACTGTACGAGAGCAGAGTATAAAGACAGCTTCAGGAGTCCCGATGCAATCAGCAGTCACCGTTACTTTGAGTAGTAACTCGTAACAAATAAAGTGCCGTTTCCTCTGAGCAAGGACCTCTTCAGCACCGCTTTTACCACCACAGCCTAACTCTCTGCTTCTCTAACAAACCACAGGCTTGATTGAAACGTTACAGAGTAAATTGCTTAATGCTGTCTAGAGACCTCAGATATGTGAAGTACCCAGTGCATAAAAGAGACAGCTTATTTCAAAACCAAGCATAACAAAACTGTTAGAGAGAGACTGTTAACAAAACTGGAGAACAGAGCCTCTGTCTTTTTCCCATTGGTATTAGATGCGGCGCTTGGATTTAGTAACAAAGCAACGTATGCTTCCAAGTCCATCATTTTTCTACCAATATACAAGACAGAACAACTAATATAATCTAAATTATGCAATGCAAGGGTGACCGTGTGGCTGCTTAGGAACTGATTTTGACCCAGATAACAGCAAATGTTTTTGTATCGGAGACAAAAGTTTTAGGTGTGACATCCACATCTCTCTTGAGCAACATTAATAAAACCAAAACAAACAATTTTGAGATATAGTACAAAAGTAATGTTGACGGAAAACAGTATATTCACTGCTGTATTTATATACCCTACATTATCAGACTCTGCAGAGCTAGATTCCTCTCACCATGGCCAATAATAATAGAATAGAGAGAGGAGAAAAAAAGCTTTTCTCAGTGTATCTGACCAAGTCAAAGATCTAGTATTCATGTCAATAAAGCTTTACTATTGCTTGTGATGATACTCCTGTATCATCCCACCCCTGAGGTGACTATATCTCAATCATGAATGAACAGATCACTGTATAAAAGTATGTGCCTACTTTGATGTACAGTAATCTGACTGTATCTCTGTGTATCCTGGAAGGCTCCAAAACAACAGTCAGGGTCACAGTAAATCATTTGAGTATAAGCTTAACACTCATTGCAACGGCATTGCAATATTCATAGGTACATGTTCAAAGGGAAAGGTTTTATTTAAATACACTGATGATATAACCGACTAGGGCACTCCTAGCATAAGTTTAGAGAGAAGAGTAAAATAGAAGTTTACTCTACTTTTCTGGATATGAGGATGCCTCTTCCTACTAGCAGTGGCTGGTCCATCTTTGTCACACTTATTGCTCAAAACTTCCCTGCTCACTCACCCGTATCACTAATAGGTAGAAGGTGAAAGGCAGAGTTGTCTGGGGAAGTAAATTTAAGATGATGAAGACATTCTGGACCTGCTGTGTGGCCTCAGTAGCTCATTCCCGAGGAGGGTTTGCAAAGACATAAACACAAGTTAGACATCCAGTCTAACTTTGCACAGGCAAGTGTGCACACACCTCCCTAAAGGCAGATGAGTGCCTGTCTTTCACCGAGTTCAACTTGTCAAGAAGAACTACCGTGTTTAAACTACTTTCATGGGGTGGGTTCCCCCCACCCCCCAGGGTTTTTTTGTCAGGGTTACTCCACATTTATGTGAATGAGGAGCATATACAGGCTTAGTTGTGACACTTAGCAGAGAAGTGGTAAGTGCTTGAGATCTGGCAGCTATAATTTGTGACTCAGATTAGTTTAGCTCTCTCTTCAAAAAGCAGAATAGTTTTTAAACTAAGTATCTATCTTAAAATGTTTTGACAATAATGAAAGTGAAAATTCTGTATATTCGAACTCTCACTATTGAATGGAAACTACTGTAAAAGCAGACGTCGCATGCTTTCATCGCAACAGACATGCTGATGTTCTGTCCTATATAGAATATACGGGTGAGGACAACAGTGTGTAGAAAGCTCAGTAAACCTCCACCTTCTGCATGGACAAAATGAGCAGTGATGATGAAGAAGGTAAAGGGTGGAGTACTGCACGGAGGGGGCTGATGCTAAGATCAAACACACTGATACGTAAGGGTGCTGAGATGAATAAAAATAGAAATTATTTCCCAGCCATTATACAAATCCTCAACACTATCCTATTTTAATGATTTTATTACTGTTACCTACACCTGTAAAATAGGTATTTTTTGAGTAACTACACACTTATTTCCATACACCTTCCTAATAAATCAATGCACCTTGGCTATTTGCTTCATCGAAATGCAGGTGAGCTTTCCCTAAATTCTGAAAATTGTAGAGTTAATGCTAGAGTTTTAATTTAAAAAGCTGAGGAAGAGCATTACAAAAAAATGAAATCTAAAATGAATTAAACTCCTGTTTTATTTAATGGAAGAATAAAGATCTACAGTATACATATTTAATTAGAGTCATGAATGTACCAACATTCTTAAATGTACTAATATTTTTAAATATGACTGAATCAAGTAATGGACTGGAACAAAGCGTATTATCAGCAATGCTGTATTCAGAGTCTGTTTGAAGATAAGCAGATGGATACGTTTAAACTCAGAAAAATAGATTTTTAGCCTAATAAATTTACCTCCCAGAGTCTCTTTTTTACTGTTTGGCAGTACGCTATTGTGGTGGGAGAGCTACACCTATTAATCTGAAAGCGCAATGGATCCTCTCTTCAGGAATAATTTTTCTTGCTGCACATTTATACCTTCCCCACCCTTGATTTAGAAACTCTCATTTATCTTGAAACAGATGGATATCAAACCCAACTCTTTCTTCAGATTAGAATCTATTGGGAATTGCTCAGACGTATCAGTGCCATAGATAAAAAGAGATTCAGACCTTTCCTACTGTTCTTGGCTCCTCCTGCGGAGATGTTACGACCTGTAAGCTCTGCAGGTGGTCAGGCTGCTAGGGCTGACTTCCCTAAGCTCCACTCTGTAGCTACAGAGTCGTCTTCTCCTGAAGGCAACTTGGGGCGAGACTCTTATCTATCTTAGATGACCTGACTTGTCTTTTGGGGAAATCCCTTTTCTCACAGCTGCTGCATCCTCGCACATACTCCTGAGGCACTGGCTGTACCATCTATTTAAAGAGGAAATGTTTTAAATGGGAACAATTAAACTGCTAGACAAGCATTCTCTATGCTTCAGACATCACCATCCAAAATAAACCAAAGCTGTGAGTGTTCTTTCACAAGACGTCAGAACGTTTTTCCCTGCCCAAAAGAAAACTTTTCTTGTTGACCGGGAGATACCATGCTGGATTGTACCATTGGTCTACCTACACCAGTGTGCCACCTCCTGCACTAGTCAGAATCAGACATATCCAGGAAAAACGTTGGAACTACACTGTAATCAAGTGGAAATTACCTCCTGGAGGACTTACTCTGGTTTCTAAGAGTCAAACAGTGACTCTTGCTTCGGTCAGAGGAAAAGCCAATTGACTTTTACTTACTGTTCGATCAGAACTGATATATTAATATGAAGGTACTCAGAAGAGAGTGTTTATAGTGTCAACATGGATTTCAAAGAAGCGAAAACTTTCGAGGCTGTGTGAGCACAATGGCAGGTTTCTCTTCCAGTTCATTTGTTCTTCCTTATTAAACAACAACTTTCTATAGCAGCAATCAACAACAAGGTGAATTTTACATTCATCTAAAACAAATGCATTTGAGAAGAATAAATGATGGAATTGTGTTAGCTGTAATGCAAAAAATTTTGTTTCTGAAGTCTTTTATCATTTTATTCCACAAAAAATTAAGAAGACAACATGATTAGCAGGTAGGAAAAATACCTGTGGAAATGCTAGTCACTATAACTCTTTGATGATCATTATACTTATGGAATAGATAAGGAGCTTTCTGATCTCGCACTTAAAGATTTATAACTTGCAAACACTTTGGGGAGTACCATTGATTTCACTGAATCTTGAATGTTGACATAACAAACCCGTGCTAAAAATGCTAAAAGTTCTGCTTGTGGATAGCCCAGACATTTGATGCTGCTTGCTTTGGGCCCACAGTTAATTTTTAACATTGTGGGGACAAGCCAGTGACCCTGTGTTCTTGCTCAGGAATGTCTGACCATTCACCGGCTCCCAGTTTCTACTGAACGCCCACTATACTGGAATACTTTGGTGTTTAAAGATGCACCCGGTTCAAACTTTTCTGTGTTGCTATCGACTTTTCAACAGACATCGAGCTCTGTGGAATATTGTTGCTTTGGAATGAAGGTGCATCGAGCTGTGAGAAAAGTTTGTAAAAGCTAAGGATCACTCCAGGAGGAATTAAATGGCTTTTGGTTATAATTTCGTATTAGGTTTAAGAAACTGTTTTAATGAAATCAAGATGGAGCACTTTGAATGCAGTAAAATTATGACTTTAACTTACTGTAACAACAGCAGAAACATAGAAGAATAAGTAAATTAAGACATTGTAGAAATATGATTAAGACCTGTGCAACTAGTAATACAACTGAAAAGAGAGACATACTTATTCTGAGTTTAATTTATTTGTGGCTAGCAAGTTATAATTAAAACAAATCCTGTTAGGTGCATATTTACAACTTTTATCATACAAGGACCATAAAGTGGAATTATATTGGGTGATTTATTTTGTGGCTGTTTCTTTCTGCTTCTGTGTACATGTCTAAATCATGAAGAGAAAATGAGAGCACTGGCAAAATCCAAATACTTTATTTAAAACAAAATGTGTAATTGTTCAGAAATAGACTATTGACTTTCACTGGGTTAAACAGCTCATGTACTGATTAGGCTTGAAGCTATAATTGTTCTTGTCACCCAAACTCTGCTCAGTCAATATCTTTTTATCATATACATTTTTAATCACATATTAATAAACAAGAAGGTGTGCTTTATTGATGGCTGGATTAGTTTATTGACCAACTCAACAACTCTATATATGGTTTCTGAACACAGAAACAAGGTCAATGTGTAAAGATGAGGAATAGTACATTCACCATCTTTAATATACTTCATTCTGGTAGTCTACTTCCTTTCTTAGAAGTGCTGCAATCCATAGTTTCTCCCATTCTTTTAGAAATTATTTCATATTTGAAACAATCTCACTGTTCAAGCACATTTTGGGTTGAGTTTCAGGAAATTTAGACTTCTATGAGCTCCTCTAATTTAACATCATTTTTTCACCTTGACACCAAGCTGCGTTATTTTTTAAACGTTCAGGAATTCAAGTTTTCAGATACTTGTAGATTCTTACTAAGTATTCTCTAATTACTTATATTTTGGAAAATATTTAGACTTATTAGATTCTCCTAACAGCTAACTCTCTTCATCCCTCTAATCAGTTCTTTTCATTTTTCTCTCTGTGAATTGTTGTCATAAGTATTCTCCTCGAGTAATTCAGGTTTGGAATGATGGCCTGTAAAACAACTGTATAAAATTAACAATTAAGACAACAACAGAACATGGCAGTACCTGTGTGTATTCTTTCCTGTCAGACAAAACCTGTGCAGAGGAACTCCCATTCCCCCTCCCACTTTTTTTTTTAATTACTGCTTTTATTTTTCAAAGGGATGGAAAGTAGAATAGAAATAGATCTTTTCCTCGGCATCTCCATTTTTACAAAACATTGTTTTGCAATAGAAAAGTAATCAATTGAAAATATGTTGATGACTCTGCCTGTCAGGCACTCATATGATCCCCTAAAAACAAAATTCATGTGGAAAAACAGCTGACTGCCAGCATGCGCGGAAGCGCGCGTTTTTGCCAGAAACAAAGACAAAGTGTGTTTCCAACCTGAAGTTTGTAGTCTCTAAACCCCTCCAAATGTTTTTCTCCTTAAGGTATGAGCTTAGAATAGGTCAAAATGATCAATCGCTGCAGTATCATATATCAGTATCTCTGATTTTACCAATGCCTCGTGCCTGAACTGTTTAGGTGATGAGATGTATGGAAAAAAAAAAAAAAATCTGGCTCGACTCTGTCTAAAATCAGACGCAGAGGCGCTATTGCTTTGCTTTCTCACTGCGCGGTTCTTCAGATGCCTCTCAAACAAGCTCCATTCCCTCTCTACAGATTACTGCTCACAGTAAAGAGAGGCTGTCTGAAGAGGTCTCTGCGTTTCTTTTCCCCCACCCGAGAGCTGCGTTTTGTCTTTGTCTCCCAAGTACAGTATTACCAGCTTCGTTTTCCAGACAGATTCATTCATTTATTATCTGACTACACTTCTATTCTTTCTAGGTCCTTTTCTGCTACTGGTTGCATTTATACTGTTTTTTAGGAAGAGGGAAAAATATTTCAGTACCGTCCAGTACTGTTTTTCTGTGCCTTTGACTCTGGAGTTTAAAGATACACCAATTTTATTCTTTTTTGTAAGTGTTACTCTATAATCCTCAGGCTGCTGGTCAAGGGAAGCACTTAAGAGCCATATATACTAAGGTATAAAAATTTGGTGTAACAATGAAGAGAAAGCTGCTAGTGTAGAGCATTATTAAATACCAACCGATAGCCCCGGGCACTTCAGTTTTAGATGGGGAAGTTTGAGAAAGCAAGCGTAGAAGAGAGGATCCTTCACTCCACTAATACCTCGAAATACTGTGAAAAGGGAACTGAGACAATAGCAGAGGGCCGGGCTGAACTGCACATTACCCACCAGATTCTGCTCAGGAAACAAAAGGTGATACAGAAACACATCCATACCAAGCGCAGACTAAAATCCTGTGGATGACTAACTTACTGGCAAAACCATTCATATTCACATGAATATTATCCCTGTAAAAGCGCCAAGTGCACCAAGATGTTGTGTAGAAGTTCTGGTCATGTAAGGTAAAGCTTCCCAGAGGCACCCTTTAATTGGTCTAATTTTCCCTGCAAAACATCATCAAAGTTTTAGGTGTTCAGGCCAGGTCTTGTCACTTCACTGTTTCATCACTTTTTGGATTACCTACTCCCAGCATAAATGTTCTCAAACATATTTGCTGCCTGTATGTTTCTCTCCCTTTCACATGCACACCTCCTTCCCTAAGAGTTTTGTTGAATCCTCAGAAAGTAGAGAAAGGAAAATTATGGAGCGTGAACTACTATTCAACCCCACGAGGTAAATGGTTGTCCAGATACTTTTTAATTTCAAGGGCAGGCACAGGAAATGTTCCTAGCACTTTAGGAACACAGTCCCCTCTACTTCCATTTAATTTCTGGCCTTTTGAGGGAAAAAACCCACAAGAAAAAACAGCAACTAGGCAAACCGTAGATTCCATATGCTACTCCCTATGTCGATGTGTAGGAAGTATATGGAGTTAGGTAATCAAAAGCATTTCTGGGAAAGTTATTATTAAAGGGAAGGCAACTGCTAGAGCCAGTTTATGAAATGATTGAAATGAGTACTACACGCAATGAATAGGCTGATTTCCATAGTAGGAACACACCAAATCATGCCAGCGTGGGCTGACTCACCACAAATAGGTGACTCTTGGGTCTGACATTGACTTATTGCATGGCCTTAGGCAAATCCCTAAACATTTGTTTTTACTTCTCCATTTATATGATTTGGATAATACATACCTGAAGGGGATATTTTAAGATACAATATGTTTAAGATAGTACAAAGATTTTAAATGCTGTAACATAGCTAAGCCTCATTAACACCGTCAGGCTAAAATAAACACCGGGATGATTTAGGTAATGTGGTACATGTTCCTGGAACCGGGGAACTTCACTGAACAAAGAGCAAAATCTTCAAAGAGCCAGAGAAAACGGGAGGTACAACCCATTGTAAAGCCAAAGTACTTTGCAAGGGTGGGTGAATTTGTAGGGGAGGAAGAACAAGTTTGTTTAATAGGCAAGAGTTCAGTCTTCATTAATTATTTAAGTGGTTGGGCAGAGCTGAAAAGCAACACGTGCTCAGGAGTGGGTGAAGAAAACAAAAACCGTAGGCCTCAGTTACCCACCTGTACTGAAGCTAGGGAGGACTTTACCAAGGCGAGACCTGAGGGTTTGTTTCTATTTCTTATATAATGTGGAAACATGAGTGTCAAAAGAGGTCCTCTTCATTCAGACCTTCCTCTCCTGTCAGGAAGGGGAGATGGCCTTCTCTGGAACAGCACGAGGTGCTCTGAGGGCTCCCCAGGACTGGATTGCGCAAAAAGGACGATATTTATCCGGCTGAACTTTCCAGCGGGGGAGAAGAAGTCCTGGCATGGCGAGAGATGGGTTGGAAACCCCTGTGAAAGAGAAGGGCCCAGTAAAGTCGCTGGGTGGAGAGCCCATCATACATTGACTACATTGAACTCATCTGCAGCGAGGACAGAAGCGAGAGGCCCCAGACCTCTGCCTGGAGGCTCTGGGCCTGCCACCAGTGTCCTTAAATCCTTAAACCCTACTTACACCAGAAGGAATGCATTTCTGGGCTAACCCAGAGAGAGGCAAATCCAACACACACAATATCAGGTAAGATAATACAGCAGCATTAGCACTTCTGAGGTTTTCTTCCCTTTTTTTTTTTTTTTTTGCGTTCTCTAAAGTATTTTTCCACGCAATGAATAGGCTGATTTCCATAGTAGGAACACACCAAATCACCAAGGCCCAAATTAGGGCCTTAGTGAAAAAACCCTACACTCTTAAAAGAAGGGTGAGGGGAAGCCTGACAGCATAGAGAGTGGTATAATAGGATGTGAAATCAGGTTAACTGCTCTAAAAGTAGGAGGGAGAGGCCTGAAGTGAATGAGGAAAAGAAGCTGAAGTGGATGTTCTTGGAGTGAGGGAGATGCAGCCAGAGGGTGGAAAAAGTGGGACTTCTCTTGAGCAGTGGTCAGTGGCAGGGAGTGGGCGAAACAGCAGCAGTCAGGTTCCAAGTATCAGGAAATGAGGATTGGAACAATTAGTGCCAAGATCTATTTCTTCATTAGATATAATTGTTTTGGTATTGTAGTAAACCTGACAAAACAAGTTGAGTGGCCTATCTTTGAGTGATCCGGACATGACCTCCAACTTTTGGGGGTAAACTTCAGTCCTTTTTGCTGGTTTGACAGGAAAGGACTAATAGTCTGCCCTGTCTCCAGGCCAGCTCTACCATTGTCCTGCTCTGAATGCCCATTCCTGGTTGGAAAATGTTGCCCTGTCCTGTGGCTTGCATCTCCCAGGTTAGTCCCACAGAAAGGAGTCCCGACTGTCATCTCCAACACCGCCCAGCGATGTGAACCAGCAGGTGGAGAAATCCGGGAGACTCGCCTCCAAGGAGCACTTCTGCTCCTAAACAAAGCACTCTCACAGGCACATTCAAACAGTATAGTATGTATGAATAAGGTAGGCTGGACTTATCTCAATTCTGCATTGACATCAAGTAATTTTTAAGTTGCTAGTACAGACTACTCCACAGCTCCTTGGTAGATGTTACTGAACGGGGCAATTTGTGTACTTCACACACTACATCTATTTATCTATCTTATTTCCTGCTTATGATGACCCTAAGATGGGCACTGACTCTAGAATGCAGTTTGAGACGCCAACATATTGCTGGATATAAAACTGTTTTCCATACCAGAAAAGAGATCAGTTTACAAGCTGAAAATACTTTTATTGAGTACTTCATTGATGCACATCATTTGAGAGACACAGAATCAAATTTGTATTAAACTAACAAAGCTGATACATTTTCACTACATCTACAGACCACAGAACACTTTGCTTTCAAGAAAAGTTGAATAAATCACAAAGCTTTCTTAAGGACACTTCTCCCCTTGTCTTCAGAAAGTCCTTAATGTGACATCTGTCCCTGCACTGTCACCTCTTTTAAAACTAACAAATGCATGACATATAATACAAGATTTATAAATTAAAGAAACCCACCCCTTTTAAGTAATATTCTTTAAATCTCAGTTTCTGACAGTCCTCCTATTTGCTCAGTAACTGTAATAGGCGTATTTTTCAGAAAATAGTGAATAAAAACTGACAAGCTATCGGGGGAATCTGAATGCATAATTGATAGGGGCATAAATTAATATGATTAGGCCTTTATTGGGTGCCACTGCTGCCAAACCTACAAAAGGGGCATGGAATAAAACATGGCTATGTTCTCAGGGCTGATAGACATCAATATGTAATGCATATTATCTCAAGCCTTCTCATGTAGTCTGCTTATGACAGCACTCAACCTAATTGAAATTTTTATCTTTCTGTTGCATACAGACAGTTTTGACTAGCTGCTTCCAGGGAAAAGAGAGAAATCCAAATGACCCAAACGAAGGTTTCTCTGTAGAGGTATATACCCTTCTTGCAAATCACTTTAAAATAGCTTTCTGCTTTCTGGTTTTATAAAGCCATCTTCAGAAAGCTGCATTAAAGGCAACCCAGGACTTGGTTTGCCTCTCTCCCTTTTAACTAAGCTTAACAGTGCATTTCCCTAAAAGAAAGAAAAGAATCAAAAGATTTCTTCGTAAAAATCAATATATAGTATGCTCACTTCAGCTGAGGCCACATTTTGCTACAGTTCTTCACACTGCATAAATGCAGCTTAGGAAGAAACGATTTTTCTGTTTATTATGAAATTTTTAACACTATCTCCCTCCAGACCTGTGAGGAAAAAGTTAAAAATTAAGAGTGATTTCTTGAAATGACACCCCCCCAATCCCTCAAAAAATATTGGTCAGGTGATACAGTTTCATTTAGATAATTCTAAATTATTTTTAACTTTTTTCTTTCTTTTTCAGTTCTCTCTAACTATGAATTCATACGCTGTGAAATGAAAAGCCATGGCAAAAACATGATAGCTATCAGTTCTAAAACGTTTCAAATATTTTCTGTAAATGAGAATGTAATCAATATTCACTTTTCGTGAAGATTTTTTGCTTTGACGAGTCAAAGTTGATTAAAAAGTTTCACATTTAATATTTTGCTCTTTATTGAGAAGTCCTGTACTGCATGAGTGTTCCTGAGAATGTGTGCTACCATTACTAAATATTTTTATTACAGTAGTGCTGGATGTTGTACAAATAAGATAAGGAGTCAGTTTCCTCTCTGTTGTTTACAGTCTAGAACGAGATTATCCCTGGAGTAAGACACATTTAACCCGTAAAAATAAAAATAAAACACAGGGGCAGAAATTGGTCCAAAAATTCATTTTGGCTTTACTGAAACTCACTTCCTAAGATATAGGAAATAAATCTATTTTTTCTTTCTGAAATGTATTTAAAAGCCCATGCATTTACTTTGATAAATAAAAATCACATTAATGGTTATTTTCATACCATGACATGAAGACAAAGGCAGTATAGCTAAAAAATTACTTTCTTCTGTTAATGGACAATCTTTTACTCTTCTAACTCATCACTCCGTTATCGTAAACTGTAGAGCATCCATAAATATAAAGAGGCCACGGGTTTTGTAGCTTGAACAATGACACATTGCGTTCTGAGAGATCCATGTTCCTGCACCTGTTATTTCAAGTAATTTATTTATTTTCAGAGGCTATAAAGCACTCCCACTTTCGTCTTATACCTGCCCTTGGTAGTTGCAAGTTCAAGATGTGAAACAAACCTGCTATGATTTCCTTTCTATTTACGTATTACAAGCAAAGAGGTCAGGGCAGTTGATGGACAACAAGAGCTCATGAACTTTCCCTCAAACACCATGGAGAAACTCCAAGCCTTCTTTTGCCCTGATGTGAGTTTGTCATATGAATGAAGTTTTAATGAAATGTGTTTTGAGAGCATGCTGCTGCATGGTTTTGGTGCTGTTTGTTCCTACTTTAGTGCTCTATTGAGAAGATATCTTCCTTCCCTTTTCAGGAAACCAGACTGATAACCATATAACTAGAATATACTCCGTGTCTGCTCTGCGATGTTGTGTGGATTGGCAGGGGGATAGGGGTGACCTGAGGCTGTAGAGGTTTAAAGGTTGGGGGCTTAAGGTGTTTTACTATTTTGATTCTGTGTAACTTCTTTTGTACTACTTGGGAATATCAATGTTTACATTTTAGTGGCTATAGACAGAGAAAATACAGAATAACATGAAAACCCGAACCCCACCAAACACATTGGTTAGAAGATGGCTTCAAGGGATGGGCTCCTGGTCTTGTTTCTTACTTAAAACAATATTTAATTCCTGAAGGGTTTCTCTAATTAGTGCATGGGCTAATTAGTTACAATGGGCTTGTAACTACTTCAGGAGGTTGTTAAGAAAGGAATTATTATAGCTCAGAAGACTCTTTTAGTGATATGTGATATAGTTTGAGCCTTTTATGAGGCCGATAGCAAAACAATTTCACAATAGCACTAAGCATTGCAGGACAATAGCTTAAGGTGAATTTCAGGGGATTGTGTCTTAAAAATAATTTCCCTTATTCATCGCTGCTTTCCAAGTGATCTACTCTTTCTCAGGGGCATGAATATGGACCAGTTCATCTAGAGCTGCGGTAGAGCCTGCAGCTCACGATAGTGTTTGAGGCACTGGGCTTCCTTCTCCTCTACTTGATAAATTATTTAGTCCTTTTATCCCACCATAATAATTTTTCAAGAGACACTAATTCAGTCCACATGTACAGCAGCTCAACTTGTTGTTCAGAGAGAGGAATATTATCCAATGGAGGAGGAGTCTGAAGCGACATCGACTCTGGGCTTTCTTCTTTTTCAGCTATCAGATGCTGCTAGCATCACAGACAGTGGACAGCACAGACAAGTGTAGCAAGACTGGAGTGCAGAGTGGGGCTGGCTCACACCACACTGCACAGATCTCTTGTAGCAGGTGTGATGAAAGTGTTGGCACCCAGTTGTTTGGTATGCCCCATTTGACCTTATAACCCCATTACTCTCATCTGTAGTACAGTAGAAGAACGATATGTTCCTGGTGGCCTACTTTGCCCACTGGACAAAAAAAAGGGACAGTTAAGGTTCTCATTACTTCTCCGTACGTGCACAGATACTCATGACTTTGGAGGAATGGATGTGCAACAGCCTGAATAGACAAGGTGAACTCATGACCGTGGTAACTCTGGCCTAGGTTCGACTATGCTGGGTAATACCTTATACCACAACTAGGTCCATAGAAGTCAATATGAGTTATGGTTTCAAAATATAGCTTTAAGTTAAAAAGCACTATTTCTAACCAGCCATAGGGTACATTTAGACATCTCTCTCCACAATGCAACTTCAAAACTGGAATCACAAGTTCTTACCTGGGTCCATGAACAAAACTAGCACTAGCATGTGAAACAAATATGAAGGCTTGCCAGTAGCCTGTGGAGTACAGAGGTAGGATCCTGCAGATCGACTTGAGTGCTGCCCCGGGTTTGAATGTGGTTTTGGTCATAGAGGTCCTAGGTCAACATGTTGCCAACTTGAGCACTAATATCAGAATGACCTCTCTCAGACAAGTGTAAGCTGGCTAGGACTTGCAGGGAAAAGTGATGGTGGTGGGGCTAGTTGCTTGCTTTGCGTAGAATAACACAGATTCTTTGACATTTTCACAGTATTTTGATAAGCTGTGAAGAATGATCAAGGGTTTTTAAAATGGCTCAACTTCACATGCTTACTCATGAGAAAATCAAAACACATGCCATGGCATAGTTTTGGTGCCTCTCTGTGGGCCAGGCTTTCTTGCTGTCCTACGTACTTTAGTATATACCAAAGTCTCTGCTTACCCAAAACAGAATTGCACTGTGTGTGATGGAGGATGTAGCGAATGAACCTAGCTTGTAAAGACAGAAATTATCTGGAGATAGTTCCTGCGTGTCACACCTTTTAAACTCTCCGGTAGGGGCTGGTCACGGCAAGACTATGAAGATGCTTGATAAGGCAAATCAAGGCTATTATGATGGCCTTGAAACCAGTCAACAAACGTAGGCCCAAGAAGTATATTAAATACGGGGCAGGAGAAGAGAGAAACTAACACCATTTCACAGGTATGAAAGTACCTGACTGCACAGAAACAAAAAGCAACATCTGCAGTGCTACTATAGTAAATCACACGTATTATTAACTAGCTGACAGTACCCTCGTATGGTAGGGATGGGCTACAATCCCTGCGTGCAGAGGGGAGAACTGAGACCCAGGAAACACAGGATACATTTCTAGGGAGGTGAATGGCATCTGGGCCATGGGGCCTCCAAATCTATTTGTAGTTTTGAGGTCTGTTCCTCCTCCACAAAGTATTTAGCCTGAGGTCAAAAAGGGCTTTTAAACTGAGGTTGCAGAAGTTCCAGTCCTAAACCTCCACCAAACCACCTTGCAGGATATTGGCAGAAATCCTACTGTGGTTACTGCAAACCACTGAAAGCCCAAATCTGCCAAATAACTATGGCTCTTCAAGAGGCTAGAACTTGCCTGAAGTTAGCAAAGTAAATCCCATATGAGGTGTTAATATTCCTTCCCCTCACTGCAAAGCCATCTGAGGAATTTCAGCATTGTAACATTTTCAAATTACCAAATTGAAACACTTTACATGTTAGTAAAATGCATTGTGCCGACCATGTTTTAACAAAGATCATTTATCACCTCTGGAAAGTTGCTGAGTAAATCCTTTTGACTTTGTGCTATCCCATTCATCTTTGTTTCAAATAATGTAATTCTAACATTGTATTGGTATTCCTTTAGATTTTTTCCCCTTTTCCATTTAAAAACTGGTTTCTAAATACATTTGATGCAACTAACTTTTATATTTGTCTCCTTATGGAAGTATGCAGAAGACGTGCTCAGCTATATTGATCTCTGAGGAAATGTGCATGAGGTAGATAATGTGAAACCTTTTTGTCATTACCAACAGTTATATAGGTTCTGGAAACTTTCTGTGTTTGGCTGACTAGATAAGTGGATGCACTCACATTTATTTGATTGGAAAAGTATGGGGAGTAAACTGTGTCTCCCCAGTTTCTGTATGGAATTGATCTTTTGTGTATTAACACTTTTCTATTACAGAAAAGGAATTGGTGATTATGAGAGCAGAAGCACCCCCTTCTTTCTGCTGGAGTCTTTGGAGACTGTTCTTAAAGAAAAGGGAAGGGACCTAAACAGGTTAAGAGAGGGGACAATGAAAGGGCACAAGGCAAAGTGCTGAACATTTCCACCTCTAACCTTCAGAAACCAAAGGAGAGAGATATTACTTCGCTTGATTTTATTAGCTCCTTGCATCTCTCTCACACCTGTGACAGACCTACCCTTACTCTCCCTGGTCTGGGGTAGCTGCAGGTGGCACGTACTTGTAAGGTTCTGGCTCGGTCGCAGGAGCCAAGGCTGGTACTCGGTTTTACTCTGCTAGCTGGGATGCCAGGTAGAAGGTTATTAATGTTTACATGCGAGTCCCATGACCTGTTGTGTAGGAGTTTGTGTAAAAAGATGAAAGAGCAAAAACTGAATGAGGTCTTTTCTATGGGGAAACTGTCACTCAAATGATTTTTTTTCCCTCCATTCTAATTCCTCCCTAATTGTTCAACATGCCTCAACTCAGCCCCTTTCTCTGAGTTTCCAGACTGCATTCTACACTGCTCGGCTGCAGACACAGAGACGTGTACAAACCTCTGCAAACAAGTCCAGGCCACAAAATCTTAATTCTGGATCCAGGCTGTACTTTCTTTGGTGATAAAGAGATCTTTCAGTCCTCTTGCATCACTTACTCCCTCCCCATATAGGTTACTGCCTTCTTATCTGAACTGATTCAACCCTCTGCTTTGTGGAAACAATGAATAATCAAGTTAAAAGATTTTGGTTTTAAAAGTGTATCTTTTTCTTGATCTGGCTTACAGCGTGACCACAAAAACCAGTTGGATAGGCTTAAGGGAGGCAGAAGTACTTTTTGGCAAGGGGGAAAGCAGTTGGGAACAGGGATCATTTAAACTACCGTTGCTGTTATAATGCAGATTATTCATAATGTAGGGCTAGGTGCTGGTACCCAGAGTGCGTAGGTGAGTAGCAGAAAGACTCTGGTGCTGCTTTCTTAATCTGATGGCTTTCAGGACCAGGACTAACAAGGATCAGATGGTCAGGGACAGCCTCCCTGTAGAGAGCAGGCAAAAGCAAAGTCACCCACACGCCTGTCCTAGACAGGCAGGTTTTACAGCTGAGACCTATCGTTACTGGGCGCAGCCCTCCTGCACAACTCTTGTGAATGTACTGATATTGGACTGATATGAATGTACTGATATGGACCTGATATGCTGGCTCTTGGCTTGATGCCTTTGCAGCCTAAATCTCCCTTCCTCCTTCCCTGCACCCCAACATGCATTTTTTTACAACTCTTCTTTATTCCTGAGCCCTATGAGCTGGCAAGCTGGCATGAGATACTTTATCATGAGGTCTGTTTGCGCTTTTAAAAAACAGAAGTTTGTTTTTATGTCAGCCTGCCCTGTTTATTAAAATACAAATCCATTAGGTTCACATGCATATGGTCAATCTCCTTTCTAAGTTGGTTCCTGACCTGCAATACAATTCCTGATAATGATGGTGATTGGCATAAAGCTTGTCTAATCACAATAAATCCTGCGCAGACTAAGGGTTCTGTCCTGCCCTTGGTGACCCTTTTACGCTTTTCAGCTTTTCATATAAGTTTAGACTAGTACTTTTTTAATCCAGTCTTATTCAAAATTAAAACAAATCTCTGCCATGATTTTTAAAATTGGCAGATATAAACACACAAGATCTCAGGCAAAATTAAAAGTGAATAACTTGTGCAAATAAGCAAAGTGATGCATGGTAGACAAGAGACACAGCTCAGAAAACCTGGAATGGAGCCATTGGCTTTAATTAGTTGTACCAACTTATGTTGTCCAAGAATCTGGCCTGTTTCTTAAAAAAATGTTTTGGATGTGTTAGAAAAATTGGGTGTATAAATTACAGCTGCCCCTATGACACTTTAACTTGAACGACCAGTACTTATTCAGTCAACTGCAATAGGTCTCACTGTCCTTGGCAGGATTACAGGGGTAATATTTTTTAACATGGATGAGCAGTTCTTGAACAATTTCTCCAACGTATTAAGCATGAACGGGCTTTTCTTCAACATCAGGTGTGCATGTCTTCTCCTCACATTTATTTTTCTCCACCACACATATTTATTGTGGCCATTACAGGGGGGGAAACTTCCCTTCCTATAAATGTTTGTCTTCTCCTCCATCCCTTTTATGGGAACACCACAAACTGATGGAGTGATCTTGTTTCATATGCCTGTCTTGTTTTATTTATTTATATAATCGAAGAAGACATTCACTATTGTTAGAGTATATTGCTATGGCTTCTTTATTGCTTGCAAAGGAACTTGTGAGCAAAGATAAAGACAGGCTATGATAGACATTCTGTTAAAGACTTTATCTTGTAGTTTCTGATTGACAAGAAATCTTATTTGTTTAAAGGGAGTTTATAGTACTCAAAAAATTGCAAGCTTAGCTAAAAAAAAAAAGTAGTAAAATATTGTTGACTTATTCTGCCTTTATAAAAAGTTTTGGGAGCCTTGAAATATCCTCTACTGACAGCTGGACATGAAGGACTTCAAATTGATGAAATAAGAACATAAATATCTTCTACATAAGAATGATTGATAGAACAACATGACTGGTACACAGATAGCACATATTACCTCAAACTCTATCTTAGGGTCTTCATTTTCAGAAAGATAATTGCTACCAGTTAGGGCTAAAAAAGAATATTCAGAAGCTTTAATAACAAGGGTTTCATAATTTCATTAAGTATCAATCCATTGCCAAAGCAGAGGGTGCTTTTGTTTTTGTCCCCGCCCTTCCCTCCCCCCCTTAACCTGCATTTTCTTAAGTGCTTATTAATTTATTGGAATATATTCTCCCATATTCATATCATTTCCTTAGGCAATGTAGTGGCTGCGTTTGTAGAAGAGCTGTTTTAAGAATTTTAGGTATTGGTAATAGGCAATCTAACTTTGAAGATGCAAATGAGGAGGTCCCTGTATAGCATCCGAGTCTACCAAAGATTTACAGAAAACAGGACAAGAATGTGCAGGCTGAAGTGGAAATAAAATTCTTTATATCACACACATCCTGAATAAAATTGCATGTTTTTAATTGTGTTTTTATTGCCTCTCTCATAGAAAAAGGTACTCTGAGCTTAATCTTGCTGTTTTTCTAAGGTTCAGAAATGAGGTCCAGCAATACAAGACATATGGAAAGACTCTGCAAGTCTACGTGAAGTAGTATATTAAAAGAAAATGCCTTCATTTGCTTGGCCAAATTCTCATTTTAATTATTTGAGACTCCAAACTTCCTTTTCCTTTAAGCAGTATTCCTTAAAGTACGTCTTCTCAGCTCAAGTGTCAGATCAATTAATTTTTTGTCTCTTTGTTTGCTCTAGAGGAGACTTCTTTTATTACAAGAAAAGAAAAAAAAAAGTACATATGTGATAGTAACTTTAATTATTGAAGGTTTTTGACATCACTGATGAAAACGCTTCCCGCAAAGTCAGCTTTGAGCATAGCCAGTGACAATGCTGTGAAGGTCAGTGTTCAGATTAACATGCTCACTGTAAAAACATATGGCAGATTTTTGTACTAATGGAAGTAGCAACGTACAAACTGGTTGAAAGATTGAAAAACTTCTATCCAGAGTAATTAGTAGCCTCTGATACTAAGCAACTAAACAAGCTTCCTTGGGAAACAGAAACTTAAAATTTACATCCTTGCCTGTTTCATCTAATCTAAGGTGACTTTGATTCCAAGAAACATCTTTTTTTTAAAGTTCCTTCCGAGACAGTTGCCTGGCAGAATTCGGATTGATGGAACTAGATCCCCAATATCTCCCCTAATATTAAAGACATTACACACTGGCATTCTGATTCCTCTCGCCTCTCAGGGTGTAAATCAGGGAACCTTCATGGAAACCAGCAAGTATTAGGCCCAAGAGCTTTCAGTGTATGATGGAATTAATTTTTGGCTGGCAGACTCTTATGAAAACTGATTTCTGAAACAATCAAATCTTTTTAATGACAAGTAAGCCCTCACACACCAGACAGCGGATGGGGAATTGTGCAGTGCTTTGCACCAAAGAAAAATTGTGCTTTGATAGTATCACCATCATGTACACATTCAAGGCTGATGAGGAGGATGAGTAAAGATAAGCATGAGACTTTCCTAAGACAGCTGACAATACATTGAAAGGAACAGAAGTTTTGGGGAAGAAATTAAATATTCTGAGAGAATAAAATTACTCCCCCCCCAGAACCCCACAAAACAACATGTGTATGTGAAAGGACTGAAAAAGGAGTCATAGCTGATAAAAGAGAGAAGTCAGCTGATGTTCTTTGAAACAGAGGATCTGGAAACCATTTACTGAAACACAGAGAAGGCCTTTTAGCAGAATCCTTCTCCTTCCCCCTTTTGTCCTCTGCCTTTCAATAGGTCTTTTGAAAGATCATTATCCTGGAGAAGACACAGTTGCACAAATGTTTCCCTTCAACATGAAAATGCAAACTTTAAGTTACACATAATAAATAAATAAACAAAACCCATCCGTTACTCATCTAAACCCAGAACAAAATGAAACAACAGTAATCTAGATATTATTTTTTAACAAACAATTCAACAGAAAAAACCAGATGTCCTATCTCTTGGTCACTAGTCATACATCTAGTTGATTGATGGCATGTACCAAAGTGCTATGGGGTGAAGCCTGATGTGTTTTGCACATCTAGGTTACTCAGAGCAGTTTAGTCTTATGTGGCTGAAAAGTATAGCGTAAGGAACAAATAGCATTGGAGGAGGAAAAAAAAAATCTGTCCTTAAGCAGTAATAATTGGATTTGGGGCTCTCTCCAGCACAAATTAACATTTATGGCATCTGGCCCGTGGACCAGATGCTGTAAGACTTTGGAGGTGTTTGGAAGCCTTCAGTTAACGGCAGCAAATGGCTGTTAAGGGAAGAATGGGAGACAGAGACCTGTGAGAAAGGCAACGCTTTCACCAAGCTTCACCTCAGAGTGTGATGGGCTGGTGAGACCTAAGCCATTGCTCAAAGTGGATGGAGATAGCACTTTTTCTCTGGAGGACTCAAGGGAGAAAAACAGCAACTTCTTCTCTAAATGTTTTCATTTATGTAAAGAAAAGCAATTTGGCACTCTCCACATGTGCACCTAATGTGGTTGAATCAATCCTTCCAAGAAGTGGAAGGATATACTACCTCCCACATTGGATTAACTCCTTTAAACAGGTCATCCACCATTCAAAACACCCTGCCATTTCAAGAAATTCTAAATTTTCCTTCAGCTATATGCCAGCTTGGCAGACAAATTCTGGTATGCGGCAAACCAAAAGAGTCCAAAATGCCACTGAACATTTTGTTCCATGAGAAAAATTAAGGAAGATGGGGAGGGGGGGAAGATTACAATCCGGATCATTCTTTCTGGCTTATAATTCTCTTAAAACCTTTGGTGAATTCTGTGTCTTTAGGAGATCTCAGGCTTGGTGAACTATTACTTTGTAATACTGCATGATTGTGCACGGTCTTTCAAAACCCGTGTGAAAGCTGCATACAAGCAGTAGTGTTACTGGAGTCTTTGTTCATATAACATTCTTTAAAATTTAGATGTCGACATTTACAGCAGATCAACAAAGAGATCCAACAACAGACCCGAATGGTCGAGAATAAGTGAGAAACATCAAGGGACAGACAATTGATATAAAGGAGCAGAGAAATACAGAGCCCAATAAATCATAACCAACAAAGTTAAACCAAAGAGATTTAGCAATCATCAGCTTCTCCGTGACACTTTTTATTTTGCCTGCTAGATAGAGGACATGCACAAAGTCTCATTTCAGTTCTATCTTTCCTTCACTTTTGGATTTGT
The DNA here is from genome assembly GCF_000699105.1 of Pygoscelis adeliae. Lineage (NCBI taxonomy): Eukaryota > Metazoa > Chordata > Aves > Sphenisciformes > Spheniscidae > Pygoscelis > Pygoscelis adeliae. Next base: position 1,049,143 of record NW_008823958.1, on the reverse strand, counting down.
TGATTGATTTGACCAGTCTGTCATTGTGACACTAAGTAGCACTATTCTGGAAGTTTTCCAGCAAAATGCTGTTTGTTTTGAACTGGAAAGTGAGATGCTACCACTATCAGAAGTGTTCATGGTGATCTATAAACATTATGGCTATCATTTTATCTGGAAAAGTTTCAAAGTTCCCAAATGGCTGACAAGGGATCGAACATCCCTCTTTCCCCTTCAGCTCCTTTGACTGTAGCTTTGCTATTTCATAACCGCCCGCAGTTTACATGCGGAGTATTTTCTGGAACATGCAAGACCCAACTGAAGTCCCTTGGCTAAACTGGTTGAAAGCCATAACCATCAAACTGTTAGTCCAGCTAATCTTTTGCGTATACACAAATCTTCATTATAACAAATACTCCAACAGACAAATACTTAAGATGTAGGAGACACATTTTCAACAGTCTGTTCCAAGAAACATTTATACACACACACATATATGTATATATTTGTATAGTAGAATGGCTCCAAAGATTGAATGGAGAGAAACTCCAGCACAGGCAGCAGTAGCTGTAGCACCACCAGAGACACGAGAGCAGGGACGTCCACATGGTTTTTCCTCATCTTAATCCATGAAAAGAGCAATGCAAGAGAATGATGAAGCACAAGGTCAGTAAGAAACAAAGATAGCAGATAAAGAAATAACCCTGTTGGAGCTAGATCAAACCTGAAGCCAATGGGCAGCCAGAGTCTGTCTGCTGGGGTAAAAGGGAGGAGTGGGATAAAGGGAAGGAGGGAATCTCCTTCAGCTTGGAAACCGAGCCTCTGTCTCCATGGGAATGGGGTGTTCAGCAGTTTGTCAGTACTAACAGCCCAACTGCTTTTTCTTCCGGCCTATGCATTAACAATGGGGAGTTGAGGGTTTTGAAGAGTGCCTAAATAATTTGGCTGAAAAAATTAAATGGAATTAAAACCCATCACTCGGCATTTAAAATCATTCAGTAATTAAAAGTCATCACTCAGGCATTTTCAAAGTTCCCCTCTTAAAAAAAAAAATTAATCTTCAGAGCAAGTTTTAGAATCTTATTTTAATTTTTCTTGAATAAATCTTGTCCGAAATACAGCTTTCGGAAATAGATGACTTTACCATTATGATTTAATCAACAGCCTTTTGAAATGAATATTTCAAACCCTCACATTCTACATGCAACACGAATATCTCGGGAGAAAAAAAAAAAGCACAGAATGCTTTGAAATTATGCAAGTTTGAACACACAGTCCATGTTTTAAAATGCCATCTCAATTTCCTCTGTGCCGACCCATTTGTTAGAGTACCCTCGGCCAAGAATTGCTTCACAGGCTCCACTTACACACACAGCCTGTGACGGGAGGTGGGAGAGGGAAGAAAAGCGGTGTGTAACCACAGGAACATCAGCTCTAGTTGGAGCTTATATGGCCCAAAGCAGGATGTGCTGAGGCACGCTGCGCAGAGCAGCGACAGAGGTAACCCATCATAGCAGAGCCAGTGGAATCAGGTGCAAAAATGTCAGAGAAAGAGTTTTATAAAAAGTTGAGGTTACTGTGAACACGTCGTAGGATAAAGCTGGATTTTTTTCCCCAGTTTTTCATTAATCAGCAGCCTGCAGGACTGATGAAATAATGCCCACTGATACCTATGAACCTTACTGAAAAAGAAACTTCAGTCATTGTTGTCCTCTCCTGCACAAAATACAAGGCAGTGTAATAGATACCCAGATGATGCTTATTTCCCCACTTTTTATCTTATTTTTTACACCTCTATTAATTGCTGAATTACTGAAGAAGATGGCTGGTAATTTCTACCAGGAATATTTTCAAATATTTTATTCACAGTTTTGCCCTATGACTAGTCAAAGAAAGTAGGGGGATCTTCTATGTATTTGAATTAATATGTTTCTCTGTTTGGCGTGAAATGCTGATTGCTTGCTTATCTTTATGAAGAGAAGCTGGAATTATCTTTCATTGTCTTATCGCACATTGCTGACACAAACTGTTCCTAACCAGTGACAAGACCAGAACGTACAAACATGTTTTATTTTTAAAAAAAGCTCTTCCTACCTACATAGGAACTTGGAAAGGCAAGTGGTAAAAAAATTCCATCCTGGTGAAAATCTGACGACATATTTAATAAATTCAAATTAATTTAATTAGATTTCTTAATTGAAATTAACCTTGAGAAACTGAAGACAAATATCTCAGCACACTTTTTACTAGGCAGTGTGATATTTAAATGGTTTGCAAGAGACACTAGTGCCATGAAAACTAAGACTCAGTCACTCAGTCCACCTCCAAGACAGGCTCTAGGTTTCTCTAAGAGGTACCAGTCGTAGGCTTTCCTAAGTTGTTGTTTGTCCAGTGAAACATGTTCTTAAGAAGAGACTTAAAAGAGAGATATTAAGTGTTGGTAACTACTATTGTGTGTATTTTTCTTCTTGCTGAGAGACTCACAAGATGATTACAGCTGGACAGAATTGGGTCAATATGACACAAATTTTAAGAAAAATCTAGCAGCTCCTCTCTGTATTTCCCCCGTCCTCCCACTCCCCAAACAGCATGCCACTAATTGCACTTTCCACTCACTTGATTTTACTTTAAGGCTTTTCAAGAGGATTGCCATTTATAGCCTGCAATTCAAGCCTGTTACTCCCTTTGCAAAAGAATCAGCTATATTGAACTGGAAATCTCACCCTCTAACTATTTATTAATATAGTTTTAAAGGAATTCTCAGATTTTTGTTGCTAACTGCTCACTTGGGTTGAAATGTGATGCACTTGTTGGCAGTGTTGTCCCAGAGGGACTGCAGTGAGACAGACTTACTCAAGCTTCACTTGAACACAGAAATGAAAATCAATAAACAATTTGAACTTCTCAGAAGAGAATTTTTCTCCTCTAATGAATATACAAGCTTGGTTACAGCTTAATTTAAAGATTGAATTTAGTGTGTGTTTTTTCCCTGCACCAGGAGCATGACAAACACAAGCTTCAACTGACATGTCCCAAAGGGAGACTTATTGTTAAAAAAAAAAAAGGAAAAAAAAAAAAAAGGGCAAGCAAATAAACAAAAAAAAATCCTGGCCCCATGTCAGGGAGCTACCTTAAAAATAAGGAAACTAACATGCAGCTGCAAAACAGATCTGCTTTGTAGGTGACTGCACAGACATCTAAACTTTAAGTTTCTGGTGGGGCAAATTTTTTAATGCATGTCTTTTTATTTGCTTTTATAAGAGACTGCAAATAGTGTCAGACTACAGTGTAGGGATGTGGTTGTAAATTCTGTAGTAGTTTGAGGATGTCTGAATGCAGGATAAATGTGTGTGTTTGTGGCTTAGTTTCTCTCACACACAAACACACAAAATCATATCTATTTATAACTTTTGCTTTCAGTATTGGAGCATGTTAATAATGTCATTTCTGTAGAAATTAATCACACTAATTAAATAAAGAAAATGCCTGTAGAATCAATGTTTCCAAAATAAGACACACTTGCACTCAATATTAACTGTCGGAAGGGCTAGCGCTGGGGTGAGCTGCTGTGTTTTTGTTTTTCAGAATTTCTGCAGAGTTATCAGGCTAAACTGCTTTTGCCATCTGATAGTTTGTCTTGGCAAAGCAATTAGTTGAAAGCCACAAAAGTGATTATGTACAGCGTTTTATTCTTCAGCTCATCAAGAAATAGATTTGAATTGGAAACTTTGATCTCATCTGTGCAAACTGGAAACCAGATAAATCAGATCTTATATGTAAGTGCAAATCAACTAAGTGCATAATAAAATGAGAGAGATCTATTTCAAAATCAGTCCTAAAAATATGGTGTTATTCTGGAAAAAAATGTGGCAGTGTAGATGTACTGAAATACCTGAAAGTGTAGATTTCAACCAGTTCAGTTATCTTGGTCCAGTTTCTATACAGAGAAGCCCCTAGAGAATACATTAAGGCATTCATATGGATAATAGGTAGCTTGACTTTCCAAACCAAACCAGTTAGAGCCACATTTTTGTTGCAATAAAAAAAGCCTAAATTTCTTTAGCCCCTGAACTCTTTTTCATGTTTGTAATCTTAACACCCCACTCAAAAGGACCTCTAAAGCTTTTCATTTAAACTACAATTATTCTTTTGTCTACTGGGAACCCAGTGCAAAGATGATGTCCTGTGTGCAAGGAGCAAGCAAGCTGAATATTAATTAATGAACACTACTTAATATGCGGAAGAAGAGGAGCAACAATCAGTCGTGAGCCCTTACATATTAACTGGTAGATCATTGTTATTCTGGGAGGCATCATAAGGCCAAATGCAGGTTACAACTAGTTTAGAAAATCTCTTTAATTAAGAAACATGAAAGTTTAAGTCTCTCATTATAAATATCTTATTGTGACCATAAAAGACATCATTAAATGGTGCGATGGTATAGCACTTTTAATGCAGTCTGAGGTGATGAATTGGACTTAGGCGGTTAATCTGTTTGTAGTGGGATTCAATAAACAAGCAAAACACTGACTTTTCATTATTTTTCCTAAGATGCAAAGAAACGAGTTTTCCTTTTCTTAAGGACCTGGGAAGGCCATAAACAAGCAAATCTCCATAAAACACCTCTCTCCAGGTAGGTGGGTCAGGAGTTTCACAGAAACAGGAGAGTCACAGAAATACTCTCCTGTTTGTCACTTGCCATGACTCTTGGCAGCCTTGCAGAACTGAGGAGAATATACGTGTTATTGCCTAATACTTTTTGCTTTGCTAAATTAACTGAAGCAAAAAGATATAACATTCCTATCAGCAAGTCTCTGGGCACACTGCTAAAGGAGACTGGCCTCCTTGTTTGCATTTATCAGATGGGAAAGCAGGTCTGTAAAAAGGTGAAGCGTGATCTAAGGCTACTCATGAAGCCAACGTCAGATGAAAATGGGTATGGCTTTCCAGACATGATCTCTATCCTTATCAATATTGCTTTCCCTTTTAAGGAGTTAAAAACCCCCCAATATTAGTGACACCTATGAATATTAAAATCAAAAGAAGAATACATTTTTATAAGATTCCTACTTCAAATCCAGCATGTCCAATGACAGAAGATCTACAGTTTTTGTTACTGCATGGAACCATGCAAGAAATAAAACTAAAATCATCCAGTGCATTGTAATGAAAAGAATGTAATCCATTTGCAGATCTGCTTCTTCCCAATATGCCTGACTGTGAGAAAGAGAGTAGCTACAGGAAGAATCAAATTCAGTTCTCAACTATATGCAAGGTTAACAACTGATGACTTTTTTTTTTAACAAAGGATGCAGTAGTGCACATTGATCCAGCTTTTTATCCTGTCCAATGAATTATGAGAGACTTTACCGCATTTGCTGTACACAAAATATTTTCCTGATACGTTACACAAAAATACATTTCTGCTTGCTGATGGTAAAAGGCTTCTCTGCCAAATATACAGCTTCTCTCTGAAGCATTATTTAAACAGCTTTTACAGGAACAGTTTGGACAGGCAGTAGGATGTAGCAACATCTTACAGGGATTTAATGATAAGCCCTTTTTTTACATTAAGCTACATGAACATGTTTTTATGCACTATATATGGTAAAAATCTTTATTGTTTTAGACAGTCTGGACAGTTTCAGCAACCTGAATTGAGAAATATGACCACTGATTTGGAAGAAGTATACGTTTGCATTTTGCTAATATTCCTTCACTAGTCTGAAAATGCAGTAATCCTTGTGGAATACTCACAGGTTTACTTCTCTCAACATAGAGGAGAGCAATGCCATGAAATGTGACTCAATTAGGGATTTTACAGAGTTATTGCTTCTTATCAGTATCCAGTGTTGTTTACAAAGTACTCTCCATTCCTGGAGATCTTAAAGACATGGTCTGGCCTTGAAGAATCTGAATCAGCCCCTTTTTCTGTTTGTTTGTGTAGCTACTCATCTAAATACAATTAGCCCAGGGCAATTATATCACTTGCTAGACTGGAAGCCAAATGACGCAAAAAGCAAGACTGGGTAAGAGTAGGAGAAGGGATGATGTTTACAACGTACGGAAAACAAACGAGCCAGTACTTCCAAGAGCCTCCTGCAGCGATGCAAATACTTCCACTAAAAGTAAACTCCTGTCGACACGAAGGGAGCTGAAGTTGGCCAAGAACGCTTTAAAAATCTCATTGGTGATGGAAAAATCACCAGCTGGCACTGTTACATATCATCATAAAAGTTTGCACCAGTTCACAGTTTTCTGTTGGGTGGGGAAACCTTGGGGGAGGAAATGTTTGCCATGAGAACGGTCCTGTTTGCTGCTGGCCTGTGCTGTCCCAGACCGGAGCTGGCTCCTGCAGCAGAGCTGCTCCTGGCCAGAGGTGCTGGGAGCACTCTGTGCTGCTTTGGACCTCGCCTGGTCCAGGACAACTCATGGCATATTCCAGCCATGCAGGTTGCCATTTTCCAGATGATCTGTTAAGTCATAAAACACATCATGGCTTGCTAAAAGGATGAACCTATAAACCAGAAAGGAATATATTTTTCTGTGAGAAAAATTAAGTTAGAAAAGCTGGACACAACAGGAAGCGTTGGGGAAAAAAAAATGCATGGGAGAAGGGATGTGGTGACATTCAGGACACAGCAAGCCAGAAGTCATTCTCAGGATTAGAGACATTGTCAAAGCAGTGCACTAATAAGAATAGCAAAGGAACAGAAATGTGAAAATGGGTCAACCACAATTCATTGCAGCTCACATCTGATTCCTTTCCCCCACCTCACTTTGCAAACTACCTGGGAAGTTCTGCTGCACTTGTTCACTTACAAAAATAGAAACAAGGAATAAAAAATAATAATAATAAAAAAAAAGAACCCCAAACCTTACAACATTTTAAGTCTTTCCATTTCTTCAAGCTGCATGACTCCTGTATGGGTGGGTAATAGTCTTTAAGACTTACTTAAAATTCCACTCTTTTCAGTATTTCTTATACAGAAAAAAAAATCCCAGTGAATCAAGGTCATACAGTTAGAAAACTAGTTAATAGAGACAAGTGCTAAGTAAAACATGAAGTGTCCTTTTCTTAAATGAATTTGATACCAATCTGATTTTCTTACTGTCCTGTTCAGAGAGAGTTTTTATGCCACCTTCCATCCAGGTTGTTTCTGTTTTTTTGTAAGAGAAATAGCAGGCCGCAAGCAAGTCAGTCCTTTTTGTCCAGAGGTCAGAGAGCTTTTCTGAAGATCTGGCACCCCAGAACATACCCCATTTGGTCTCATCCTTTTCCTTCTCCTAAACTCAGTATCATACTTATATTCTCTATACTCAGATGTTTGTGGACTTTGCAGGTTGTCAGGATGCAGCATGTTTAACCGAAAATAGCTTCTCTGAACTTAATGGCGACACAAGCCATGGGCCATACCAATCGCATTAGATTGCCCCTTCCTAATGGGAAAACATCTCCTCTCTAGCTTTCCAAATTAATTAATGTCCAAATGGTCTAAATGATGTCTGTAACAGAAGAACAAAGGTAGCTTGTTTACTCTGTGACACCATCTCAAATCCAGCGTGAGGTAAGGCTACGCATCGCAAAGAAAATGTCACCTCCCTCGCTCAGAATGAGATGGCTGTGATTGAACAGATTTCACCATTAACTAATTTCTCATGGTTAGAAAAAGGGTCCCAAATCCAAAAGAGAACGTACCAAGGAATGACTGTAGCTCTGCATTGTGAGAACGTACAATGCCTTGCATTATAATTACCTGAAAAAACACTCTACGGAGCTTATGACTCCTGAAAACCAAATAAGTGATATTTTTCTAAGTACTAATTTATAACACTGAAAAGTAATTTTAAAATAAGTCAAGAGCTTCCTCAGTACATAGCCTTGGATCCGTCATCTCCAGTAACAGTTAATGTTTACCTGCTATTTCCACGTTTGCCTTTTCCCCCTTTAGGTGCTTGGACTGCGTGGTGGGTATCAGCACTTGATTAAAAGAGCTTTGCCAAGAATTGCAATTTAGGCACTTTGTGAAAGAATCATAATGTAGCCAATAACCTAGGTGTTACAGGCAGCAGAGTAGCCTGAGGTTCGCTCTTCTAATAGAAAGAGTTATGTTCTGTTTACTAGACAACCTTAATTTGCCATCTGAACTGAATTAATTCATTAGTTAAATCAGTGCTTAACCCCATTTGTTACATTTAAGTAACGTCACTGAAATTTAAATGAGAAGAATGTGTAAACAGTTAATAAGATGAGAAAATAAGAGTCCCATGAAAGAAGGGATATATACTTTGCTACCTGTTAAAGGGGAGGAAAAAACCCTCAGCCCTTTCGCAGCAGCTAATATCTCCATCCACGTTACATTTTTTCAGTTACGTTTGTGAGATCTGCCTTTACCTTACTCTTTCACCTTTCAAAGCATTCTTGAGGACCAGAATCTCAGCTACAAATAATAGAGCCAGAATCAAAATAAGAAAAGGAAATAAAGAAAAGGGAAGGGCAGTGGTGTTAATGTATATATTCCTAAACTGTTGGTGTAAAACAATGAATTAAAACATCCGTGAAGGAATAATTTGTTTCAAGAAAATTCTTTTCAGATTAATTTTAAATAAAATATCTCATATGCCCATATCCCATATTTACTTAGCAAGTAATCACTGAAATCCCTACATATTCATGCCAGTTATTACAGAAATTAGACAGAATGCATAGAGAAAATTTCTGAGATACGGTTAGGCTTTTCTTTTTCAATAAAATGCACCACAAAGGGAATAAAGAAATTCTTTACCCAAATTAATGGTGAATTATTTTGTCATGAGAATAGAAGTTTATATTCATTTAAATGAAAGCACATAAATTGTTCTTGACAAGAAAAACAAAGCTAGCCTTAGGCAGTATTTTCATTATAGAAAAAGGCACATGTCCATGAATATCTAGTATAATATTAACAAAAACTGTTCAATTAGCTATGCATGTGCCATTGTTATGAATATTTATTTGCATCGCAGCTAAGTAACATTGATACCTTTTTTTCAGCCTGTTTAGAGATACAAAACGAAGTGAACATTACTGCTCTGCGAAGAGCAGTAAAACTTCTCCAGAGAGCTGGTCAGACATAACACTTCTTATTAGGAGAACCTTCTTCACTACTACTTGTTTCATTTTTTTTCACATTGGTAATCTACTCGAGGTATTATAATCCATTTTAAAGTAATTTTGATCCAATTGACAGGCTAATCTCATCTTTTCTGTAAAGAAAAGTTATTTATGTAAAGACAACCTAATACATGAGTTCATTTTTTCTGAAGTCAATTCACTTGAATTATGTTCTAATTATGTAGAGCTCCCTTTTTCATAAATGTTTTAAAAAAATCATTTTCTGGTAACAATATAGCAACCTTAAAGCAAAGCAAGCTTTACAAGTGTATGCATACAGAAATTATTATAATTATCCTTGACAGGCTTAAGAATCATTTAGAATGGTTATATTGATAAGAATATTTATGGTTACCAATTCAGTATTAAGTATCATGTGACTTACGTCTCCCATTACAAAGAAGTTTTTAACGTTAAGCATTTGTAATGAACTGCCTGTGAAAAATGGCAGACCAAAGGCCTACTTTGGCAAAAATATGTTCATGTGATTAAAAATGTTGTTCTAGATATGAATAAAGGTATTAGCTGCAGAACTTGCTCTAGGAGGAATTTCAAATAATGAATCATTAGAATATTACTCACGATTAGAAACTGAAAAGGCAAAATTAACTGAACAAATTTGTCCCATTTATGATTGCCAGAAAAGAAACCTTTAACAAAAAAGGTTAAGAAATGGTTACACATGGTCTCTTGAAATTTTATTGAGTGTGGATCTCATTCTAGTTTCCATTCTTCCACTCCAAGAACCTTTTCCAAAATCCACTAAGGTTAGCAGGAACCATTTTACGTAGTGGATAAGCACTGATCACAGAAATATTCTAAGTCAATGATTCTCCACTAAACTATTTCTGAATGATTGGGGTAAGAATCAGTTCTGTAAACTATTTTAGAATTTGTCTCTGTTCTTCTCTAGGCATTATAGATATTTATAGTATTTTCCTCTCAGCAGCACAATCCCAAGAACATATGTATGAAGCAGGTAATCTTTACAGTATGTTTTGAAAGGGAGAGATGGTGGCAAGTAAAATGTGGCATAAATATATGATACAACTGTAGTTCTGTTAACAAACATAAAAGAATATTAATTATACTTTAAGGTGGCTTAAAGGAAAGCAAACAGGCAAATGTAAAATAAGGACAGCAATAGGTAAGCGTATGGAAGATGATTTTGTGCTCACACAGATACTGTTGATTTCTAGATGGGTTCAGAGCAAGGCTTAAGTTGAGAGTAAGATACATTTTCTGTAGTTGATCTTGCAAGCATGTACAGAGCAAGGCTTAAGTTGAGAGTAAGATACACTTTCTGTAGTTGATCTTGCAAGCATATACAACCCACCCTCCTCGATAAAATATGACACTTTGCATAGTAACACACCTAGAAAGAAACAATAATAAAATTGTAATAAAGTATTCCTCTAAGGAAGACACTGTTTGATTTGAATGTGTCCAGAGTGAAGATACTGAAAAAAGAACATCTTGCAGCTGATGAGCTGGGTAGAAAACAACCGATGGATTTAAGTGACGTGATCTGGATAGCCCTCAAAATTAAAATCTCAACAGACCACAGTTTTGGAGACCACTGCCAAGAAGGATGCATGTTCAAACTTTTGTTATCTGTTAGAACATGAGCTGCTTGCGTCTTCCACTGCTCTCCCTTTGCATGTGTCACACCAGATGTGTAGCACTGCCATCACAAAAGTGATAGGAGTTGTTATTGTAAATGGTATACGTTATGTGTTGGTGATGAAATAGGAAGAGACAAGCACCAGAGTAATTTTGCTGGTAATTTCTTTTGATGAGATACTTGCAACTATAAAAGCGAGGAAAAGATGAGATAATAAATGAAAGGGTTCTGGGAGAGTTAAAAGAAAGAGACTTCTGGTTAAACTAGACCTTTTTCTGCTTAATTCTGAATGCTACGTCTACCCAGCCAAATGATGGTGTGGTAGCAAAGCAGTAACGATAGCTGTGAAGATGTGACAGCACAGAGCCGAGCATGAACCGTACAAGCCCTCTGGGGGCCTGGCACAGTGCTGCAGTTCCTGGCCCAAAAAGGATCTGTGCCCGCTGCGTTTTTGCTGTTACCTGTACCAACTAAATTAAAGATAGCGTGTATATGCCCGATCGTATTATAAGCACGCAATCATTTGGCTGCGTAGGCACAGCGATCGGTTAGGTGTTTAGCACTTAGATGATGCACATCACACAATAAGATCAATAGGTATATTCAAGTGACCAAAACCAGATCCAGGATATGAAGTTCAAAACAGGGTGGAGCTGAAGCTCCGATGTGGGCCCAGCAAGGGAGCGGGGCCAGCAGGGCTAGGCAAGCACCAGCCTGCGGCACTGTTCTTCGGAGGACCGTGGCCCTTGGGGACAGAGGGACTGGTAGCGACGAAGGAACATTTAGTCTGAATCAGCAACAAGGTTTTCATATAAGGTTACAAAACTTGCCATTTGTTAAGAAAAAGCCTGTAAAAGGGTGTTTATTTAGTGTGGGAAAGGTTTAAGACCCAATTAAAAAAAAAAAAAAAAAAAAAGGAGCTGAGCAGGCAAACCTCAAGCTTAACCTCAACCCTCTGCAGCTTGCAGCTCGGGGGATCTCTGAAGTCACTTCATTTTAAGTCATCTTGTCACTGCAGAACAGCAAGTGTGTTACCCCATGAAGGGAAGAGGAGGAAAGGAAAGTTGGAGGAGCTTTCTGTTTATATTTTTGTTTCTCAAACTATAAAATTCCATTGTAAGTTTAGTTTTACAACCCCTTAGATGGAAAGGCAAGTTCTTGGTTTGTTTGTAGTCTGCTCACAGACCCATTCCCTGAGAGATAATCAGCTGCAAAATCCAGACCCAGCCACCTGCTTTTCCCCACTTGTCTACCAGAACTGCCTGGGAATTTGCATCAAGAAGAAAACTATTTCTCAACACAGTAAAATAGTGTAGGAAGATGTGATCCCACAGTTATTGAATTCGGTGGTATAGAAGTTCGCAGAGCCCACAGGTTTTATAGCCGAAATGTTATTTAAACATGTTGTAGCTAAAGGCTAAGAAGGTACCAGTCTTTTTTGAAGAGGATGAAAATGAGCTTTCTTAATTTCGTAGTGTTGGTGGCTGAGAGGCCCTGCGAGTCACCTTAGAAATTTCTTGTCTTATTGAACACCCTGAACCTGGATGTCCACTAGATATAACATTGTGTCGAAAGCAGCCTGTGAATCCTGAGACTGAGTGTGAGAGGTGGCATGAAGCATGGCAGCACCCAGGTTGAAGGGCTTCAACTACAGCTTTCTGGAAGCCTTGAGTATCGCTCAGGATCTTCAAATGCAGCGCTCAACTGAGAGAAAGTACTACAGTAATGATTTGTGCAGTCAGCAGTGAAAAAACAGCTATAGAGAAAGCTGGTGGCTGGGTAGAAAATTAAGAGACATTTATTATGCATGTTAAAAGCAAACAGGACACAAGAGAAATCTAACACACCAATCTGGTTTTTGGTATTCAGCTCTCACACAGGGAACCTTTAATCTGATTGAACCTGTGTGGTAACTGTTTGTTTTTCCTGACTGGGAGTGCACATGTGTATATGATAGCATGATGGCAGCAGTCCAGGCTATTAAATGGAGCAACTACATTCAATAAGAAGTAAACAATGGCATTAAGCCTTCTATTGCTTTTGCTATTAGACTGAATCTAAAGTTTTCAAAAGAACATAAGTTGCCACTTAAACATTAAAAGACAATATAACTTTAACTTCTAAATACCGAAGCCCTTTTCTTTGGTAGTTTATGAGCCTAAGCCACTTTGAATTTTGGAAAAATCTCCTCTGCTGGATTTTTCCCTGTCCCTTTGTGCCTTTCATTATAGTCCAATATGTTGAGAGACGAGGACTGGTTTGAACAACGATTTCCCTAGAAACCAGAACGCTGAAATACTTTCAGCATTTGATGCAAAAGAGGGAACTGCACTAGTAGCATCCGCCACGAACAGCCTGTTTTATCACAGGCCAGCAGCATCCATCTCAGCGGCTGGCGTTATATTTTGTAGCAGACTTCTGAATGGCCTCAAGCCTGGTCATTCCACTTGGAAAACAAGAGACTGCCCAAACTCTGTGCAGTACTAAAATTGTGGCATATATTTAGAAGCCATACTCAAGTATAGCAAACGATACCTTATAGAACATATATGATTGCTAGGAGTTGTATAACCTTCACCTTAGGCTTAAAGAGTAAATAATCTTTTCCACACTGCTCTGTCCCACCTTTTTTCCAAAGGAAAAGGGGAACAAGCAAATATTTGGACTACCACAACAGCATTAATAAACATGAGAATGCAACAGCTAGTGTTATTCTACAGAAATGAATGAATAAATAAATAGACTATAAGCACTTTATTCTTCTCACATAATTTCTTCTCAGTGACATTATTGAACAGACTGTTGAAAACAAACATCGTTAAATGAGAAAAGAAGAGCAGGAGCCTGTCTAATTCCCCACTGCAACATTTTCCAATGACGAATGCTCCCTAAATGGATTTAGCTTTTTGAAAAGAAGTCAGAGAGAAATTTGATGTGGCCCCCTGACCCCTGGTAAGCACATGTATCTTCACCTGTCACATAACACACTGGCACTTGCTTACTTTTCAGCAAAGACTATTGATTTTGCTTATTGGCTGCAGGCTAGTCCATAAAGAACAAATTACAAAGTCAGAGGTCTACAGTTAGCAATTGCTTGCATGATAACAGGGAACTCAGCACTATTCCCACAACGCAGTATTAACATTCTCACAAATGTGTGCAAACCTAAAACATACACTTCTGCTGTGAAGTCCTCTGTATTTTCAATATTATACAGCAAGTGAAACACGCGGTGCATCCCATACTCTCGCCAATGATCTAAAACTACAGGGATTTTCTCCCCATACCTAATCTAAGCTTGTGGTTTAAAAAATTTCTTTATAAAGAACAAAGAGAGAGAGAGGATTAAGCAATGGTTATGTTCTGCTACTAAAAAAGGAAAAATGTTTGACACAACCTACTGTTATTAAGAATGTTTTCACAATACAATTTTGCACAAGAAAAGCCAACATTGTGACTTTTGAGAAATGTATCCTTGTGCTACTTCTCAGGAGCCATAACGAAGTTTATCTTTGCCCCTCCCTTAATAGATGACCTTGGGGAAAAATAATTTGATTTTCTGTAACTTGCTTTCATCTTCTGCAAAATGGGATACAATACTGTCCTCCACTGCTGAAGCGCTGTTGAAACCCACTGCCAAGAAGTCCATGCAAAAGACAGTCCAGCCCAGCTTTTACTGCTGAAATGGGACAGGCATAAGAGAAGAACCCCTGGTGAGCATCAAAACTGGAAAATTTGAGCCAGTTTCTGAAACCTCATTTTAATTTTTGGATCTCAGATCATGCTTGCACAATATCATAATTGCAGTTGTCTTTTAATACCCAGCCATACCAAATGCAAATATATACTGCTTATCTGGCATATATTTTTTAGTAAAATCATGAGAACAACACAGAAGAGGCTGATTTTAACACCATTTCAAGCTCAAGAAATTTATAATAATTTCAAGTGGGAAATTATTAATGACAAATAACACAAGTGAGCTACTGTTTTAACTTACTTCCCTAGAAAGGGCAGTTTTCTTAAATTTTTGAAGATGTTTTCCATGATAAAGAGTATTGATTCA